>NW_027204270.1:11457500-11987500 GCF_024711535.1 Dipodomys merriami
GCCTGCTGGCCCGCAAAGGCTGCGTGGAGAAGATGCAGTACTACTGGGATGTAGGTTTCTACCTGGGAGCCCAGATCCTTGCGAATGACCCCATCCAGGTGGTGCTGGCTGCAGAGCAGCTGTACAAGCTCAATGCCCCCATATGGTAAGTGGCCCCTTCTACATTCGCAGCCTGGGCTATTGGCTTCTGCACCCCTATCCACTGGCACTGTAGCCGGAACCCCAAACCTTAACTTCCCCACTTCCAGCCCAGTGCCCATGTCACCCCACACCCATGTCTTACTGACATCCAGCCTGGGCATGCCAGCTGGGTTGAGCTAAGGACAAGGTGGTACCTACAGGTACCTGGTGTCAGTGATGGAAACCTTCCTGCTCTACCAGCACTTCAGACCCACACCAGAGCCCTCGGGGGGAACCCTGCTGCACGCTCACTTCTGGCTCCACTTCTTGCTACAGTCCTGCCAGCCTTTCCAGAGAGACTCTCCCCAGGAAGACCAGCATCTGGTGAGGCCTGTGGGTAGGGAAGACCCAGAAAAGGGGTGAGCCTCTTCTGACTGATCTTCCTCCCCACCGCTCCCAGGTGCTGGTCCTGGAATTGAACAAAGTACTGCTGCCCGCAAGGCTTCAAGTTCAGGGTACTGATCCAGTGAGTGCAGTGACCCTAAGTCTTCTGGAGACAGAGACCCAGGTGAATTGCACTGCTACGTGCTTCTTCCTTTGGGCCTTTTCCCCCATCTCCAAGCACCCTCCCCTGAGACCTCTTTCTTTCCTCCTCCTCCTCCCTCCTCCTCCTCCTCCTCCTTTCCCTCCTCCTCCTCCTTCTTCGTGTGTGTGTGTGTGTGTGTGTGTGTGTGTGTGTGTGTGAGTGAGAGAGAGACAGAGAGAGAGAGAGAGAGAGAGAGAGAGAGAGAGAGCACATGGTAGTACTAGGGCTTGAACTCAGGACCTGGGCACTGTATCTTAACTTTTTCCTCCAGGCTGGCACTCTGACACTTAAGCCACAGCTCCACTTCTGACATTTTGCTGGTTAATTGGGAGATAAGAGTCTCACAGACTTTCCTGCTTTAGTTAGCTTCCAACCCCAACCCTCAGAACTCTTGCTTCCTGAATAGCAAGGATTACAAGCAGGAGCCGGTGCCCATCTAAAAGCCTTCTTTCGTCTCACAGAAGGATCTCTCTACCTGGACGCTCCCTGTGGGCTCCATTTGCGGTGTCAGGTGAGAGGCAGGACCTGTGGACTGGCTGGGCCACTGTCCCCAGGGCTGAGGCTCACTGGTGTCTCCATCCACCCTTCCCCAGCGTCTCCAAGCGGGATGAGCGCTGCTGCTTCCTCTACGCGCTTCCTCCTGCCCAGGACATCCAGTTGTGCTTTCCCAGCGTGGAGCGCTGCCAGTGGTGCGCGGCCTTTTGGGGTTGGGGGACTTGGTGGGGGGTGGGGGTGCTGGGGAGAAATGAGAGAAAGGGAGGTGACATCCCCCTGGAGCTTCTGGGTAGGCTCCTGTCCAAGATGCCCCTCCTGCCTGCCTGCCCTCCCCCCCCCCATCCCTCAGGTTCTGCAGCCTGATTCAGGCCTTGGTGACAAATCCAGAGTCCACAGCCCGCCCGGAGGAGGCGGTGGGCGTGGGAGAGGTGCTAGAGGTAAGGACGTGGAAATGGACTCCAGGGGGGCCTAGAAGAGAGTGAAGGGAACGGCTCTGGGCTCTGCTGAGCCCTGCTGTCCCTCACCCTGTAGTTTGATTATGAATATTTGGAGACTGGTGAGCGGCTGGTGCTGGGCAAAGGCACGTATGGGGTAGTGTACGCAGGACGCGATCGGCACACCAAAGTCCGAATTGCCATCAAGGAGATCCCAGAACGGGACAGCAGGTTGGTGTGTTGGGCCATGTGGATTCAGGGGTTCAAGAGGGTGCGCATCAACAGACCCAGAGGAAGGGACCTATAGATGGATTCCTAATGATCAGTGGTGGAAAGCCAGGGGAGGTCTGGCTAGACCCTGTGGGGGATGTAACCTGAGGCCCATGGGCTTGACAGTAGAGCTGTGGTGGGTGGGGCTAAATCTGGGGTGGTCTGTGGGCGGGGTTATAGGGAAGGGTGAGGTTAGTAGGGCTTGTGGGCCCAGGGGGTTTACCTTGCAGGAATAGGATTTGGGCATCTCTGCCCAAATCTCTCTCTCTCTCTCTCTCTCTCTCTCTCTTTCCCTCTCTTTCTCTCTCTCTGCAAGCATTGGTTCTGGGACTTGAACTAAGGCTCTGCCACTTGAGTCACGGCTTCATTTACTTTGGTCTTTTTGTTGGTTAACTGGAGGTAAGATTCTTACAGGCTTTCTTGCCCAGGCTGGCTTTGAACTGGGATCCTCAGATCTCAGCCTTCTGAGTAACTAGGACTACAGGCCTACAGACCAGTAACCCAGTCCAAATCATCCTCTCTCCCCTACCTCCCCAGGTTCTCTCAGCCCCTGCATGAAGAGATCGCTCTCCACAAACGCCTGCGCCATAAGAACATCGTGCGCTACCTGGGTTCAGCCAGCCAGGGCGGATACCTGAAGATCTTCATGGAAGAAGTGCCTGGAGGTGGGACGGGAGTGAAACCTGGCGGTGTGGGGCTTGGGAATGGCGCCAGGCAGGGGGTGGAGAGCCCTGGGGGGGAGAATGAGCCCTAGCGTGAGTACGTGGGTGGTATCTCTCTCAGAATTAGCTGAGTGTCTGGGTGTGTCAGGGCCTGGGAGCAGAAAGATGTGGTGGGTGGAGTGAGTGGATTCTGTGGAGGAACTTGGATTGTATCTGCCCAGGTAGCCTGTCTTCCTTGCTGCGGTCTGTGTGGGGACCTCTGAAGGACAATGAGAGTACTATCAGTTTCTACACGCGGCAGATCTTACAGGGACTCAGCTACCTGCATGACAACCGCATTGTGCACCGGGACATCAAGGTCAGCTCCATGACTGACCCCACTATGCTGGGGTCAGTGAGACAGGGTGGCACCAATTTCCACTGGGGGCATCTATGTGGAAGGGCAGGGCGGGTAGTTGAGAGAGGCTTGGCCAGGCTGGGACCCCCAAATGATGGGGGTCCCGGGAGAGGGGTCTGTTTCAAGGGCCAGCCCACAAAGCACAACATCCACTCCAATCAGGGTGACAATGTGCTGATCAACACCTTCAGTGGGCTGCTCAAGATCTCTGATTTTGGCACCTCCAAGCGGCTGGCAGGCATCACACCGTGCACGGAGACCTTCACAGGTAACGGGGTGGCAGAATTCTTGGAGCCTCCTAGGGAAATGGGGTTTCTCTTACACGTGGAGTTATAGTTCTGATACAGGATGGAGCCGAGGCAGGTGATTGGGATGGGAGGAGAATTGATAGAACCTAGAATGGGAACTTGGATAACTGAGGAAACTGAAGGTAGTACCTAAGTGGGAGCCCTAGTGTTGATGCAGGCTAAGCTGGCCGAAGTGGGTGGTGGCACAAGGGGTGTGACTCAACGTTAGATACATGATACGATGGAATCCGTGAAGACAATGCGGCCTAGCAATGATGATGGAGCCTTGGCAGGTGATGGACCTTTGGGTAGCACAGATGTTTGAATACCAAAGTAGGCAATGGGAAGGGTTTTGGATAATAAGCTAAGCGTGGGTACAGGCAGCCAGAGGGTGATGGTGGCCCCTCACTCTGGTGCTAAAGCCCAGACGGGCATTGCTGCTCTGCTCTTGTTCTAGGGACTCTACAGTATATGGCCCCAGAAATCATTGACCAGGGCCCTCGAGGGTATGGGAAGGCAGCTGACATCTGGTCACTGGGCTGTACTGTGATTGAGATGGCCACAGGTCACCCACCCTTCCATGAGCTGGGGAGTCCTCAGGCTGCCATGTTTCAGGTGAGATCCTCATGGGGATTAGATGGGGCCAGGCTTAGCCTCGCACATCTGTAATAATCTTGACTCCTGGGCTGGGAAGGTGGCTCAGTGGTAGAGTGCTTGCCTAGCATGCATGAAGCCCTGGACTCCATTCCTCAGTACCACATAAGTAGAAAAAAACAGAGATGGCACTGTGGCTCATGTGGTAGAGTGCTAGCCTTGAGCAAAAGAAGCTCAGGCACAGTGGCCAGACCACTGAGTTCAAGCCCCAGGATTGGGGGTAACAAAAAAACTCTTGACTCTCATTTTCCCTTCCTGTCTCCTCTCCCCAGGTGGGCATGTACAAGGTGCATCCACCAATGCCTAGTTCTCTATCATCTGAGGCCAAAGCCTTCCTCCTCCGAACCTTTGAGCCAGACCCCTGTGTCCGAGCCAGTGCCCAAGCACTGCTGGAGGATCCCTTCCTGCAGCCAGGGAAGAGGAGCCGCAGTCCTGGCTCTCCTCGCCGCCACACCCGGCGGCCCTCAGGTGCTGTGGAAGTAAACAGGGACAGCCTTTGCTGCCTTCCATCAGGGCAGGGTTGCTGTGCAGGCCGGGGGCTGACGGCTTTTCCCTCCCTCAGATGCCCCTCTGGCTGGTCCCATTCCTGCAGCTGATTCCGCCACCCAGTCCCAGACATTCCCAAGCCCTCAGGCACCTTCCCAGCACCCACCCAGCCCCCCCAAACGCTGCCTCAGCTATGGAGACACCAGCCAACTAAGGTGAGATCTAGGGCCTTGTGTGGGTTCGCTTTGCCTGGTCTTGCCTTGGGGGCCTGGGCATCTTGACTACTTGCAAAGTGGGCATCTGATGCTTCCCTGTGTTCTCCCAGCCACCCTGACATGTGCTTACTGCCCTCACCTTCAGCACTGCATTTAATCTCATTACTTCTGGGAGATAGACATTAAAGTAAGAGTCAGATTCCGCCGGGTTCTGGCACCTCATGCCTGCAATCCTAGGTACTCAGAAGGTAGAGATCTGAGGATCATGGTTCAAAGCCAGCTTGGGCAGGAAAGTCTGTGAGACTCTCATCTCCAATAACCTACTCAGAAAACTGGAAGTGGCGCTGTGGCTCAAGTGGTAGAGCGCTAGCCTTGAGCTGAAGAGCTGAGGGACAGTGCCCAGGCCCAGAGTTCAGGCCCCATGACTGACCAAAAAAGAGTCAGATTCCAACTCTACGTGAGAGGTGGCTGGAGCATGTTGTTTGCCCCCCCTCAGCCTCCTCCCATTCTGCCCAGGGTGCCTGAGGAGCCTGGAGCTGAGGAGCCCACATCTCCAGAGGAGAGCTCAGGGCTGAGCCTTCTGCACCAGGAGAGCAAGCGGCGGGCCATGCTGGCAGCGGTGCTGGGACAGGAGCTGCCCACGCTGGCAGAGAATCTGTGTCAGGAGCAGGAGCAGGTGGGTGGCTGCCCAGAGGCCCCTGGTGGTGGACCGTGGTCCAGAGTGGCTGATTGCCTCTCCCCACCCACCAGTATCTCTCTGGGCGGACACTGCTGACCACCCTTCTGTCTTTTAGGGTTCCCACCTGAGCAGGAATCACGTGGAACAGCTGTTGCGCTGCCTTGGGGCACACATTCACACCCCCAACCGCCGGCAGCTGGCCCAGGAACTTGGGATGCTGCAAGCACAGCTGCGAGCCGGGGGCCTTGAGCCTACACTTCTCCATGGGCCGCTCTTTGCCTTCCCGGATGCGGTGAGAACACAGCTTCCCCAGCGTTAGGGCTGCTCCGTGATGACAGGGTTCTATCATCCTTATGCTGGAAATTTGCAAGGACTTAATGATCCAGGACACCATGTCTCCTCTCTGAAGAAGACGCTGGTCTGGCCAGTCCTAGCAGCCCAGCCCCTCCCTGGACCCCAAGTCCTCCCACCTCACTTCCTTCAGGCAGAAAACTTTCTAGATCTTTCTAAGGCAAGGCCCGCGTCTGTGGGAGGCTCAGCGGCCTCTGCCACACCCTCTCTCGCTGTCCAGGTGAAGCAGATCCTCCGCCGGCGCCAGATCCGCCCACACTGGATGTTCGTGCTGGACTCGCTGCTCAGCCGCGCAGTGCGGGCCACCCTCGCGATGCTGGACTCGGGTGAGGTTGTGCTGGCTGGAGTCCACCAGCCTATTGGGGCGAGGGTGTGGCGCCTGGGGGCGTGGCAAACAGAATGCAGATGGTGGTAGGAGCTTGGCTGGGCTTGGTGGGATGGAGCCCGTGGGAAAGTGACTTCGGTTAGCCTCTCAGACCAGCCCTGTTGAGTCACTGCCCAGAGCCCAGGGCTCTCTCCCCCTAAACTACCCTCACTATTAGTACCTGGGGAGGGGGGGGTGTCCAAACCAGCATCTCGTCCTGTCTGATCTCACCCCACTTGGATTGGCAGAGACAGAGAAGAAAGACGTCTCTCTGAGGTCAGAGGAGTTAAGTAAAGAAAGAGAGGACCAGCAGCAGAGGCAGCAGGACTCCCCGATTCCACCCAGCCAGCTCCCCACAGAAGCCAAGCAGGAGCCCCCAGCTCTGATAGTACAGCTGGGCCTCTTGCGAGCAGAGACGAACAGGTAAGGTCCCCCCAGGGAAGTATCCAGACACTCGGCACATTCTTCAACACACTGGCTCCTTCATTCTATTCTTGGCCTCCACCAGGCTGCGAGAAATCCTGGAGGAGAAGGAACGGGAGTGCCAGGCCTTGCTGCACCGGGCCCTGCAGCGGGTGAATGCCGAGACCAGTACCTGTGCGCCGGAGCGAACTGGTGAGCAGACCTGGCCGAGACATCAGGGGGGATGTAAGATTGCCTCTAGCAGGAAGCACTCTAGGCACTTCAGGCTCATCTGACTTCTTGACAGCCTCTCTCCCCACAGACCAGGGCCTAGTGCAGTGGCTACAGGAACTACGTGTGGACTCAGGCACCATCCAAACGGTGAGGACGTGCGTGCTGGCCATCCCTGACCCCTACCAACCAACACTCCATCTCTGTCCATCTCCCCCCCTCCCCGCTTCTTCCCCCCTGCTTCGGTCATGGGGCTTGAATTCAGGGCCTGGGTGCTATCCTTGAGCTCTTTTGCTCAAGGCTAACACTGTACCATTTTGAGTTGTGGCTACAACTCCACTTCCTGTTTTCTTGTGGTTAATTGGAGGCTGGCTTTGAACCTTGATTCTCCTGAGTAGATATTGAGCCCAGCAGCACCCAGCTCAGCTCTCCCCCGTCTTCCCATTCCTGCAGAGAGAAACTGGAAAGGTCCTTCTTACTGCACCCCTCCCATTGTCTAGATGGGTTAAATGGATCTGCCTTAGCTCTTAGGTAGTAGAAGGAAGTACCTGGATCTCTGGATACATGTTTCTGTAATCTTATTTCTCCCTGTTTCTGTGGGTCGTGGTCCACAACCAGCTGCTGAACCACAGCTTTACCCTGCATGCTCTGCTCACCTCTGCCACTCGAGATGACCTCCGCTATACCCGAATCAGGTATATACGGGGTTCCCCAGGGAGGACCATGCACTAGGTCTCCTGGCAGCCAGATCGTAACTAGCTCTCCTCTGCCCTAGCTATAGGCCCGCCTAGGTTCACCCAGATCCCTAGGGTCAGAGCAGCATTAGGCTGATAGTGGCTACCATGGAGAGCCGTGCCTTCTCTGGCTGAGCCACATTGGTTACGCTCTCCCCAGGGGAGGGATGGTATGCCGAATCTGGAGAGCCATCCTGGCAGAGCGAACAGGATCCATGAGAAGCTGAATGAAGACATCAGAGGCAGGAAAGGCCCACCGACAGATGGATTAAGAAGATACAAGCAACTGCAGACACACCTGCCTGAGGATCCAGGGACAACCACAGGCCAGGCTGGTGGAGCCAGGGCAGAGCCCAGGCATAGCATCAGTGTGTGTGTGAGGGGACTCAAACACTCAAGCACAGCAAACATGACCAAAGTCTTCTTTTCTTCCCTTTTGTTGTTGGCCACCAAACTAGGCCCTGGAGCTGGCTAAGCCAGCATGCTACCAATAAGTTAAAACCCCAATCCCCAAATTAAAATCCAAACTCTTTGTGTATGTGCACTGGGCTGGGGATTGAACTCGGGTACTCTACCACTTGAGCCACAGCCTCAACCCTTTTTTGTTGTTGTTGGTCATGGCACTTGAACTCAGGGCTTGGGCGATGTCCCTCAGGTCTTCAGCTCAAGACTACCGGTTGGGCCACGGCGCACCACTTCCAGTTTTCTGATGGTTAGTTGGAGATTAGAATCTCACAGATCGCAGGAAGTGGCGCTGTGGCTCAAATGGTAGTGTGCTAGCCTTGAGCTGAAGAGCTGAGGAACAGCGCCCAGGCCCAGAATTCAGGCCCCACTACTGACAAAAACAAACAAACAAACAAACAAAACTCACAGACTTTCCTGCCCAGGCTGGTTTTGAACCCAGATCCTCAGATCTCAGCCTCCTGAGTAGCTAGGATTATAGGTGTGAGCCACCAGCACCCAGAACCAGAGACTTTTTTTTTTTTGGGTCCGGTCGTGGGGCCTGAATTCTGGGCCTGGGCACTGTCCCTCAGCTCTTCAGCTCAAGGCTAGCACTCTACCACTTGAGCCACAGCACCACTTCTGGCTTTTTTTTTCTGCTTATGTGGAGGAATCGAACCCAGGGCCTCATGTATGCAAGGCAAGCACTCTACCACTGAGCCACCTTCCCAGCCCTCAGAACCAAAGACTATTAAACAGAATGTAAGTGTTGGTCTTTGAACGTCAGAGATGTGTGTATAGGGAGTATCTGATGAACATCCTCTTGAGGTCTCTGTGTCTGTGTCTGAGTTTCCTTAAAGATCTGGCCTCCATGGGACTGGGAAGGTGGCTCAGTGGTAGAGCACTTGCCTTGAATGCCCGAGGCCCTGGGTTCGATTCCTCAGCACTACATAAGAAAAAAGCTGGAAGTGGCGCTGTGGCTCAAGTGGTAGAGCGCTAGCCTTGAGCTGAAGAGCTGGGGGGCAGTGCCCAGGCCCAGAGTTCAGGCCCCATGACCGGACCCAAAAAAAAAAAAAAAAAGATCTGGCCTCCTTCACTCCCCCAGCTCCTTCCTTATAACACTTTACCTCCCTGCCCAGCAAACATCGGCCTCTTATTGTCCTTGAGACAGATTTTATTGACTTTAACCAAGGGCAGGCTCTGAGATGGTGAGCCAGGGAGGAGTTCGGTAGGGCTAGCTATGCCCTGGGGACCAGATTGGTTCTGAGGGGCAGAAGGCCATCTACCCACTCACATGGCCTCTCCAGGAGTGTCTGCCACAGCTGCTTCTCCTCGGGTGTGGAATCCATCCAGGGCACTTGCAGCCCGTAGCTGCTGCCTGGATGTGGGTGGGCAGGGGTAGAAGGCATGGTCACCTTGGACCCTGCAGCTTGAAGGAAAACCTGCTACCACCCCCAGTTCTCAGTAGAAAGAGCTCAGGAAAGGGCAAGGCCATGAATTGAGCCCCTGCCTCCCAGATCAGCTCCCTCAAGGCCCTGCTCTGCTTACCTGTACCTAGGCTGAGGCGTGTGCCCCCCAGCTGGCGGCTAGCCAGGGCCCCGTGGTCCCAGAGGGAGAGCTCAGCACAGGCCTGTCGCAGGTCAGCAGGACCAAAGCCATCATAAACCATGGTGTGGTTGAACACTGGGCTAAGGCTGCGTCGAATCACCCTTGTACGTTGGCGGCTGGCCCGACTGTCATCAGGCAGTACAGAGCTGGAGAGGAGGGGGCCTGGCATCAGATGACTACCCTCTTATACCCTCTAGCTCCAGCTAGTCACTGAGTCTTGCCCCTTCTCCCTAGAGAGGGTCCTCACTCCACCTGAGACCGGGCTCCAGCCTTCACTGCCCCACAACCTTTGCATCAGGTCTCTTGCCTTGAAATTGACAGCTGTTTACAGGACTGCTGGATGACAGCTCTGAAATGCAACCAGCTACTCCCTGCTGTGTCACCCCACCCAGGCCAATTAATTTCCAACACCTCAGAACCCTTTCTGCAAAAACAAATCATTACCCTAAAGTACAGTAGCTGAGAGAATAGACTGGGGACCCAGACGCTAATAGGCCTACATCTACTTCACTCCCCCAGAGTGGAGAAGCTCCCTCAGAGAGCCCCAGAGTTCACTTTGAAAATCAGTGGAGCTGGAGGAACAGCTCATATAGAGAACATATACTTAGAGAACATATACTTAGCCCATGTGAGGCCCTGGGCTTGATCTCTAGAAAGAAGAAAACAAGGAAGTGGCGCTGTAGCTCAAGTGGTAGAGGGCTCGCCTTGAGCTGAAGAGCCCAGGCCCAGAGTTCAAGCCCCACAGCCGACAAAAAAAAAAAAAAAAAAGAAGAAAACAAAACAAAAAAACCCTGAACTACAAGTTCAGGGCCCAACTCCAACTGAAAGGCTGGCCTTTCAGGTTCTTCACTGAGGGCCACTGTGGTCCCTCAGCCCCTGCCTCAGCTCTCCAGTAAGTCCTGTAGGCGCCCTCCAGTCACCCTGCAATGCAGCTCCTTAAAGTTGTCTTCAACTTCCCTGATTTCAGACCATACACGGCGTTCTCTTCACCCCTGCTCAGTGGGCCATCGGGGATGTAGGGAAGGGACTGAGTGGAGATTAGGAGCAGGAAGACACAGCCAGGCCTTGGAGCCCCTCACCATTGTATGTACGTGTCCAGAGATCCGGAGCGCAGCGGTACGAGGTCCTGAGCCTCCTTCACCCAGAAGTGCAGCTCCCCGCTCACAGGCTGCCCGGCGCCTGCGAGGCAGAGTCACCTCCTCAAGCTCAGGCCACCTCCTCCGTGGGACCAGGGTCCCCCGTCTCCCAGGGACCAACCAGTTTGGCCTCTTGTGGGACGGCTACTCACCCTCGGAGCCGGCAGGGACGTACTTGAGGGACAAGGAGAGCAGCCCGCGGCTGGGAAGCTCATCGGGGGAAGGGGGTACCTGGGGGAGCCAGAGGTGGGCTAGTCACGGGCAGGCCCAAGAGAAAGGGCCGCCAAGGGGTGGAGTCTTCAGACACCAAGTGGGTGTGGCTAGCGAGTGGGCGGGGCACAGGGGCGTGGTTTCCACAGAGGGATGGGTGGAAAGAGCCAGCCAGCTCCTGGAGGGCTAGGCCTGCAAGGCAGAGGGGAGGCTGTGTGTGTGGAATGCGGGGTCCGTGGGCAAGACGGGCTCCGATGAGCCCACGCGGGCCCGGCTGCCTTACCCGGGGCTGCAGGGGCAGCCAGGTGGCCTCAGAGTCCCAGTTCCACGTGTCCAGGGGCACTTCGGCCTCGCCCAGAAAGACGTTGCGGCCCAGACTTTCGCGGTGCCACACGGACAGGCTCAGCACGCGGCCCGCCAGCTCGGCCTGCGGGACGGAGTACTGGGGACAGGCGGTGCGCTTTAGTGGGGCACCGCTGGTGCCCGGGCATCGGTGTTGATGGAGCTGGTTCTCCCACGCCCCAGGCAGGATGGACTTCTGGGGGACCCCGAAGGGCATTCATGGGGGTCTAGAATGGCACTGCTAAAAAAAATATGGCTGCAAAAATGGCTGTGCTGGGAAACACTGCGCAAACGGGGTCTCCCTGCCGTCGCCCGGGCAGGATGGAAAACTGGAGGCCCTGGCACGGCGGAACAGGCGGCTCCCGCCATCCAGGCCTGCGGGAAGGGGCGTCCCCGCGGCCCCCTCCTCCCGGAGCCTCACCCGCAGAGTCTCGTTGAACACCGGATTCAGATTCCGTTTCTTCACTGCCGTCTTGCGTTTGCTCTGCTTGTCCGGGAGGAGGTAGATTTTGACGTAGCTGGGGGCAAGGAGGGTGAAGGCTCGGGGTTTAAGGGGCCTTCCAGAGGCTTCTCTCCACCCCTGGGGTGGGGGTGGGTCCCCAGACACCACCCTGCGCACTTGGGACCTCGAGATGTGCCAGGCCTCGTGCCCTCCAGTGACCCCCCAGGCCAGGGCGTGGCGGGCGCCCCCCCCCGTTCCCCCCTCCCCGCTCCCCCCTCCCCGCTTCCCCACCCCGCTGGGCACTCACGGATCGGAGCGGCGGCGTCGAGCGGCTGCCAGGCCCTGGCACTGGATCACGCGCACGCGCAGCTCGGCGGCGCCCGGCTCGTAGTGCAGCGCCAAGTGCACGGAGCCACGCACCTGCACGGCACCCGCGTCCACCTCCCCCGCCAGGCTCATCTGGCTGCCGCTCAGCTGCGGGAGCGGGAGGGAGGTCAGGCCCGGGGGGTGGGGGGCTCACGTCGGGGCTGGGGGTGGGGCTAGGCGATGGGGAGAGGCGGTGTGCCTGGGCGCTGGGGTGGCGGGTAGGGGTGAGGGCGGGGTCAGGCCGGGCCGATCTGGTACCCCGGTTTCACGCCCCCTCACCGTGGAGGAGTTGAGGCTTGACACGGAGGAGCTGCTGCTGAGCATGCGGTTGAGTGAGGGTTCGAGTGCTGGGGTCTCCTCCCCGTTCTCCAGGATCTCAGGGGCCTGCTCGGTCTGCAGAGGGGGCCAGTGACGGGGGCGCCCCCTCCTTCGCCGCCCCTCCCCGGGCCGCGCTGCTCACAGCCGTCGGCTGGCAGCCCCGGGAAGGGGCACGCCCCTCCATAATCCGCTCCGGGTCTTGGGAGCAGCCGCCGTCCGCTCCGGCCTACCTGGGCTGTCGGGGGCCGCGGCTCCGCCCCGGGCGCGGGCTCCAGCTCCGGATCCGCCTCCGGGACTTGCACCTGCGGGCCCCCGGGGCCGGGGGCTGGAGCGGGGCCGGGGCACGGGCTGTGAGCCAGCGAGCCCGCGCCCCCCACCCCGTGCCCCAGCAAACTCGGGTTTACAACCCCGGAGATCTGCAGACCCAGGCCCCAGTGTGGGCCAGGAGTTCCCCAGGGGCGACTAAGGCGGGAGAGGGAAGATGAGTCTGGCGGCTGGGGTCCCTACCAGCCGCTCCAGATCCCCACAACCTCTCGTTGAGCCCTCTCACCTTCTTGGTCCTGGGGCTTCTTCTCATGACCTGAAGCTTTTTGGGAGGCATATGGTGAGGGGAAACCAGGTTCCTGAAGAAAACAAGGGGTAGAGATCACAGTGGGTGCCAGTAAGCAAAGGGGCAAAGGTCATGCCAAGGTCAGAGGTCAGAGACTCCAGCTTGGCTATTCCAGCTTCAGATTTAGAGCAACCCTCAGGGCAGGGCTGGCAACCAGCTGCAGGACCAGTCTGGCCTGTACTTCACACCCTGTCATCCCAGGGCCTGCCCCTCCGGATGGGCTGGCCTGATTCCCCGCTCCTGAGCCTCACCCACCTCACACCTATGTACTGGATTTAGGGGGTTCCATGGCTGGGTCCATGCTACCACTTGGCCAAAGGGAAACTGAGGCCCAGAGCAGGGAAAGAGTGTGTCTCAGGCCTCCTGGTTCCCCAGCACACTCATCCTGAGGAGGCACTAGGAGCAGATGCTCACCTGAGTCTCACTGCGCCTCCGTCCAGGGGCCTCATCTGTAGGGAGCCTAGGAGGAAAGAGAAGGGATTTTCAAGGGAGAGGGCTAGATACTAGAAGACACCTGCCCCCTCCCTAGTGCATCCTCACCTGAGTTCTGGCTCCTCTTCAGCCTCTCTCCCAGAAGCCTCAGCCTCAGTCTCCCCATCACTGCCCAGAGCCTGGTCTCCTAGGCCCAGGTGAGAAGTTTTTGAAACTTCATTCTCAGGAAGTCTGACTATGACCCCACCCCCACTCCAAGGAGAGGCCCTTGGTGATGCCCAATGGCCACCTATAGCCCAGGGATGAATAGCACCCATTGGAAGGTATACAGTATGGGGGGGGGGGCTCTCCCTATCCCCAGGGCTCTCTCTTCTTACCCCTGGAGCTCTTCTTCCTGCGGATAGAAGCTCGGACAAGGTCAGAGCCAAAATGGGCATGATGGTGCCGTTGAGAGCGTGCTTCTTGGAACCAGTCTCCTGTCAGGATCTTCAGCTGACCAGGGTCTACCAGTGAGGCCCGGAGCTTGCTGGAGGAGACCAAAGGGCATGGCTGTCACCACTGAGGAATATTCCTGCCACCCACTCTGTGCCAGCTTGGTACCAGGAACTCAACAGTAAATCAGACCTGACCCCTGCAATGCAGGAGCTCAGACTGCTGGAGAGACAGAATCCAAAAGACAGAAGTACTTTATAATGAGGTAGGTGTAGAAAGAACACAAGACAGAAGCCAGGCTGTGGTGGCTCACGCCTGTCATCCTAGCTACTCAGGAGGCTGAGATCTGAGGATCGTGGTTCAAAGCCAACCCAGGCAGGAAAGTCCATGAGACTCATCTCCAATAAACCACTAGAAAACCAGAAGTGGTGCTGTGGCTCAAATGGTAGAGCACTTGCCTTGAGTTGATGAGCTGAGGGACAGTGCCCAGGCCCAGAGTTCAAACCCCGTGACCAACCAAAAAAAAAAAAAAAAGATAAGAAAAAAGAATACAAGATAGGCCAGCTCTGTTGTGGGAATCTAGGAGGGCTTCCTAGAGGAGGGGATATTTGAGTAGTTTCTGATGATTATTGATCATTGATTATTATGGACTATACTTGCATAATCCTTAATTCTGTGCAAAGACTCTTCAGACCTATTTTATTTTCTGTTGGTTAGTTGGAGATAAGAGTCTTCATGAACTTTTTTTTGACCTGGGCTGGCTTCAAATTGCGATGATCAGATCTCAGCCTTCTGAGTAGCTAGGTAGGATTATAAGCATAAGCCACCAGTGCCTGGCTTCAGCACTATTTTAGCTGAGGAAAGTGGTGCTCAGAGTCCGGAAATTGTCCAAGTGTCTCTCTGTCCTCAGCCACTGTTTGTGGCACCTGTGCTCCTCTGCTTTGGTACATGTATTTCACAGGAAAGATTATTATTATTATTTTTTTTTCCAGTTGTGGTGCATGAACTCTGGGCCTGGGCGTTGTCTCCCAGCTCTTCAGCTCAAGGCTTGCGCTCTACCACTTGAGCCACAGTGCCACTTCTGGATTTTTCTGTTTATGTGGTGTTGACGAATCGAACCCAGGGCCTCATGCATACAAGACAAGGACTCTACCACTGAGCCACCTTCCCAGGTCCCCAGGAAAGATGAGATGGGAAGAGGCTTTCAGGGGCCAAGCAGGGAGGCTTGTGAGTCACGTTCAGGAGTAGCCCCCTCCAAGGGAGGTTTCAGCAAGATATACACACACACACACACACACACACACACACACACACACACACACACACACATTTTTTTTTTTTCAAGTCCTGGGCCTTGAACTCAGGGCCTGGGCACTGTCTTCTGAGCTTCTTTTGCTCAAGGCTAGCATTCTACCACCTGAGCCACAGCGCCACTTCTGGCCTTTTCTGTTTATGTGGTACTGAGGAATCCAACCCAAGGCTTCATACATGCTAGGCAAGCACTCTTACCACTAAGCCACATTCCCAGACCCTCAACAGGATATTAAATACAAGTAGTGTTTGGTCCCAAAGTGAGTGACCAGAGGGACAGGCCTGGAAGCAGGGAGCTGGAAAGGAAGCAGGTAAAACCACCCTGAGAGGTTCTGAGCAGGCCAAGGGCAGAGGTAACCAAAAGATGAAATCAAGAAGCCGGGTACCGGTGGCTCATGCCTGTAATCCTAGCTACTCAGAAGGCTGAGATCTGAAGATCATGATTCAAAGGCAGCCCAGGCAGGAAAGTCTGTGAGACTTTTATCTCCAATTAACCACCAGAAAACCGGAAGTGGCACTGTGGCTCAAGGGGTAGAGTGCTCGCCTTGAGTTGAAGAACTCAGGGACAGTGCCCAGGCCCAGAGTTCAAGCCCCACAACCCACAACAAAACAAAAGATGAACTCGAGAGTTACCCAGCCATCAGATGGCATCATGTTAGTAGAGACAGACAGGGTGGGAGCTACAAGCCTCTGCAGGCCTGAGGCCCCTTCTTCCTGGCGACTGGCTCACCTGACTCGCCCCTCTTCCAGCTGGCGTAGGCGGGCATCTCGTCTGAGGACACTGGCAATGGCCTCCTGCTCCTCCTCTGTTAGGAAGCTGAGATCCAGCAGCCCCTCGGCCTCAGGTTCTGGCCCATGTGCCATGGGGAGGGAGGGCAGGGCCCAAGTCCTCTCCTAGAATGGGTGGCCCCTCTGGGGCATTAGCTGGGGCTGTGCCCCAGATGGGCACACGTGGCTTCCTGGAGGAGACCAAGGGCCAAGTCAGTCTCTAAACAGATCCACAGCACATTCTGGAACTACTGACCTCTTCTCCTCAAGCGAACACAATACAGACATACATGCACACACTCAGAGATGGACAGTGAGACAGCACACTCAGGCACATGCGCACACTGGCCATGGAGGCACAAGTACCTGTGGTCACAGATGTACACTGTATAAAGACAGGCAGGTGCACACCTGCACACTTGTCCCCCAGGAAGGGACCTGTGCAGATGCAGGCATGGACTCATGCCTAAGAGCTGTCATGGGTTGTTCTGAAGCCTGCACACGGCGTGTGCACACAAAGGAGACAGACCACCCACACACACATAAATCTGGGGACAAATACACATTCCCGAATACACAAAGCCCTGACTTTTGTCCACTTTCATTACTCCTGTGACTGGGTTGTGAGTTCCTTGAAGCTAGGAATAGTCCATTCCCCTCAAAACACTCTGCCCTCCATGCAGTTAGTGTAAGCACGTGTGCATGCACACACACATACCTGTGCATGCACACACCATACACCTCTGCACATCCCCTCGCCTGGGTCTGTTCCCACCTACCCCTCTTCACCTCCACCCTGCCCTGGCCCATTTGGCCTTCCTGTCTGAGGCAACTTCCTCTCCCCAGAGTAACCGCAGCACCCCCTCCCATCAGGCTGCCAACCTTGGGTGCCCCCACCACCATGCCTGCCCCTTACCAGGAGCTTCTGGGCCCTTCCACACTGGCCAAATAGCTCAGCCCCCTCCTCCCCACACACCTGGTTGGAAGCCTTGGCTGGCAAAGCAGCTACTAGCCAGGCACCACAGTGATTCCGGAAGGAAAACATTCGCCAGCCAAGAGGGGCGTGTGGACGTGGCAAGGGACCCAGCACTCTGTTCGACCTTGGACCGAGCCCCCTGAGGGGTCTCTCCTCCCTTCTCCTTTCCCCATGCCAGGGCTTCAGGTAGGGGTGAGGTGTGGAGATGACAACTCATAAATAGGTCCTGGATGTGCCCTGTCTCGTCCCCTCCCAGCTGAGTCAATGTCTAAACAGAGCCGTTCCCCTGCTGCCCTGCTTCAGGGCCCCAGACTTCTGCATGTCTGCACACGCATAAAGCCATGTAAATGCCCGTGTGTGCAAGGGCCACAACTTCCCTGCACTTCCGCTGTGCCTAAGGTGCTGGCTGTCCTGAACAGTTTCGGGCTCTTTGGTGGCAGGGTATGTCAGAGCTTCTGTCTCTGTTGAGTATGCATGCTGTGTTGCTGTGTGTGTGTGTGTGTGTGTGTGTGTGTGTGTGCCAAATGGCTGACTAGTGGGGTGACAGTCTCTGTGGGTGTGTGCTTTTCCTTCTAGGCTGTCTGCCACACCGGACAGGGTTTTGTAGTGTGCACTCTGGGGTTCATCAGGTATATGGGGCGGGGGGGGGCGATAGTCAGAACTACTGAGCCTGCTCGTGTTCTGGGCTGGGCCATGGGCATCCAAGCCAGGTGTCCCCCTTCCCAGAGCCCTTTCTTCCAAAGGCAGACACAGTGTTTTGGCCTCTCTGCCTTCTTTAGGCACTTTTCAGCCCCTTTGGTAAAAGAAGTCTGTCCATCTGTCCTGCCAACCCAGCCTTAGACATGCTCCCGCTTCCCCCACCCCTAGGTGCCAAAAGGTGGCCAAGATGCCAGGCAGCAGTGCCTGCCCACCCTGGGCCCCGGCAGGAGAGCGGACAGTGAGGTGTTACCTGCAGGGGTCCAGTAGGGAATGGATGGACCCCTTCGCGGGTGACTCCAGCCCTCCTAAGCAGGAGTCTCAGGGACCAGAAGTGCAGTGAGGAAGGCTGACTCGCCCAGCCAAGCAGTTGCCCCAGCCAGCAGGAGGAGGAGGAGGGCCCGAAGGGGGAGGAGGAGGAAACACCTCTGCAGGGCCTGGTGCAAAACCGGGCCTGGACCATGGCTCCCAGGGTGTGCCCCACAGCAGCTTTCAGAGAACCTAGAGCTGATTGGGTGAGTCAGTGAGGCCCCACTCACTCTGTAACTAGAACAGGCCCACCTGACTCCACAGAGGCAGCACAGGGCCTCAGCTGGCTGGGCTGTAGAATGGGCAGAAGCCCCACTCTGCCCAGGGAGTTGCTGATAGGAAATTGCTTTGAAAGCAAAGCCAGACACTTCTAAGAACTAGTGTAAAGGAGGGATCGAAGACTTTGCAGTTATGCAACCCTAAGCAGATCCCTGCTCTGCCACTATGTGACCTTGAGCAGGTCTCTTAACCGATCTGAGCTGCCATTTCTTCCCATGCAAACTAGATAGCAGAATGCAAGAAGCCTGGCAAAAGGGAAATGCAAGTGCCCGCTACAGGCTGGCATGGAGGAGGTGCCAGCATCCCCTCTCCAACCCATAGTCCAGTGCCCACAGCCATCTCAGCACCCATGCCCCGTGTGTCACCGACACTCTGGCCACAGACTAGCAACTCTGTCACCCTTGGTCACATTCTCTTGAGAACTAGACTCTTCAAGGTAAAAGCCCCACACCCTCAACCTCATCTATGGAGAACTCCTGAGTTTGCATTCTGCCTCTAAGGATACTGGCTTTGAGGCTGAACCTCTGGGACAGTATTCTGCTCTTGGGCAGAAGAGGTCACCCCCAAGGGCTTGTTTTGTTTTCCAATACCGAGGTTTTAACTTAGGACCTCACATATGCAAGACAGCTTGGCACAGTAGTCCAATGTCAGCTGCTCACAGAGCTTAGGATGGCAGGCATGGACCACGGGCAGGCCTAGGCTGCACAGCTGGTCCAAGCCTGACCCTCAGATGCCACCGTAAATCTGGCTCTTTCATCTCTTGTACCCTTAAGAGTCTGGCTAATTCCCTTTCTGTCTCTCATGCTCCTGCCCAGCTACAGGTTCACAGCCATGCTCACTCCAGGCTGGCCTCTGCCCTCCCGGCTCCTGGTGGAGGCAGGGTCCCCAAAGGCAGCAGATCTGAGTTCTACATCATCTGGCCTTGCTCAAGTCTCCACCAGCCGCGTGTTCTCTCTGTAGTACAGGGACGGCAGCTGTCTCACTGGACAGCTGGAAGGCTTTACACCTTCAGCATCTACTCTACCTTCTTTTCTTTTGGTTGGTCATAGGGCTTGAACTCTGGATCTGGGTGCTATCCCTCAGCTCTTCAGCTCAAGGCGAGTGCTCTACCGCTTGAGCCACAATGCCACTTCCGGTTTTCTGGTGGTTTATTAGAGATCAGAGTCTCATAGACTTTCCTGCCAGGGCTGGCTTTTTGTTGTTGGTCATGGGGCTTGAACTCTGGGCCTGGGTGCTGTCCCTCAGCTCTTCAGCTCAAGGCTAGCACTCTACCACTTGAGCCACTTCAGGTTTTTCTGCTTATGTGGTGCTGAGGAATCAAACCCTAGGCTCTTCATGCATGCAAGGCAAGCACTCTACCACTGAGCCACCTTCTCAGCCCCCCCCCCAACCCTCCCACCCCCACGCCGGGCTGGCTTTGAACCTTAATCCTCAGATCTCAGCCTCCTGAGTAGCTAGGATTACAGGGGTGAGCCACCAGCACCTAGCCACTACCTTCTTGTTAGTCAAGCACAATGTCTTTTGAAGGAACTGCCCCAATTTGTGTCCTTGGGCCCCAGCAAGGCCACCTTCTAGGCTGATTTGGGATAGGGGATTAGGGCCAGGCTGCTGGGTTTGAACTACTGTTCCTCTTCCTACTCTATGCCCAGTGTTCATTTCTTCAGCTGAAGAATGGGGTCATGGTATCTACCTTCTAGGGCTGTTGTGAGGAAAAGTCCTTTATTATAAAGCCTGGCACACAGTAAGCATTCAGTGACTTTTTGGGCTTTTCTATGTGGTACTGGTGATGGACCCCAAGGCCTCACATGTGCTAATAAGCGAGTACTCTGCCATGAACTACAGAAGAAGCCTTTCAGCAGGGTCACAGGAAAGCAGCCCGATTTAACAGGTCCACAGGTGGGCGAGCACCCCTAGATGTGTTAGCAGTGAGGAGCCTGCAGGGTTTTGGTAATGGCAGTAGAGTGGTCCCTGACTGACACCGGAAGGTGGGCAACATGACAGGCAGGATCAAGGGCTGACAGTGCCCGGTGAGGCAGGCCCAGGGATCTGGCCTGCTAGGCTCCAAGCTCAACTCCGCTGCCAAGTTCTTGCAGGAATCATGGGATAGCTCTTGACACTTCCCTGCCTCGGGCGCATGGACTGGAGACGGAACAGTGGGAATCTGGGGACAGCACTCATCTGAGAGATACTGGCAATCCCCATGCTGCCGGCACTGGACAGACTCAACCATGGTGCTGGTAACCACATCTCTTCCTGGGGGCACCACCAAGACAAGACTGGGGGATACGGGGGCGGGGGGGGCAATGAAACAATGACAGGCAGCACTCAGAGACTCAAAACTCTTTTATTTCCTGCCAGGAAGCCCCTTAGAGGAGCCCGTGGAGCAGGGGGAGAGGAGGGCAGCACAGGGCCCTTTCTGACAGCAGCTCCCTCCACTCTCCGATGGCACTGGCCGCTGACAGGCCACCCACACACTGCCATGTTCAGCACAAAACCCCACCTGGGCTGGGCCTAAGTGTTGGAAGCCCTAGGAGTAGGGGATGGGTGCTGCCAGGCTAGCGGACACCAGAAGATGGAGTGCAAGTACCCTAGGGTAGCTCAGGCAGACAACCAAAGGAGGCCTTGGGAAGCCTCCGGGGAGCTAGGTGCAGACCTTGGGGCCCCACCCCACCGCCCTGGGGACACAGCTACCACCAAAGTGCAGTCGGCCGGGGTCCCCACCCTCCTTGTCTGCACCCGGCCCTGGGTGTGGCAGTGGCAGGAGCTGTGAGGGAAGTAAGGCCCTCCTGGAGGAAGAGGAGGGGCCACAGGGCAGGGGCCTGAGCCCCGGGGAAGAGCAGGGGACTTCTGAGCAGCCAGTGAGACACACGAAGCACCCATCCTAGCTTTCTATCCAGCCCACCCAGCCCCCCTGTAGCAACCCTGTCATGGGAGTGAGGGGAAGGGGTCCGTGAGCAGAGGGGCGGGGTCTGGCAGCCATCACCGCAGGTTGAAGACCAGGCTGACGGTGAGGATGATACCCAGGAGGAGGACGAAGGGCAACCAGGTCTTCACGAAGGCCCCGACGCTGACATGAGAAGCACAGTGGCGGGCCAGGTGAGCCCCATGAAACCCCTGGAACCATGCCCTCACCCCAACAGTGGTCCGCCAACGGCAAGGCCCCACCTGATGCGGCCGGAAGGACTAGTAGGTTTCTGTGTTATCCTCTTTGGGGCTCACTGGCTGGGCCCACAATCACCCTTTCCTGAGAGGCCTCTAGCACGTCAGTGTACATGTGGAAGCCAGAAGCACCCCCTGCCACAGGGAGGCATGGGGTGCACAGGTATTCGTGGCGCTCACTGGAGCCGAAGCGCTGAGAGTCAAGGGCCTGGCCTGGCTTCAACCCTGGCTCTGCCTCAGTGTGATGACAGCTATGCTCTTCCCAGGGGACCTCTAAAAGCCTTCCTGGGAGGAAAGAAGACCCAAGAAGTTTGGACGGGGGTAAGTCAGATTAGCCCAGGAGTGAGCTCGCAAGCCCAGGCTCTGCTGTGGCCATGCTGGGGGACCACAGGCAAATTACTGAGCCTCTGAGTTCTCTACCCCTTGAGCAATGCCCCCTGTCCTTTGGATTTGTTTGTTTTTCAGACAGGGTCTAACACTCCTGCTAAGGATGGCTTGGGACCTTGATCCTCACACCTCCACCTCCCTAGGAGCTGGGATTACAGGTATGAGCCACACCCAGCTTACTTTTTTCATTTTTTTGTGTACGTCCTCATCCTGGGGGGCTTGAACTCAGGGCCTGAGCACTGACCTGAGCTTTTTTTTTTTTAAATAATTTTTTATTTATTTATTTTTGTGGGGCCTGGACTTGGCCTGGGTGCTGTCCCTCAGCACCGTCAGCTCAAGGCTAGTGCTCTACCACTTGAGCCACAGCTCCACTTCAGGCTTTTTCTGCTTATGTGGTGCTGAGGAATCAAACCCAGGGCCTCATGCATGCAAGACAAGCACTCTACCACTAAGCCATCTTCCCAGCCCTGACCTGAGCTTCTTTTGCTCAAAGCTAGCACTCTACTACTATTTGAGCCACAACTCTACTTCCGGCTTTTAGTAGTTCAGTGGCAATAAGAATCTTATAGACTTTCCTGCCTGGGTTGGCTTTGAACTGTGATCCTCAGATCTCAGCCTCCTGAGTAGCTAGGATTACAGGCGTGAGCCACTGGCGCCCAGCCCAATTCTCTCCATCTTCATATCTCAGCCTTTTTTTTTTTGGTCAGTCATGGGGCCTAAACTCTAGACCTGGGCACTGTCCCTCAGCTCTTCAGCTCTTCTTGACTAGTGCTCTACCACTTGAGCCACAGTGCTACATCTGGCTTTTTCTGCTTATGTGGTGCTGAGGAATGGAACCCAGGACCTCATGCATGTAAGACAAGCACTCTACCACTGAGCCACCTTCCCAGCCTAGGGTCTAACTTTTTGCCTGAGATCCTCTTTTTTTTTGTCAGTCACTGGGCTTGGGCGCTGTCCCTCAGCTCTTCAGCTCATGGCAAGCACTCTACCACTTGAGCCACAATGCCCACTTCAAGCCTTTTCTGTTTTTATGTGGTGCTGAGGACTTGAACCCAGGGCCTCATGCATGTAAGACAAGCACTCTACCAGTTGAGCCACCTTCCCAACCCTCCAAGATGCTCTTGATCTCTACTTCCTGAGCAGGAGGGACTACAGACATGTGCCGCCATGATGGGCTGTAAGTTCTCTCTTTCCTATCATCTGGGACTGTCATGGAATTCACAGGTCAGGAGCTGTGGCTTCACAGTCCCATCTAACCCTGTGACCACCTTGCCATCTACTCACACTGCCTCAGCACAGGGCTCTGGAGAGTCACAGCTTCAGACTCATACTGCCATTTTACCAGGGACAGCTGCAGCCGGGAGGCTATGGAGGTTATGTAGTGCCTGATGGGGGCATTCTGACCATCTTGCTCTCCACCAGGAAATGAGCTTGCCATTTTAGAACTTTCATGGCTCCCACTAGCATCTGATCCAGTCATCCTCATTGACTGAAGGGCTGCAGCAATGGCCTTGCGGGGGCCCCTGGAGGAGCAGCTGAAGGGGTGTGGTAGGGGGTGAGCTCACCTGACGTATTTCCCATAGAGCAGGCAGAAGAAGCAGAGCGTCACCATGTTCCAGTTGGTGCTGTTGTTGTAGCGCATCAGGTTCAGGGCCAGTGCCACGTGTGAGTGGCAGTTGTCACAGCAGAGATTGTGCTGGAAGTGGGGAAGGCTGGGTAAGGACGGGCGGGGGCGGGGGCGGGGGCCTGGGACCTGCTGTCCCCGCTCACCTACCATGCGGTGCTTGTACTCCTCAGAGGCGTCATGCACAGCTGTGTCCCAGGCATTGGGGCCGCTGGCATAGACCTGGGCAGGGTCCAGCTTCCAGTACCTGAGGGGAGATGGGGTGTGGTCACTGCTCAGCTCCCCGCAGCCTCGTGGCTCTATGGAAGTTCTGTGACCTGCTGTGTGCCTGGCCCTGAGCTGGGCGCTGAGGCTGTGGGGGTGTCAAGTCAGGGGGTGTCTCCTAGCAGACAACTGTAACACAGGTTGAGACACCGAGTGCTACATGGAAGCTAATTCAGCCCCAGGGCTGATGGTCTGAACGGTGGGGACTCCTTTCAGACAGTGAAATGCTACCCCTAAGGTAGCAGTGCTAGATGCAGCCTTTGAGAAGTGCCTAAGAGTCACGGGGTAGAACCGTGAGTTCTTATGAAGAGAGGCCTGAGACCCCTCGACCTTTTTACAATGTGAGGATACAGTCGGCCCCACACCTCCCCATGCACTGCATCCACTGGCACCTCCATCTGGCCTTCCTAGCCTCTAGAGCCGTGAGAAATTTCTGATATTTATGTACCACCCACTTGATGGTATTTTGTTATAGAAACCTGAAAAAAGACAGAGGGTAGAGGGTAGAGCCAGGCACATACCTATAATCCTGACTACTTAGGAGGCTGAGATCTGAGGACTGAGGTTTGAAATCAGTGAGATTCTTATTTCTAATTAATTAGCTAAATGCCAGAAGTGAAGCTGTGAATCAACTGGTAGAGCACCAGCCTTAAGCAAAAAAGCTAAGGGTTAGTGCCCAGGCCCTCAGTTCAAGCTCTAGTACTGGCATGTGTGTACAGGTGCGTGCATGCATGTGCACACATGCACACACACACACGCACAAGGTATGAGGAGGCTTTTTGGAGGTAGCCCTTGAGTCTAGGCTGAAAGAAAAGGAGTTAGCAGGACAAAAAAGGAGGTAGGCATTGAAGAATGTGGGAGGCAAAAGATTGCTCTGGACCTCAAAACTTAAGTGGTTGAGAATCAGCTACTTATGAGGGAAGGCTTCTGGAGAAATGGAGTGAAGGAATACTTGGGGGTAAGGCAGGAGATGTAGCAGCACGCTAGTCACATGAGAGCTATGCCAGGTAGGGGTGAATGTCACATGACTCTACCATCAGCAACATTCTCCCCAAGCTTCCCCATGTGGCTTGCTGTGGTCAGTGGAAGAGAAGCCCATGAAGGTCAAGCTGGACAGGCAATGGAGTGCCCCAGGGGTCAGAGGCCAGGAGTGCTGGGATGTCAGAGCGCCCTCTGGCTGCTGTGCAGGGAATGGCTTGGTGGAGGAGCCTGGAGACAATGAGAAACCACCAAGCCTGAACTGGGGCCACTCAGGTACCTGGAAAAGGATAGTCTTAAAACTTTCTTCAAGAAATACAAAACAAACAGACCCAACATGTTGCCTTTGAAAATCAGTCTAGGAGCAAATATCCAGCCCAGAAACCTGATGTACGTGGCTGCCTAGTAGCGTCTGTCTCTCTCCCACACTTGTCCTCTGGGTGCTAGCTCCTGCCATGCCCAAGAGCCTGGCCTGTTGCTCTGGGCAGGAACCTGGCCCTAGGGCCAGTCACACGGGTGTTCATGACTTACTTGGCAGGCTTTCCAAAGGCCATGTTGTCTTCCTGTTGAGAGACAAGAGCAGAGGTCAGTGGGAACTGACATGCCGGCCGCATGACAAAGCTGGGTCAGGGGCTGAAGGGCAATGATTCGGAAGGGGGTATGTCAGGGATAGGAAGCTGGGCATGAGCCAGCTCAGGGCTAGCATGTTGTCTTCAGTGCCAATAATAGCTTTTGGAGGAAAGCAGTGCAGCACCCGAGGAATCCTCTGGCCCTTGCTAGGCATCATTTCTCTAAGTTCTCAGTCAGTCTGATTGCTGATCACAGTCACGTTTCCTTTGTGGCGTGACCTCCCAGTCCTACGGAGACAGCTCACATGGAACTTCTACCTGGCAGCCTGATACGCAGTGTAGGATGGGGCTGCTGGATCTATAAAGCCTTCCCATGAGGAAGACCTAAACTCATCACAAAAGACATGGGTTATGGGACTTACACAGAGACAAAAACTAGGTTCAGAACCCAGGAGACAATAAAGATCAAAGAGCTGGTTGAAGAGGAATTATAAACGTGTATGATAGTAGCTGGGTATAATAGCACATACCTGTAATCCCAGTATTCAAGAGGCTAAGGTAAGAGGATCACAAATGGGAGACCATTCTGGGCTATATAAGACCTAGCCTCAAAAACACAACAAATCAACTGACCACAAATAGACAAGCTTAAAAAAAAAAGCTGTATTTATAACCATGAAATTTATACAAATTCAACTTTTTAAAATACAAATTCAACATTTTTTCACTAATGAAAGAGTATTGTAATATTGTTTAACCTCAAGGAGGAGACATATTAATCTTTAGGTGAATTTATTTTTTGTTGCTGTTGGGTTTTTTTGTTGTTGTTGGTTGTGGGGCTTGAACTCTGGGCCTGGGCGCTGTCCCTGAGTGCTTCAGCTCAAGGTGAGTGCTCTACCACTTGAGTCACAGTGCCACTTCTGGTTTTCTGGTGGTTAATTGGAGATAAGAGTCTTACAGACTTTCCTGCCCGGGCTGGCTTTGAACCATGATCCTCAGTCTCAGCCTCTTGAGTAGCTAGGATTGCAGGAGTGAGCCACTGGCACCTGGCTAGGTGAATGTTTATAATTACTTTGCCCTGAGTAACAAAATGAAACCAGGTTGGACTAGAATATTTATGATTACATACAAAAGTCTAATAAAAATGTGACAATGTAAAAAAAATACAAAAGAGGTCTTACCCTATTAGGATGGTTATTAGTACCTATTAGGACGGTCATTAGAACTACTAATACAAACAGGCTGTTTCCAACACATCCCTTCATTCCAGCCTGGCAAGTGGAAGCAGGCAGATGCCTGCATTCATCTGGAGAAAGCCCACTGGGTAGACCAGTCTTGGGCCATCCTCAGGGAACAGACCTGAGAATACAGCTGTTTATTTGGGAAGCACCACCCCAGGGACCAACCATGTCAGCCTCCCCTGTCCCCCACACCTTGGCTCCCACCTTCTGAAGGTCCAGAGATGTGGTTCCTGGATGGTCTGACTCCACTCTTGCCTCTAACCCCTACCCATGTCTTGGTACCCCAGGGATGGGGGCAAAGAGCTGGGCCAGTAACTTAAGAATCCTCTGGCCACACTGCCCTCCCGGCCTGTCCTGGAGGCAAGAGAAGGAAAGGGGTCAAACACTGGTGAGGGGCAGAGGGCTAGAGCCAGGGTTGCGCATTATTTGCATCTTTGTGGGTCTGGGGAGATGGGCCAGCTTTCCATGTAAGTCTTGGAACCCTCCAGGTCATGGCAAGAATGGGACTCACCGAGACAAAATAGGGGCCAGCAAAGTCCCGAATGACTCCAGTGGATGTGCAGATGCCCATGTGGCCGATGATGGGGAAAAACCACCTGTGAGGAAAGAGGGCAGGGGGGACAGTGCTTAAGGGGTCTCCAGTCAGTTAGAAAGATGTGGGGACACTCTGTTGTGGGAGCCTGTGACGATAGCGTCCTGTGATGAGAGTCCATTACCGTGCTCCAGGGTGGGAAAGCATGAGGACCATTGAGAACAGCACCCAAAAGATACCGCTACACCTCACCAGGAGACCCCAAGCAAAGGGGCCAGCCGAACTCTTATTCTCTGCTAGGGAACAAAAACAGCTCCTACCAATTTTGTTGTTGTTGGTGGTGGTGGTCGTGGGGCTTGACCTCTGGGCTTAGGCGCTGTCTCTGCACTTTTTGGCTCAAGGTGAGCACTCTACCACTTGAGCCACAGCACCACTTCCAGTTTTCTGTTGGTTTATTTGAGATAAGGGTCTAAGGGACTTTCTTGCCTGGACTGGCTTTGAATGGTGATCCTCAGAGCTCAGCCTCCTGAGTAGCTAGGATGACAGGCAGGAGCCACTGGAGCCTGGCTCTCCCCCTCCCCCGCCCCGTCATGGGGCTTGAACTCTGGGCCTGGGCACTGTCCCTCAGCTCTTCAGCTCAAGGCGAGCGCTCTACCACTTGAGCTACAGTGGTTTATTGGAGATAAGAGTTTCACGGACTTTCCTGCCCAGGCTGGCTTTAAACCTCGATCCTCAGATCTCAGCCTCCTGAGTAGCTAGGATTATAGGCATGAGCCACCAGCACCTGGCTTTTTTTTTTTTTATTATTATTAATTTTTTTTTTTTTGTCAGTCGTGGTGTCTGAACTCTGGGCCTGGGTGCTGTCCCTCAGCACTTTAGCTCAAGGCTAGCGCTCTACCACTTGAGCCGCAACACCACTTCTGGCTTTTTCCTGCGTATGTGGTGCTGAGGAATCGAACCCAGGGCCTCATGCATGCAAGGCATGCACTCTTCCACTGAGCCACCTTCCCAGCTCCCCTTTTTTTTTTTTTAAACAAAAACAAAACAGCCAGGCAGGGGCTGGCTCAGTGGTAGAGTGCTTGCCTTGCATGCATGAGGCCCTGATTCAATTCCTCAGTACCACATAAGTAGAAAAAGCCAGAAGTGTGGCTCAAGTGGTAGAGCACTAGCCTTGAGCTGAAGAGCTGAGGGACAGTGCCCAGGCCCAGAGTTAAGGCCTCACAACAAAACAAACAGCCAGGCAGAGCGGGGTGCTAGTAATCCTGTAATCATGCTACTCAGGAAGCTGAGATCTGAGGACTGCAGTTCAAGCCAGCCAGAGCAGGGAAGTCTGTGAGACTCTTATCTCCAATTAACCACCAGAAAACCAGATGTGTTGCTGTGGCTCAAAGTGCTAGAGCACTAGCCTTGAGCAAAAAGAGCTCAGGGACAGCACCCAGGCCTTGAGTTCAAGCCCTAAAACCAACCAAAATACAACAAGGAGAGCCAGGCACTCTATGTCTTAGTAGTTCACCCAAAAGAAACGAGAGCTCGTGCATACCAAAGCATGCACAAGAAAATACATTGCACTTTATTGCAAATAGTTGCAATCTTTGTCAAAACTCATTGAACTTGGAATGTGTAAGGCACAGTACTGCAAAAAAAAAAAACAATAAAACAAACAACAACAAATTTTTAATGATCTCTACTAAAATATGTGCTTGTTACTGTATATGAATTACCTTAATAAATTTGCTTATAAAAGAAACTGGTGGGCTAGGAAGGTGGCTCAGTGGTAGAGCACTTGCCTTGCATGCATGAGGCCCTGGGTTCGATTCCCCAGCACCATATAAACAAAAAGAAAAAAAGCCGGAAGTGGCGCTGTGGCTCAAGTAGTAGAGCGCTAGCCTTGAGCTGAAGAGCTGAGGGACAGCGCCCAGGCCCAGTGTTCAGGCTCCACGACCAGACCCCCCCCCCAAAAAAAAATAAATAAAAAATAAAAGAAACTGGTTTCTATGTCTTACATTAGGGTCCATCTGAGATTTGTTTGTTTTTTTGTACTGGGGTTGGAACTCAGGGCCTGGGAGCTGTCTCTTAGCTTTTTTTTTTTTTTGGGGGGGGCGGTCTGGTCGTGGGGCCTGAACTCTGGGCCTGGGCGCTGTCCCTCAGCTCTTCAGCTCAAAGCTAGCGCTCTACCACTTGAGCCACAGCGCCACTTCCAGCTTTTTTTTTCTCCTGGTTATGTGGTGCTGAGGAATCGAACCCAGGGCCTCATGCATGCAAGACAAGCACTCTACCACTGAGCCACCTTCCCAGCCCCTTAGCTTTTTTGCTTAACATAGCTGTTCTACCACCTGATTCACAGCTCCACTTGCAGCTTTATGTTGGTTGACTGGAGATAACAGTCTCCTGGACTTTTCCTGCTGGGGCTGGCTTCAAACTTCAATCCTTAGATCTCAGCCTCCTGAGTAGTTAAGATTACAAGTGTGAGCCTGTAATGTTAATCTGTATCTCATAAATACATATATAATTACAATGTGCCAAGATTGCTGTTGTTGAATCTGGTTCTAATATCAAATCTAGGTTGAGTATCTGTTTTGGCCAAATTATTCAATCTCATCTCTCAGCAGAAAGTGAGTGGGGTGTGTGTGTGGGGGGGGTGGAAACAGTGAGGATTAAGTAGGATCTGCTTGCAAAGTGCTTAAGATACTGCTTCATGTTTGGTACTTGTTCAATGCTTTATCTCAAGGAAGTCAATAAATACTTGCTATGTGAACTGTCAACGAGTTATCTGAAAACCATCTGGTCCCAGGATGGATACTCAGATTTATGAAAAGGTTGCTCCCTTGGCATCTCACACCCCGATCTCAGGACCTCCTCTGGACCAGACTCCTTTCAACTGGCTGGAAGAAGGTCTGGCTCTCACCAGCATTCCACACACCACAATTGTGTTGGGCTGCAAACAGAACTCTTGATGGAGGCTGGAGATCACAGCAAAGCCCTGTGCCCAGTGCAGCCCCATGGAAGAACTCTCCAAGTTGTCAGTCTGTAGGCTCCACAAAGGCAAGCTCCAGACACTTTGTAAACTATACCAGATCCAGTACAAATGAAGTCCTTGATAAAGAGTTAGTGAATGAACAAGAGAGTTACTAATCCTAGAGGTCTCTTTGGGGAGTGTAATACAAGCCCTTGTTGGCTTCTAAGCCTTTATTTCCTCATCTACATGTAAGGAGATAGTGTTTACTTTCATGGACATATAAGGACTGAAAGCCTTCAATGATATCATAAAATGATATTAATCTATGACATATAATGTTTAGTTTTTTTTCCTTCTTTCTTTCCTTTCTTTTCCTTCCCTCCCTTCCTTTCATTCTTTCTTTCTTGTCAGTTATGGGGCTCAAAATCAGGGCCTGGGCACTGTCCCTGAGCCTCTCTGTGCTCAAGGCTAGCACTTTGGTTTTTGGAGATAGGAATCTCACAGGGACTTTCTTGCCTAGGCTGGCTTTCAATTGCGATTTTCAGATCTCAGCCTCCTGAGTAGGTAGGATGACAGGAGTGAGCCACTGGTGCCCAGCTGTTTATTTTTTTTAGTAGCAATGATATTCTCTATTTTCATGCAGAATCATCACCGAATCCGAGGAGAGCAGGCAGATCTGAGGATTTAGTCTTCTTCCTGGGCCTCCTTTTGAAAGACAGATGACAATTCCTTGTGCCACACCTATCCCTAGCTGTCAGCAACAAGGCCTTGCATTACAAAGGCGAGTTTAAGGCCTCTCTCCCATCAGATGGAGGGTGAGTCCTCTGAAGGGAGTGTACAGCCTTCAATGGGCACGTGGTGTCTTCCTCATCTAGACCTGAAGAGAACTGGGAGGTGAGCTGCTTCTGGCCCAGGTGACATGGAATTGTGGTGCTTCTACCTCACATTACTACCAGTTCTCTGCAGTGAACCATATGATAAATGTTTTGAAAATGAGAAGACCAGAGATTTAAAAGTAACATAATAAAATAACTTTTGCAAAACACATCCCCTGAGTATTCTTTCCATTTATTGTCACATTAACATTTTTCTCCATAGCACAAACTCCTATCAGAAGTTTTCTTGTGAGTTACTTATTTACCGCCTCCTCCTTTATGAAAGCAAGCACTCCACTGTATAATTTTACTACCTAGGACTAATCTGGGCACATAGGAATCACTATTGACTATTCAAAACAACACTGAATTTATCAATGAACATATATTCTTACAGTTTTGTGTGTTTTTTTGTTTTTTGTTTTGGTGGGGCCTGAACTCTGGGGCCTAGGCACTGTCCCTGAGTTAGCTCAAGGCTAGCACTCTACCACTTGAGCCAGAGCACCACTTCCAGTTTTTCTGGTGGTTTATTGGATATAAGAGTCTCATGGAGGGCTGGGAAGGTGGCTCAGTGGTAGAGTGCTTGCCTTGCATGCATGAGGCCCTGGGTTCGATTCCTCAGTACCACATAAGAAAAAAGAAAAAAGCTGGAAGTGGCGCTGTGGCTCAAGTGGTAGAGTGCTAGCCTTGAGCTGGAATGCTGAGGGACAGCGCCCAGGCCCAGAGTTCAGGCCCCACAACCGGACCCCCCAAAAAAAAAGAGTCTCATGGACTTTCTTGCCTGGGCTGGCTTTGAACAGTGATCCTCAGATCTCAGCCTCCTGAGTAGCTATGATTACAGGCATGAGCCACTGGCACCCAGCACAAGTTTTATTTTTTAAAGGGCTTTGATTTGGCTTCTCTTAAAGAAATGTACAAGTGGGCTGGGAATGTGGCTTAGTGGTAGAGTGCTTGTCTCACATGCATGAAGCCCTGGGTTCGATTCCTCAGTGCCACATAAACAGAAAAAGCAGAAGTGACACTATGGCTCAATGGTAAAGGACTAGCCTTGAGCAAAAGAAGCTCAGCAACAGTGTATAAACCTCACTGAGTTCAAGCCCAGGAATGGCAAAAAAAAAAAAAAAGAAGAAAAAAAGAAAATGTGTAAGTATTTGAAAACAATTCAAGATACTCAACATAAGGCAAAAATTAAGATCATTTAGCTGGGTGAGATAGGGCATGCCTGTAATCCTAGCACCCCAGGACTAAGGCAGGATGGAGAATTTGAGGTTGATAGGTACCACATAGTGAATTGTAGGCCAGCAACATATAAAGTCCAACATGATCCCTTCTCTACACCACCACTTTGCTGTATTTGAGTCAGGTTAAAAGGGGAAAAGAAGAAGTAATTTAAATTATAGCTATCAGTGGCAAATTAGACAGTCAGAAGACTGTGTTCTGAATGCCTTTGCTTCAGAGAGAGAGTTCTAAGCAGACTCAGCCATTACAAGAAGCTCAGCTTCACCACAAGAGAAGACAATTTCTACCTTAGAAAGTAGTTGTGGCTCATGTCTCATCCTATCAGGAGTCAGGATGAAGGTTCAAAGCCAGCTTAGACAGGTAAATCTGACTCTTTATCCCCAACTAACCAGCAAAATGCTAGGAGCGGAGGTGTGGCTCAAGTGGTAAAGTGGCAGCCTTGAGCAAAACAGCCAAGCAAGAGCAGCTTGAGGTCTTAAGTTTAAGCAAAAGTTCACACACAAAGAAAAGAAAATCAAACTGTGAGATTCCGAGTGAAAAAGCTTGGCAAACTGTCCTGAACGTCAACAAGCAGTTCTTGTCACCTGTCAAGGATGAAGTAGAAGGGCAGCAAGCAGCACCGGGGCACTTGCTTCTCTCCGGTCGAAGACAACGAACCTTCCGACCAGACCCTGGTTTGGAACTGAGACGGTGTAACATAACGGACTCACAACTCTCAGACCTCCGCGCCCCGTCTCATTCAGACATCCCAGAAGCTGGTGGGCCTTCAAACTCCCACTCTTGCTTCCAGACTCGGGAGGATGTCGCGTCGGCGAACGGTAAGCATTTGCTCAGTGAGTGACTGGGCCGGTGAATGAATGAAGCTAGGGGCCCCTCTTCAGGACACCTGCAGCGCTCCGGCCTCGCGGTCCCTGGCCATTTCCGCCGATCACTTGGCTCCCTCCAGCACTAGACCAGGCACCCCGCGGGTCGGCAGGGGGTCCCCCCGTCAGCGGGCGCGGGCCCCGGGCGGGTGGCAGGGGGAATGGAGGGGGGCGGGGAAGGGCTTGCTGCCTGTCGGGGCTGGGGTCTGATCCCGGCCCGCCCAAGGACGCCGCCAGCGGCCCGGCTCTCCCCGCGGATCCTCAATCCCCCAAGCCGGCACCGGAGGACACTTACGTGAGCACCGGGATGGGAGTCCACACCACGCAGTAGGGGAAGCGACTCCGTTCCACGTCCATGGTCACGCCGCCGGAGCCGTGGTACTGTTTCATGTCCGTCTCGGCCGCCGTCGGCGCTTCCACTTCCGCCATCCCGGGAGGGGGCGGCGGCGGCGGCGGCAACAGGAGCGTTGAACTCCCTTCCGCTTCCGCCATGCTACGCGCGCCCCGCTCCGGGAGGCCCCGTTCCGGCGCCGCTCGTTCCCGTGACGTCACTTCCTGGAGGTGGGTCCCCCGCGGTTGGCCTTCCCCCCGGGAATTGGAGCCGCGTTCCTCCGGGCCCCCCGCCCCCACCTCCGGCCCACCCTCCGCGCCCAAGGCTGTGCCGGTCCACTCTGCCCTCAGGCAGCTGGCAGTTGCCAAGAATGAGAACCGCGATGAACTCCGGTGTGCGGGGTTTGGCTTTCTTGGGCATTTTAAAGATGCCAAGCATTGTTTCTCATTCTCATAAACATTACATATTTAGGTATTTCCCCCTGTTACCAGTGAGAAACTGAGGCAGGGACGAGGGGAAGGACTCGAGGGACAGCGACTCAAACCCACGTCTTTGTATCTCCTTTGTTCTTTTCATTCTGCGTCTTCTGGCAGACTAAAATCTCGTGCCTGCGAGAGGACGAGCTAGCCAGTGGAGCAAGGAGATAAGGTATTTATTTGAGCTGAGTCTTGAAGTTGGCCAGGTGGCATGGGGGAGGGGGTGGATGCAGTGGTGCAAAGAAAGTCAGGCCGGGAGGAGCCGTGTGTGCAGAGGAGTGTGAATATCACCCTAGCTGGAGTAACACACCAGCCCTTAGATGTGATAGGATTCTTTCTTTGTTCAAATGGGAAAGCTGAGGGTCGGTGGAGATAGCAATTGTCTGAAATCACACCCAGTAAACCAGAGGGCCAGGCTCTGATCTTGGAGTCTTGGCTTTTAGAGACTGTCCAGATGGATAAAGGGGGCCTGGCGGGGCCAGGTGAAAGGCAGCTGTTCAAAATCAGGCAAAAGGAAAGGATAGACAAATGCACCCAGTAAGGTTGGAGCTCACACCTTTTGGGAAGGTCTTTCTTCTGTTGAATTATTCTCCCTCAATGCTGGTCCCCAGAAAGCCTGTGGTTCTGTTTTGGGCAATCATACTTCACTGCATTTTTTTGGTGTATCTGTGCTATAGAACCCCCCAAATCCTGGACTTTGGTAGCTACCACAGTTTCTGGTGCAGAGCCAGATGCAATACGAGCTATACCTAGACAGATTGAATATTCATTAAATGTTTATTTTATCAAATGATTCAACAAATTGATGTCTTCTAAAGACCTTACAGGTATCACAACTAAAAAGGATTCTGACCCACTCAGAATTCTTTGAGCACATTTGCATTTCTCCCATGACCCTGTGTGGTCTGTGATCTTTGGAGGGCAGTAACCAGCATCCAGCAGAGGGCTTGGAATAGATTAGGTGCTCAGTATACAGTTGTCAGATAAATAAATTACATTATTTCTTGATTAAATCACTGTAGTTATCTAATCTGTCCTGTACCACAGGCTCCAAGGAAGGTCTGTGTTTAGACATCCCTCCACCATCACTGTCAACCCAGGTGCCCTTTAAACATTTATTGCAAGGATGGATGAAAAAACGCAACCGAAGTAAGTCTCTCAGGGTCTACTGCAAATTTGATAGTACTAGCATAGTACTAAATTTGATCTGACAACCTTCAGTGGCCTTCCATTGCACTTAGTATAAAAGCATAAATATCTTGTGGATCCTACTGTCTCTTTCATATCTAGGGATATGATGCATACTGTACCTCTCTGCCTGAAATGTGGGCCCCACCCACTTCTATCCATCCTTTGAATTTCAGATGAAATGTTTTCTTTCTTTTTCCTTTCATTCTTTCTTTCTTTTGTAGTGGGGCTTGAACTCTGGGCTTGGGCACTGGCCTTGAGCTCTTTAGCTCAAGGTGAGCACTCAACCACTTAAGCCACAGTGCCACTTCCAGTTTTCTGGTGGCTAATTGGAGATAAGTCTCACGGACTTTCCTGACCGGGCTGGCTTTGAACCATGATCCTCAGATCTTAGCCTCCTGAGTAGCTAAGATTACAGATGCCCAGCTAAATGTCATTTTTCTTAAAGAGCTGATTCTTGGTCTTCCAATGTACATTAGAAACACTCTGCTAATTCCTCTTGGAACACTTTGTTCTTTTTCCTCATAACACATATGTGGCCATGTACTGTCTGCCTTCCCCACTAGATTAGAAACTCCTGGGATGCAGATATTTTGTCTTACTCATCTGCAAGCTCTATGTCTAGTATAACACATGATATTTAATAGTAGCTCAATTGCATGAGTGGCAAACACTTTCAGGCTTAGCATCACACACTGGGTATAGCCAGAGGACAGGATGCTAGCTTGTCATCTGTTACCTCTGAGCCATTTTTTTTTTTTTCCTATTGTGGGGCTTGAACTCTGGGCCTGGGCACTGTCTCACAGCTCTTCAGCTCAAGGCGAGCATTCTTCCACTTGAGCCACAGCGCCACTTCTGGTTTTCTGGTGGTTTAATTGGACATAAGAGTCTGATGGGCTTTCCTGCCAGGGCTGGCTTTGAACTACGATCCTCAGATCTCAGCCTCATGTAGCTAGGATTACAGGCGTGAGCCACTGGTGCCTGGCACCTCTGAGCCATTTTAAGGTGTTCTTGGAGGTTCTTACCAGAGCCAACTCTATTCCCTCTGGCCTGCTTCTTCCCCCCTTTGGTCCAGGCAGCTGCAGAAGCAAAAATACAATGATGACTAGGTTGCTGGAAGCAGAAGCCAGCTCCAACTCTGACTTCCTTTCTCTCAAGCTTGTCCTCCATGACAACAGGGCCCCTTCTCAGACAACATCACCTTGCTTCTCACCCAGTCTAACAGCCCCCATGTCCTGTGCCCTGCCTCCTCTGCTTTTGCTTCTCTTCTCACCCCTAGACAGATGGGAAATCGCCATCAAAGACTAACACTGCCTTCCAGGCTCAGAGGATCTCAGCAGGGCCCTGGAAGAAGCTCCTCTTACATAGAGAGCTTTGGGACAGGATTGATAGGGTTCAGAGCTACCCATCCCCCAACACATGCTCAGACCAAAAATAGGAATGACCATCTGGATCCACTTATGGGGCTAACTGGGGGAGGGGAAGATGGCAGAGTGGGAACTATCAAGCTGGCAAGCCTTTGAGGGTAAGATGCCGTTTGTTTGAAGGGTGAGCTTGGGCACTATTTATTTTGGGGGAAGTCGAGGTACCCCCTCAGTTGGTCCCATGTATGAGTCCCTGTGGTTCCTCTCTCAGGCCCTCTCATTCATTCTGGCCTTCAAGGCTCCCCATGGTCTGGTTCCACATTTCCTTTCCAGGTTCACCTCTCACTGCCTCCCCCTGGCTTCTTGGAAGTCAGCAACCCTGTACTTCATACCTCGTGTCTTTGCTCACACTGTTCCTTAATTGGGAATGCCCTTCCCCTCCTTGACTACACCATCTTCAAGGTTTCACACAAATACTCCCTCTTGGCTCCCAGAGCACGAAGACTACGTTTCCACCTATTGAATATTCATGTGTACTTGCATTAGCGTTAGCTGTTTACAAGTCTGTCTCCCTTAAGAGATTGTGAACTCCTTGAGAAAAAGATCGACTGGCTCTACTATTCTCTGTAGTCAGCAGGACACCTGGCAGATCTCAAGTGCCCAGGGAATATCCTGCAAGCTATTTGTTGACCATAAGGGCCTCCACTAATCCCCCCTTGCTCTGATGATGGGCTGAGCCAGGGGGCTGCCATGCTGCAGGTAGAGAAGCTGCTGAGTATGGCACAGGGTATGGCACTGGGAGGGTGGTGTCCTCGATTTTGCAGCCTTTTGGTCCTGCTCTATCATAACTTTTCTTCCCTCTCCTGGAGGCTACTGGAGACTGGAGAGCCCCCCATTTCCATTATGATTCCAGAACTTTCCATAATTGGGAGGGATGCCAAAGTAGCCACTATAATTCGAGAAATCAAGTTGGGCATCAGTGGCTCACACCTGTAGTTCAAGCTACTTAGGTTTGAATCTAAGGATCAAGGTTCAAAGCCAGCCCAGGCAGGAAAGTCTGTGAGACTCTAATCTCTAATTAACCAACAAAAAGCTGAAAGTGGCGATGTGACTCAAGTGATAGAATACCAGCCTTGAGTGGAATAGCTAAAGAACAGTCCCCAGGCTCTGAGTTCAAACCCTTATGGGGGGGGTACATGTGCACACGCATGCGCACGCACACACACTCAAAGTAATCATTTGACAATTGCCCCTCTGATTCTGTAGACATTAGATTCTACATCCTCTTCATTCTCTTTTATAGATGGACAGACTTTTCCAAGGTTATAGAAAGTACAGCTAGAACCAGAATTGACTTTAGTATAGGTAGTAAAGCACGAAGTTCAATGTGTAGACTCAGGAGTTGTCAGTCAGTGGGACCAGAACCTTAGCTGTCACACCTTAGGAAAGTAGCCGAACCAGCAGGAGAATCAGATTCCTCAGCTCTAATATAAAGAACAATTTTCTTGTTGTTTTTGTGAAGCTTGACAGCTTACACCTGAATGATGCTTGGCCAAAATAAGGGCTTCAGTGGCAGACATTGTAGCAGTTAAAACCCCACATCACTGCTTCAGGACCCATAAACACTTCAGAGCACTTCAGTGTGCATACGCTGTGATTTGGAGCCTCCTTACCACACAGCAAGATGAGCAGAGCTGGTGATTCAACATCCATTTTGCTGATGAGGAGAAGGTATCCAAAGGGGTTGAGGCACTTACTTAAGGTATAAGCACTTTTCAGAGCTGGGGTTCAGACCTTACCTGACTCTACTTTTAGGGCCAGTAGTGAATGATGGAGACCAGCCTGAGAAATCCACATAAAGTATGTATAAACTATGAATTCATTAGGACCAGGACCTCTTTTATTAAAGACATGATTGAGATCAGGAAGGTCTATCATCATGGCTGTCAGAATTCTTTCCCAAGGTCTGACTTCCCTGACAGACATGTTAATATCTCAGGCCTGACGAAATCTGGCACATAGTGGGGCACTTCAATGGTGACAGAAAGTACTAGAGAGAAAACTGGGTGCCATCAGTGGCTCACATCTATAGCCTTACAATTATTTAGGATGCTGAGACCTGGGGGACCACAGTGCAAAGCCAGCCCAAGCAGAAGAGTCTGAAAGACTAAAACTCCACTTAACTAGCAAAAAGCTTGCCTGGAGGTGTGGCTCAAGCAGTTGAGTGCCAGCCTTAAAACAATAAAGCTGAATGAATGTGAGGTCTTGAGTTCAAGCCTTGGTTACTGACCAAAACATGCACTGGAGGAAACTCATGTTTCACAGTGAAACCTGATGTGCAGGGACCATGTAGTAGCCTGACTTTGCTATTCCTTAGCATCCAGATAACCTAGAAGATCTGGGAGGGCACACATTGAATCTGTTGTGTGAATTTTCAGGAAGCCAGTACCTCGCCCAATGCCAGACACAGAGTAAAAGCTGAAAAAGTACCAGGACTTAGTACGTTAGAAGAAAATGACTTTAGAAGTAGTGGTATTGAAGATCAAACTCAGGGCACTGGATAGAGTAAGAAACTGATTTCAAGAACCACACTAGGAATCAAGAGATCACAATTTCAAAAAGCCAGGAGCTGGTGGCTCACACCTATAATCATAGCTACTCAGGAGGCTGAGATCTGAAGTTCACAGTTAGAAACTAGTTAGGAAGGTCCTGAGGTTCTCACGTCCCAAAAAGCCAGAAATGGAAGCCCGATGCTGGTTGCTCACGCCTGTCATCCTTGCTACTCTGGAGGCTGAGATCTGAGGATCATGGCTCAAATCCTGTTGGGCAGGAAAAGTCCATGAGACTCTTATCTCCAATAAACCACAAAAAAAAGAAGTGGTGCTGTGGTTCCAGTGGTAGAGTGCTAGCCTTGAGCTGAAGAGCTGAGGGACAGCACCCAGGCCCAGAGTTCAAGCTCCGTGACAAAAAAAAAAAGGCAGAAATGGAGCTGTGGCACACGCATATGCGCGTGCACGCGCACACGCGTGCACACACGCACATACACACACACACACACACACACATATCAGAATTTCAGACCTGGTCTTGCTTTTCATGCACTGGGGTTCCTACCCCAACTGGAACTTACTGCCCATGTTTATAGAATGTGAGCCTACCCACATAATAGATCAGTGGTTAGATCTATAGTAGATCAGTGGATCTCAGTTCTGGCTTCCATTAGGATGAACCTATGATGCTGTAAAATAATGGATGGATGCTTGAACTCTGTCAACTCAGAATCTCTGGGGATGAGAACTAGGAAGTTTTTAAAGCATCCTGGATGAGTCTGGTATATACACAGGCTGAGAACCACTGTACTAGTTAACTTCTCATCTCTCTCTAAGCTCTACAGCCATGTTTTGACATGCTTCTAAGCACAGAGACTGGCAGCAGGACATTGGGGCCACAGTTGTCCACCACAGACGCTGAACTCCCAACTTTCCACATCTGTTTTGCTATGCATTCATTATGTGGGCTTATCTGAGTCCCAGGTTCTCGGTCAGCAGGTTGGTAAGAGCTTTGGATGAGTCATATGTGAAAAATACTTTAAAAATTAAGTTCTACTGATCTTTTTACTATATTACTTTACTTTTTCCAGAAAGCCACACAATTGCCTAGACTATGTTGCCTTTATAGACTGGATTCTGTCACTAAGCAGTATGTATTTAAGTTTGCTCCCAATTCATGTATGTAAGTTCTCACTCACTAGAGGTCTTGAAGCAAGGAAAAGCACTTCATCTTTTCCTTTTCATGCCGACCTTTGAAATTCATTGTTCCATACAATTTTTTTTCTATCAGTGCTGGAGCCTGAACTCAGGGCTTGGGCACTGTCTCTTAGTTTTTTCCACTCAAAGCTGTTTGTTCTACTGGAGCCACAGCAGCATTACTTTTGGCCTTTTGGTGGTTAATTGGAGATATGTGTCTCATGGACTTTGCTTCTTGGGTTGTCTTCAAACTTTGATCCTCAGATCTCAGCCTCCTGAGTTGCTAGGATTACAGATATGAGCCATTAGGACCTGGCTCACTGTCCATACTTGTATAACATGGATAGGGCTGGATCAGTGGTTCTTTAGCTTTGGTTCCATGTTAGAAAGATGCCTTAAAATAATACACATTATAAGTACACACACACTCACACATTGTTGTTGTTGGTCATGGGGCTTGAACTCTGAGCGTGGGCGCTGTTCCTGAGCTCTTCAGCTCAAGGCTAATGTTCTACCACTTGAGTCACAGCGCCACTTCTGGTTTTTTGGTGGTTTATTGGAGATGTGTCTCATGGACTTTCCTCTCTGGGCTGGCTTTGAACTGTGATCCTCAGATCTCAGCATTTTTAGTAGCTAGGATTGTAGGTGTCTGGCTATGTGTATATTTTGAGATTGCTTCTCATGATGTTTCCTGGGCTGATCTTGAACTCCTAAGTGCAAGCCACTTTTAGTCTAAGCTCCTGGAGTAGCAGGGAGCACAAGAACATCCCACAGCACTTGGCTAGTCCTTCAACTTTGTGTGTTGGTCCTGGGGCTTGAACTCAGGGCCTGAGCAGTGAACTTTTTGGCTCAAAGGCTAGGGCTCTATCACTTAAGCCACAGCTCTACTTCTGGATTTGGGGTGGTTAATTGAAGAGTTTCAGACTTTCCTGCCTGGGCTGTTTCAAACAAGGATCCTCAGCCTCCTGTAGCTAGGGTTACAGCCACCAGCATCTGGTATGCACTTATCTTCTGAAGGACAACTTGGTTGCTTCCAGTTTGGGGCAACTATGGAACTAACTCCTATAAACATTTGTATACAGGTTTGTGTGGACATACGATTTTTACCTTGAGTAAGTACTAAAGAGTGCAACTGGACCTGCGCTGTAAGAATGTCAGCCAAATTGTCATTTAAAATGGTGGTGCCTTATTTGCATTTCTACCAGCAGTCAATGAGTTGTCCATATCTTTGTCAGCATTTGAATACCATCATTCAAAAAATTCAGGTATGTGGGAGCTGGGAAGGTGGCTCAGTGGTAGGGCGCTAGCCTTGCATGCCTGAGGCCCTGGGTTCGATTCCTCAGCACCACATAAGCAGAAAAAAAAAGCCGGAAGTGGCGCTGTGGCTCAAGTAGTAGAGCGTTAGCCTTTAGCTGAAGAGTTGAGGGACAGCGCCTAGGCCCAGAGTTCAGGCCCCACGACTGGACCCCCCCCCCCCAAGAAAAAATTTAGGTATATAAAGTTTTAATTTACTATTCTCTAATGATATGTTGAAATTTTTTCCTTGTGTTTATATGTTGTCTGTTTTGATCTGATATCCACTTTTTAATTATTTGAAATTGTTGTATCTTAGGGACTCTGTACATTTTTTTGTCATTAGTTGTGGGGGCTTGAAGTCAGGACATTGTCCCTGAGCTTTTTCACTCAAGGCTAGTGCTCCACCACTTTGAGCCACAGCGCCACTTCCGGTTTTCTCATGGTTAATTGAAGATAAGAATCTCATGGAGGGGCTGGGAAGGTGGCTCAGTGGTAGAGCGCTTGCTTTGCATGCCTGAGGCCCTGGGTTCAATTCCTCAGCACCACATAAGCAAAAAGAAAAAAGCTGGAAGTGGCTCTGTGGCTCAAGTGGTAGAGCATTAGCCTTGAGCTGAAGAGCTGAGGGACAGCGCCCAGGCCCAGAGTTCAGGCCCCACAACAGGATCCCCCCCCCAAAAAAAAAAAAAAAGAAGAAGAATCTCATGGACTTTTCTGCCCAGGCTGGCTGTGAACCACAATCCTCAGATCTCAGCATCCTGAGTAGGTAGAATTGCAGGCATGAGCTACCAGCGCCTGGCTCTTTGCACATTTTAGATACAAGTCTTTTACCAGGCATGTTTTAAAAATAGTTTCAGCCTGGTGCCAGTGGCTCACACCTTAACAGAGCCTTTTGCTGAGCCAAAATTTTTTAATCTAAGTAAGTCCAACTTATCTTTTTTTTTTTTTGAGTGTTTTTTTGTTTCATAGATTTGTTTCATGGTTCTGTGTCTAAAAACAAACCCAAGGTTGCCTAGATTTTTTTTGTGTTATTTTCCATTTTTTTGTTGTTTGTTTTTGACAAGATCTTGCTATGTAGCCACGGCTGTCTTGAAACAGCCTCTGGGATGCTAAAGATTACAGACTTGAACCACCACAAATGGCTTTTGTGTTCTTGGGGCTCTGGATTCAGGGCCTCACATCTACGAGTCAGGTGCTCTACCATTTGAGCCCATGCTCAAGCTCTTCTTGGCCTTTTCAAGTCTCATATCCCATTTTTGCTCCAGACTGTGATGGTTTTACCTCAGCCAGCGAGTGGCTGGGATCACAGCTACCACACTTGCTTATTGAAATGGGGTCTGTAACTTTTTGTTGGGGTTGGCCTCAAACCTCAAGTCTTCCAATCACTGCCTCCCCAGAAAGTGAAATGATACCTATGAGCCACCACTTTTGATCCTCATGCTTGGTTTTTCTATGATACTTTAAGAAAAAATTTCTTCCCCTGGGGCTTCAACTCTGGGCCTGGGCGCTGTTCGTAAGCTTCTTTTGCTCAAGGCTAGTGCTCAATTACTTGAGCCACAGAACCACTCTGAATATATATATATATATTTTTTGGGTCCAGTCGTGGGGCCTGAACTCTGGGCCTGGGCGCTGTCCCTCAGCTCTTCAGCTCAAGGCTAGCGCTCTACCACTTGAGCCACAGCGTCACTTCTGGCTTTTCTCTTTTTGCCTATGTGGTGCTGAGGAATCGAACCCAGGGCCTCAGGCATGCAAGGCAAGCGCTCTACCACTGAGCCACCTTCCCAGCCCCACTCTGAATATTTTATTAGATGTCTCGTGGCCTCTCCTGCCTGGGCTGGCTTTGAACCGCAATCCTCTGATCTCAGCCTCCTGAGTAACTAGGATTACAGGGTGAGCCACCGGCGCCTGGCTGTTGTGTATATATGCATGTGTAATATAAGGTCATTATTAATTTTTTAACAGATGTCCAGTTGTTTCTGCACATGATAAAACATTATCCTTCCTCCATTGAATTAACTTTACTCCTTTGTTAAATATCAGTTGGCTATATTTGTATAGGTCTATTTCTTAGTTCTCTATTAATTCCATTGTTAATCTATTTTGCCAATAGCAGGCTTTTTTTTTTTTTTTTTTTTTTTTGTCATGGGGCTTGCATTCTGGGTCTGGGCACTCTCCCTGAGCTCTTCAGCTCAAGGTTAGCACTCTACCACTTGAGCCACAGTGCCACTCCCGGCTTTTTCTGTTTATGTGGTGCTGAGGAATCAAATCCAGGGCCTCATGCATGTGAGGCAAGCACTCTACCACTGAGCCATCTTCCCAGCCCTAATAGCAGGCTATCTTGATCACTGTGGCCTTACAGTAAATAAATTTTTTTTTTTTGGGTCCGGTCGTGGGGGCCTGAACTCTTGGCCTGGGCACTGTCCCTCAGCTCTTCAGCTCAAGGCTAGCGCTCTACCACTTGAGCCAGAGCGCCACTTCCGGGTTTTTTTCTTTTTGCTTATGTGGTGCTGAGGAATCAAACCCAGGGCCTCATGCATGCAAGGCAAGCACTCTACTACCGAGCCACCTTCCCAGCCCCCAGTAAATAAATCTTTATTCTTCTATATAATTTGTTGAGCTAATACCAAATAATTTCCATAAAAGTATATCAGCTGAGTGCCAGTATCTCACACCAGTGATCCTAGCTACTTAGGAAGCTGAGATCTAAGGGCTGTGGTTTCAAGCCAGCCTGACAAGGAAAGTCATGAGACTCTTATCTCCAGTTAGCCAAAAAGCTGGAAGTAGGGGTATGTGGCTTAGGTGGTAGGGCACTAGCCTTGAGCACAAATGCTTGAGGACCAGCACCCAGGACTTGAGTTCAAGCCCTAGGACTGGCACAAAGAAACTGTCACACTAATTATATCAAAGAGCCCCTTTTCAACTAAATCTGAATTTCCTCTGCTCTTACCTCAGCTATTATTTAGAAAAGCAGCCTTACATTTCATACTATGTTTGGATTTCAAGTGGGAAATCACAGTGGATTTTTAGTCATTACTCTATGAAACAAAAACTCACAACAGAATTGCACTGTGCAGGTGACCATTATTCCTCCTCAGAAAGGGACGAAGCCCAGGGTTTGAGTGGGTACACTTCATTATGCAATCTATGCAGTAAAAATGTATTTATATAGATACAAGGTATTTTAAAATCCTCAAATGACAGTACACAGTCATATTACAGACAGACATCTGTAGTTCAAAGTAATAAGAAGTCTCAGATCCAGAATGTTATGTTCGAGCTGTATATCACATAAGACATACAGGAAAACACTTATGGCTAAACTAATGTACCAGCCAGGTGCTGGTGGCTCATGCCTGTAATCCTAGCTACTCAGGAGGCTGAGATATGAGGATCATGGTTTGAAACCAGCCTGGCCAGCCTGGCCAGCCCAGGCAGGAAAGTGCATGAAATCCTTATCTCCAGTTAACCCACTGGAAAGCTAGAAGTAGAACCATGGCTCAAGACTTGAACAAAAAGGTTTGGGAACAGTGCCCTAGTCTTGAGCTCAAGCCCCAGGACACACAGAGCAGAAAGTGGACTGGGGACATGGCTCAAGTGAATTGAGTACCAGCCAACCAAGTAATACAATCAAGCCTAGGCATAGAGTTTAAATGCTGATAATGGCAAAAAATATAAAATAAAAAAGGGAATGCCAACTCCAAGTGTAAGAGTCCTTGGTGATACTGTTTTATCTTTTCTTGTCAGTCATGGGGCTTTAATTCAGGGCCTCCTAAGCTTTTTGGCTCAAGGCTAGCAAGCTACCTCTCTAAGCCACAGGTCTACTTCTGGTTTTTAGGTGGTTAACTGGGGATAAGAATCTTATGGCCTTTCCTGCTCAGGATGACTTCAAACTGCAATCCTCAGATCTCAACCTCCTGGATAGCTAGGATAACAGGTGCAAGCTACTGATGCTTGTTCCAACCTCAGATGGTTTCTAATGACTCCTCTTTGCCTATAAGATCAAACTTACCGTCTCTCATCCAGCACAGGAACTCTTCCCCAACTTAATTATCCTTCCAGGCCATCCTCGACCATCTAGCCAAACAGAATCACTCAGGGCCCATGAAGAAGTATTACACTGCTGCCATGACCTGGAATATTGTCCCTGCCTTGCATGGTCTGGGAATATCTTGAAGCTACTGCAGATTTCAGTTTGGGAACAAAGAATGATGCCAGCCTGATGTACCTACTTCCTAACTCTACCTGTTTTGTTTGTAACAGAACTTATTTCTGGTCTGTCTTCTGGACTAAACCAAGCATAGCCAGCTGGCCCAGCCCAGTTCTTCCCAAAGAATCATAGTGTTTCAACAGGAAACTATTCTTGCAGTAGTGAACCAGCTCTTAAGCTGTATCAAAAGCCTTTAGGGTGCTGCAGCCAATTTCAGGGGGCCAAGTACAGCATTTAAATTTGAGAAGTACTACTAAGAAAACTACTGGCTCCCGGGAGTTTGCAGCTTCATTACACGACTGCCTTACATCACTTTGACATCATTTTGAGAAGCTAAGTTGCTGACAAGAAGCAAATGCAAATCAGTGCATAACAGGAAGTCTTGGTAATAATGTCTATGTCGATTAGAGTTTGACAAGTTGTGCAGTGCCAAACAGGTGAACAAATCTAACTGCAGTTATTTAACAATAAAATGAATATACCTTCCAATTATGTGTATTAATTTTTAAATGGCAACTTGTTAAGACATAAGCACTTATTTAGGGATTTGGGCATCACTACTTAATTGAGCTGTTAGCTATTTCTTTTGGCTTTAGGGCTCCAAGAAACTTACTAGCATGCTAACAGCACTGAGCACATTTGGAATCTTCTGGTTTAAGAGAAGAGCTAGTAATCTAGTACACATAAAAAAACTGCAGATTGTCGGGCTGGGAAGGTGGCTCAGTGGTAGAGCGCTTGCCTTGCATGCCTGAGGCCTTGGGTTCGATTTCTCAGCACCACATAAGCAAAAAGAAAAAAGCCAGAAGTGGCGCTGGGGCTCAAGTGGTAGAGTGTTAGCCTTGAGCTGAAGAGCTGAGGGACAGCGCCCAGGCCCAGAGTTCAGGCCCCACAACTGGACCCCCAAAAAATAAACAAACAACAACAACAACAACAAAACCAAACTGTAGATTGTTAGCTGGTGCCAGTGGCTCACGCCTGTAATCCTAGCTACTCAGGAGGCTGAGATCTAAGGATCATGGTTTGAAGTCAGCCAAAGGCAGGAAAGTCTGTGGGACTCTTATCTCCAATTAACCACCAGAAAACCAGAAGTGGTCTTGTGGCTCAAAGTGGTAGAGTGCTAGCCTTGAGTAGAAAAGCTCATAGATAGCCCCCAGACACTGAGTTCAAGCCCTATGACCATTAAAAAAAACAAAAAACAAAAACTGCAGGTTGTGAAATCAGTTTAGCAGGCTACAACCAGAATTTTCCTACTAATAAAAAAGTAGATAGAGCATACATTACATGTATAATGGTGCAAAACTTTTCATTATCACACACACACACACACACACACACACACACACACACACACACACACACACACACACACACACACACACACACACTTCTAACAAGCTAGCATCTGTATCTTGAATCACACTGTGAAACTCCATTCTTATTTGGGTTCTAGTTTTTAAAAAGTCTGAAAAACCATCAAGATTCCAAGTCCCTTATTTTATAGGGGAGAAAGCCAGTGAGTAAAAGCTGATTATTGCAGAATTACAGTTGCCAGTGCTGGGCTTTGTGTTCTGTCCTGCTGGGCTGAGTGGCCACTGCCCAGTGATCCTGCAAGGCAGGCCTCATTCTGCCTGGTGGAGGTGTGGTCACTCAAGGTCACACAGCTAGGGAGGGGAGGGACCCAAGACCCATTTGTACCCCACAAATGCCACTGGCCACAACTAGAACAAAATGGTTTTAATCAATTGCGTCACCCTCACTCTCCTGGGAGCAGAGCAACAAAAAGGCTCGGCTCCTGCCCCAGAGGACAGTAAGGCTTATGTGTCTCTCCACACTGCAGGGCCCAGGCTGGGCAGGCAGGGGTGGGAGGTGGGAGGCAGTAGGCAGGAAGGGAAGAAATGGTGGGTGGCTGGAACACAGGAAACCAAGGGGCCCTGGCCAGTTCTTATGTCCCAGGGCCTAGCCCCATTATCCCCACTCCCCAGCTAGAGAAAGGTCATGGAGAAGAGACAGGGGAGTGAGTCCCAGCAGCGGGAGAAGCAGCAGCAGCTGTTCCCTTCACCAATAAATATACTTCATTACCAAGCTAGAAGAGGGGTGGGAAGAGAGACTGGGGTGGGCAGGCAGGGGGAGAAGCTGCCACCTGTGTCGCTGGGATTAAAGCAATGAGATGGTGCCAGACCCCCCACCACTAGTTTCACCCCCACCCCCTACCCTGTCTTCTTAAAACTGTGAAAAAGCTTTTAACATGGCCCTCCTGTCTCCAGGGCTGCTCTGAAGCCTGACTGAGAGGAGGCACCTGGCAGAGACAGGGGCGAGGGAGGGCGGGAGGGAGAGAGGGAGGAAGGGAGGCTGCTTCTCCCCAGAGGCTGCAGCTGGAGGGCTGGAGCCAAGGAGGCACGGAGGGGATGGGGGGGGGGGGGGAGAAGGGAGGGAGGATGAACCAACTACCCAAGTAGCTCCAGAGCCAGGAGCCAAGGGGGCAGAGGGAGGAGGGGCTTGGTGGGGTAACCACTGCTGCATCCAGTGTAAAGCTTGGGGCTGCTGAGGAGGGAGGGGGCTAAGCTGGAGACTTTCCCACCCCCTCTCCCCAGAGCAGCAGGGGGACCTAGAAAAGCCATCACTTCTTTGGTCTTTGTGGCGGCTCAGCATGTGGGGTGGGAAAGAGGGCAGAGAGGGCAGAGCCGGCCTGGCTGGGAGCTCTGGCAGAAAGGTCACAGTGAGGCCAAGGAGCGCCCCAGGAGAGTGGCCACGGTGCACAAAGTGGCTGCGTGGATGCAGTGCCCAGACCCCCACCAGGTCCCTCAGAAAGGGCAGGGCCCCCAGAGGTGGCCAGCGTGAGTAGGCCTGGGCAAGCAGAGCTGATGCCCAGGAGGGGAAGTGAGAAGTTCCACTGCCACCAGGGCATGTGGCTGGCCGTGCCCACTCCAGGGCTTCCCCCTCCCTTTCTGCCACCCTGACGCTGGTGGCTGTGGAGGGACTTCCCTGAAGACCACAGGAGGGAGGAGAGTTAGCCCTGCAGGCAGGAGAGCAAGTGGCAACAGGCCAGGCCTAGCTGGGAGCTCCACTCCCTTCCGGCTGCCAACGGAAGGGCAGGGCAGTCCTTGAAGACAGCGTCAGCCCTTGCCCCCCACAAGACAGAAAGGGTTTTGAGTCAGGCCAAGCCGTCCAGGGACATGGAAGCAGGAGGTGGGGGCACACGGAGGGGGCATCCCCTCTTCTTTCTGCTCAGGGCTGGGAAAAGTCAAGGGACACTCAGCCCAAGAGTGTAAAAGCCAGCAAGTTGCAGCAACCCCCACCCCCAATGCCAAACTAACAAACAAAACAGGGGAAATGAAAAATGGGGGTGGGGGTGGAAGACAAACCAAAACAGAATCCCTTGACCTCCTGCCCAGGGAGGAGGGCCCAGCCAGTGGCTGGGGCTGGAGACGAGGGGCTAGGCATATCTAGCTGGGCCGGCACTGCACTTGGCCCTCGGAGCTGTCCTCATCGTCAGAGGCCCCGGCGCCCCCGCTGCTCAGGCCTGTGATCCGGTAGCCCATGTTGAGCAGCATCACCTCCAGTGGGTCCGCATTCATGCGCCGCTGGTTGGCTTGAGAGGCGCCTTCCATGTCTTCCACAACTCGGCCTGTGAGGTCTTCACTCTGTGGCGGAGGAAAGGGCAGCTCAAGAGGACTGGGGTGGGAGGGCCCCGGGGCACACACTAGAGCACGGGAGGGGAGGGAGGGCAGGAGAAGACAGACCCACACACACTGGGAGATGTACCCGTGAGATGTGCGTGGTGGAGGGAAGCACATACACGGAGCGGTGTGGGGGTGTGGGGAGCGAGGGTGGGCCAAGGCCACACCAGGTTATGTGTGTGTGGTGGGCGCACCAGGTAGAGCCTAGGGAGCGCACACTGGGATGCCTGCTGGGGAACACAGAGTCAGTCTATATGGGAGACAGTCTATCTGGGAGCTGTCGCTGCGCTTCCCCCTCTATTGTTCCACTGCACTCTCAACAGTCCTTTCTTAGTGTTCATTTTCTTCTCCTCCCCAGGATGGTTCCTGGAGGGGCCTTTTTTTTTTTTTGGTCGGTTATGGGGCTTGAACTCTGGGCCTGGGTGCTGTCCCTGAGCTCTTCAGCTCAAGACTACTGCTCTACCACTTTAGCCACACACAGTGCTACTTCCAAGGGGGGCCTCTTTGTAAGTCATGTTAAATTAGCAACTTGTCCGCTAGGAAAGGGGAGGAGGTGGGGCAGAGAGGCCGGGGAGTCCTCTGGTGGGTGCACTGAGATGGAGGTACCACGCCAGGCTGGACAGTGGAGGCATGGCCTCTCAGTCCTCACAGCAACCCCTGAGGAGGTGCCGGGGTGGCTGGACCCTGCAGGTGTGAGTAGGGGTGCAGGTAGGAGGAACGCAAGGGCAGACAGTAAGGGTCCCACACACTTTCCTGTGCCTGAGGGTCCGCTGGTATGTGAGCAGAAGGGCCCCTCTCATGAAGGGCCACTGCTAGTCTGCTTGTCTGCCCTGTACCCCCGTTCTTAGGGTATGGGCACTTCAGGAAGGCAGATACCAACTATTGCTCCTGGAATTGCCTACTGCATTCAGAACGCTGCAGAACCTGAGGTCCCCTCTTTGGCCCTGCCTTAGTCATCTCAGCAGCTGCAAACCTGTGTAGCTCATTTCTCAGTTCAGCCCCTCTCTGCTGGTCAGCCAGACGCTCTGCTCTGCACAGGGACCTCACCCTGCCCAAGGTCTGGCTTTGGCCACTTTGCCTGTACCCTTACCTCTGGTCGAGGGTTCCAGAGTCGCACAACAGGGTCAATGCCACTAGTGGCCAGGAAGCAGTAGCTGGGATGTGGCTGCAGGCAGTTGACAATGGACTCGTCCCCCTGGAGCACGCGGACTAGGTTGGTGGTCTCCTTTTCCCAGATGAAGAAGGAGCCATCGTCAGAGCCACTGACGATGTACTGAGCATTGCTGGCAGGGGGGCAAAGGGCAGGGAGAGGTCAGGTGGGGACTTCCCTCAGCCCCAAGTAGAGGCTCAGTGGGGAACAGGAAAGTCTGGAGCCACTGGATTCCTACACTCAAGGTCTGTCTTTGACTCAAAACTCCCACACACCTGGAACTCTTTCCATGCTGCAGACCCTAGTTACTGTTCCCTTCGATCCAGGGCTTGCTACTGCCAGCAGCCCTCTAAGATGGACCATTCAAAGTGCCAGAATCAGATACTGTTTCTCTGAGGTCTCTAAGAACACCCTCATCTAACCCTTCCCTCAGCAAAAAACCCAAGGCTTCTTCATCCAGACCCCTAAATCCTACAATACATTTACAGCAGGGGGGTTTTGGCAGATAGATTTTTTTTTGGGGGGGTTAGTCATAGATGGCTTAAACTCTGGGTGCTATCCTTCAGCTCTTCAGCTCAAGGCTAGCAATCTACCAATTGAGCCACAGTACCACTTCTGGTTTTCTGAGTGGTTTATTGGAGATAAGAGTCTCATGGACTTTCCTGCCTGGGCTGCCTTTGAACCATGATCCTCAGATCTCAGCCTCCTGAGTTCCCAGGATTACAGGCCTGAGCCACCAGTGCCTAAACTTGACAGATAGATTATGTACTCATATTCATAGGTCTCATCTACTGAAAGTCTAAGCATCTACAAAGGAAGGCTAAGGTGATGGTGTATAAGAAACAGGCTTTGTTTCTCAGTACCTAGAGCGCAGTTGTCAGCACACAACAGTTGTGCCAAGATCTCAGCTTTTGGGGGCTCTTGACTTGTTATTTCCCATTAGAGAAGCTCCAAACATTTTAAACACTAGGGGCCCAGGCATGGTGGTATTTGTCTGTAATCTAAGCTGTTCAGGAAGCAGAAGTAGGAGGACTGAGATCTGAGACTAGTTCAGGCAAAAACGTATAATCCTATCTGAAAAGACTAGGCCAGGTGCTACTCAGGAGGCTGAGATCTGTGGATTGCAGTTCAAAGCAAACCAGGGCAGTCAGACTCTTAATATCTCCAATTAACCACCAGAAAACCAGAAGTGGCATGTGGCTCAAAGTGAGTATTAGCCTTAACAAAAGGACTCAGGACAGTGCCCAGGCCCTGAGTTCAAGCCCCACGACTGACAAAAACAACCCCCCCCCCCCCCCGCTAAAAGTGCAAAAACATTATCAAGCAAGTGTGGAGTTCAATCCCCACTGCCTCCTTCCAACAAAAACAAAAACAAAAACCACCAGGCTCTAGCCCATGCAGACAGTCAGAAGTGAGGGATGCTGTACTTGGGAGTTTCTCCTGAGATCAGGGGATGGCTCCTGGGGTGGATATGGCTTGTTTCATATCATAGATGCTAAAAGTGAGGCCATATGAACAAAGGTACAGAGGTAGTATGGGGAGTTGAGACTTTTCTTATAAAAGCATATGTCCGTGACCCACCCACCCCAACTCCTGTTTCCAAATGGGTATGCCCTCCTCCTATTTAGGGCCTCAGACCTGCCAAAGAAATTCGCCTCCTTGATATCCGTCGTGGTGTTGCAGTGACCACAGTAGCGGAACTGATAGTCGTAGCTCCGTTCCCGTAGCACCATCTCATCTTCTGAGATGGAGTCCTTGCGGCTTGTGCTCCGGAGGCGGACTGGACCACCACCACCACCACCAGCTCCCTTCTTGTCCTCTGGGGGCAAAGACCAAGGAAAGGAGTGAGTCTTGCCACTCCTTTTCCATTTTCCTCCATTCTTGGCCCTGTTTTTTAGTCCAAGTACTGGCCATGTAGGGCTGCCTGCTCTACCTACTCTGGAAAACTGGAAAAGGTTGTGGGAAGATGGATCTCTGGATCCAGCTATCTTTTCAGAATGTTTAAGAGGAAACCTTTCATAACAGGAGAAACCTGGTTTAGTTCCCCAAATAAAGGCTTGACAGACCCAAGTTATTAAGGATCCCAACAGTAGCATCAATCAGTTAACAGGTAAAGTATGCTAGTTTTCTTTTTTCTTTCCTTTTTTTTGGTTGGTCATAAGGCTTGAAAACTCTGGTCCTGGGCACTGTCCCTGAGCTCTTTTGCTCAAGGCTAGCCCTCTACCATTTTGAGCTATAGCGCCACTTCTGGTTTTCTGGTGGTTTATTGGAGAGAAGAGTCTGACACACTTTCCTGACTAGGCTAGCTTTGAACTGTGATCCTTAGATCTCAGCCTCTTAAATAGCTAGGATTACAGGCATGAGCTACCAGTGCTTGACTGCTAGTTGTTTTTTTTTTTTTTTTTTAATTCCTTAAAAGTCCCCAAGCCAGGGACTCTCTGCCTCCCATAGCCACTTTTTAAACTCTGTATCCCTCAGGTCTCTTCCTGAAGAAGCCCAGACCAGCACCAAGCCCTTATGCCACTTGGGGCTCCCTAGCACTTGTCATTTTCTTTGCCTGTCTTGCGGTGCATGCTTACGTCATTAGGTTGTGAACTCCACAAACACAAATCTCATCTGACAGAATCACAGCTATATTTCTAGGACCTAGCACAGTGTCTGGCACATGGTACGTGTCTGATAACTAAACAAAGGAAAGACTCCAGGGCTAGTAAATTGGAAGGAAGAAAGGGGTCTGCCTCCAGTGAGCTCACCTTCCTTCCACATTTATAGACCACCCCACAACAATCCAGCTTGCCCTCCAATGCTAGCGAGGAGAGCTGCAGAGTCTTGTGACCTCTGTGCAGGTGAGGCAGTGAACTGTGTGGTGCCAAAGCTGAGGGGAAAGCTGAGGCATTTCTATTGCCTTGAACTGCCACTTCTGTTGCACTTGTACAGGCTGGAACAAAGGTAAAACCCAGTCTAGTGAGCTTCCAAGGCCAGTCTGGGAACACGAGGAAAGACCCAGCAGCCTGGGCTCATTGTACTCCTATACCAAGTGCCTCAAACATACCCTAACTGGCTGGGTAGTCATGGCTCATGCCTATAATCCTAGCTACTCAGGAGACTGAGATCTTAGGATTGAGTTTGAACCTAGAGGATCATGGTCTGATGTCTGTCTGGGCACAAAAGTCTGTGAAACACTATCTCCAATCAACCAGCAAAAAAGCCAAATTGGAGGTATAGCTCCAACAGCAGAGTGTCAGCCATGAGCAAGAAAGCTGAGTGACAATGTGAGACTCTGAGTTCAAGCTGCAGTACCGGCACAAAACAACATACTATAACCAATCCAAACTCTCAGTGGGAGAGCTAGCATTTCTCAGAGACAGGGAGACTATTGTCTTAGGTTAATGGTTTCTGCATTAGCTTCTGAATCCAAGCTTCTCCAATCCCACAACTTCATCCTCTCCAGAAGGTTCTCAGATAGGTGAGTGACAACCACCCCTTCCTCCTCAGTGCCCACTCACCACCGTCATTCTTGGAGAAGAGGGCAGCTGTGATATCTCGGCCCAATGCGTCACAAGCACTGCTGTGGGCCTGTTCTGGGAACTTTCCTTTGAAGTCATCCAGGCACTCCATGGCCTCAGCCACATACTTGAGCTCAAAGAGGCAGCGGGCCAGGCGGAAGTGTGCCTTCAGGTGGCAGGGGTTTAGGGAGATGGCCTTGAGGCAGTCCCTTAGGGCATCATAGTGGTCACCGTCCCTGGGAAGGCAAGAGAATATACCTTAGAAGTGCAGCCAGGGGCTGGGAAGGTGGCTCAGTGGTAGAGTGCTTGCCTTGCATGCCTGAGGCTCTGGGTTCGATTCCTCAGCACCACATAAGCAAAAAAAGAAAAAAAAATGCTGCAAGTGGCACTGTGGCTCAAGTGGTAGAGTGCTAGCCTTGAGCTGAAGAGCTGAGGGACAGCGCCCAGGCCCAGAGTTCAGGCTCCACGACTGGACCCAAAAAAAAAAAAAAAAGAAGTGCAGCCACAGGGCAAGCAAGCAAGAGGTCTACTTCTAGTCTACTTCCTGTAATCATCGTAATCCATCCCGAGCAGACCTCAGGGTTTGGGGACAAGGGGACGAAGGCCTAGCTCAGCCCAAGCTTCTCTCCCAAGGAGATAGAACACGCTAAAGCCAAGAGCCCTGAAGGCTCGAGGCAGCAATAAATGGTGTCAGGCTGCCCCCTGCTGGACTCTGGCTGCAACTGTGCACTGCTCACCTCAGGCACCCGCAGCTCTGCAGCAGAAGGCCTGGCATCCTGCCCACCTCAGGCTCCCCAAGCCCTCCTTCTCTTTTTCTTCATCCACCTCCTCAAATCCCCCTGCTGGCCTTCAAAGCAATGTCCAAAGCAGGGGGCCCTCAAGGACAGTTCTAGGGCCTGGGGAAGCCAGAAGTGCCAGGCTGGGGGCTCAGGGTCTGACCAGCAGGCAGCAAACCCTCAGCCAGACCCCCCCCTGTCCTGGCTGACTGATCCGCAGCAGCTGTGGCCTCCACCTCCTGGGGCTGGAGGATGGGCCTTGACTCTTTGGCAGAGTCAGCTTTCTGGAAGCTGCTGGCGAGGGGGCTGTGCACGCCAGGAGCTCCAAATTGTCCCCACTCATGTCTCCAACCTAAAGTGTGGAGGAAAGGAAGGAAGTGGGAGTGCTTTTTATTGTGTGTGGGGGGGTGTGACTGGGAGGAGGTAAATGAGAACCCCCTCCCTTTCCCAACCTGTACTATGATACAGGAGGCGCCTGGTCCCTGGAGACCCATCGCCACTTCTCATCTGGACAGCAGATAGGTTTCGCGCGCCACTTCCCTTGTTGGAGACTATTTTTTTCCTCCCCGTGCTGGGCCAGAGTGGACCCTCGCTAAGCAGTAAGCATCGCTCCCTAGATCATAACCCTCCTGCACACGAAAGCAAGTCTGACAAGGGAAGCCTCATCCTGACCCTTCTTTCCCCACAGCACTCAGAGGGAACACATAGCAACAGCCAGGCTCGCACCAGGGACCAGTGTCTCAGCAGTGTGGGGGCGGGCAGGCAGGAAACAGAGATGTTTTGATGGTATGGTCTGCGTCAGAATGAGTGGCTATGACGAAGGAGCAGGCACTGTTTGGAAACCCAATTACTGCCTGCAAGGTGCCCCTCAGAGCTCTCAGAAAGAGCCAGACCTGAGACCAGCCAGGAGCCAGAGGGTGGGCTGCTTCTAGGAGCAGATGGTAGCCCTGGGGAGACCGGCCTGGGACAGAATGTGACATTCTAGGGGTCACTGGCAGGCATGTGGGGATGAGGGTAGAAAGCAGGCTGCCCCTCCACCCCCCGGGCTCACCCATCCTAGACGACTGACAGATCAATCTCCCTGAAAGGACAGCACTCTGCACATGCCTCTCATGCTCAGACCCTCCAGTAGCTGCCCATCACACACTGAATCAAGGCCAAACGCCACCGCTCTGCATTCCAAGCCCTTTCCAGGCCAGCCCCAGGCTACCTCACAGACTCATCTCCTGCCAGTCCTTTCCCGAATCCTCTGCTCCAGCCAAATAGATTTGCTGTTCTGAAGCAAGCTCTTCAGTCAGTCCCCCGCCCCCACGCCTTTGTTCACACCATTTCATCTCCCTGGAATGTCCTTCCCCACGGTCCCCTCCTCCCCTTCATCTCCTTGTCTAAGCCTGCCCACACTTCAAGCCCATTCACACACTGTGTCTTTCTGATGCTTCCCTGATCCCCAGCTAAAGTGACCCAACTCTTCTTGATGTCCGTAGCACTTTAGCTGACCACTCACAAGACTTCCTGCCTCTTTCATGCTGAACTGTCTGGGACAGGGTCCTGTCCAGAGGCTGGGTGCTGAGGGAGAGACTGTTATAGAGTGACAGAGCTTTGTTTCTCCAGTATTCAGCACATAGTAGGAGCTCTGAGAACAAGCTCAGGACACATGTGGATTGGGAAATCAGCAACCTGTCTTACCAGTATATAGCTATGAAGCTGGGCTCTCAGCTTAATGCCTGGATGAGGACTGCCATGTTCTACCTAACTGTTGGGACAGAGGTGACACACCTCAGGATGGCCCCCAAATAGTCATCTCTTGGATCTGGGTGCCACCTGAACACTGCACAAATTCCTGATGCCCAAACCGAGGCCTGTAGGGGGTGGCATCTTCCCCATCCCCCACCTACCAGCCTGCTCACTTGGGTGGGATTCTTAAGCTTCCCAAGCCTGCCTAGTTCCAGCCAGACGATGGCACACCAGCTGGCCTGTCTGTCTGGGCAGGGCCGACGGATGCCAGACGGAGCAGAAATGGCTGTGGGCCCAGCTCTATCCATCTCCAGTCCTGGCCCTGGCTGGGGGATGGGGGTCTGCCTGCTTGCTTGCCTGCTGGTGCTATAGGCAGAAGGTCTGGGCCCTGATGGTCTCTGAAGATGAAGGGCTCCTAAGGATATAGAGCTGCTCCTTTACCACCAGTCACTACACCCCAGGAGGACTCATGGACAGACTCAGACCTCTGCGTTCTTGTTTGTGCTTGGTCCAATGAGTCTAAGGGAACAGAAAGAAAATCCCAGGGCCATTGAACTATACAGAATCATTTTATACAAACTCATTTCCAAAGCAAGATTCTACCCGTACCTTCAAAATCCAGTTCAAGGCCCAGTTCTCCAACTATTCTCTCAACTCCTATTTCCTCAGCACTTTATACAACAAAGCCTGTTGTCTGAGTTACTTGTGAATGTGTTCCACTTTGTTGTGAGCTTCCTTGGTGCTTGGAGTATCTGCCTATCCTCAGCCTGGAGATGGGCAGGAGAGTCCCAGGCTCAAGGAGCCCTGAGAAGTGGCAGGAGTAACTGCCGCCTTCACTGGATGCCTTGGCAACTTGGTTCCATCATGCCTTGTGGTCCAGCTGCTTCATCCCGAGAGCTCTGGCCCAGGTCTCCTCTGCAGTGCACACTTACCACTTGCGTTTCATATAGGCAGCAGCTCGGTTTCCATAGAGCATAGCATTGTGAGGGGCCTTCTGCACAGCCTTGCTGTAAAGCTGAATGGCCTGAGTCCACTGCTGGCAAGCAAAAGCCTCATTGGCTTGCTGCTTCACACGCTCCAGATATGGGGGCAGCTCTACCTGGGGACTGTGGGGGGAAGCAGAGCCAAGTCAGCGAAGTCAAACAATGAGAGTTGTTCTGCCTGAGGGCTGGCTGTGCAGGCTCTCTCAGCCTCTGTAATCTGCACTGTCATCTAGAAAAAGGGGCAGTCCTGACCCCAGCTTGGGTTGGAACCCTTGCTGGCACAGGTTCTGACACTCTGAATGGGTGAGAAGAAGAGGGGAGGGAATCAGGCTGTCCTGGGCAGGGTTAAGGAGGTTCTTAATCATTTGCTGGGGTTCACATGACCAGAGCTGATAACCCTGGCTCCATGCTGAGCTAAGCCTTGAGACCACCCTGGTCTCCTATGGATCTCTTAATGGAGAATTGTGTTACTCTTAAGGGCTAAGACATTTGAACACCTATGCATCCAAAGTGCAGTAGAGGGTCTGTCAGAGAGCAGAAGAAGGACTATGCTATGGGATGAGGAATAATGTATGAGGGAAGGACTATCTGGGAGAACTGTTCTGCAGGAGCAAGCTCAATGCTAAGAGGCAGCTAGCCTCTGGGACCTAACCCTTGCTACTGGTAACCAAGGGACTGGAGCTTTAGACTGCGCATGACTGGTGGTCTACCAGGCAAGAGTGGACTCAGGAGCACTAGTCACTCTTTGAGAAGTTACTTTGCCACAGCCTCCTCCCTCTGGGATGTGTACAGATCAGGAAGAATGTTTTCAGGTCGTGGTCATGCCTCCAGTTCTTAAAATATTAACTAAGGCATGGAAAAGTCAACTGGCCTCACCTGACATGTCCTCTACTCTCAGGCAGCCGGAAGCCATTGCTGTGAAGATGAAGGCCATTAGACATGCCATTGGATACACCATTGGTGGACATCTTGCCGTTCTGGACTTCTGGCAGGGACAAAGAGAAATCAACAACTCAGGGGGAGTTCCTCATTTTTCCCTCACAGCTCTTTGGCTCTTTAGCTTCCACCACAGGGTCTGACTGTGGTACTATTCTTTTGTTGTTGGTGGTGGTGGTCATGGGGCTTGAACTCTGGGCTTGGGTACTGTCCCTGCACTCTTCAGCTCAAGGTGAGCACTCTACCACTTGAGCCACAGTGCCACTTCCAGTTTTCTAGTGGTTCTTATTGGAGAGAAAGAGCCTCACAGACTTTCCTGCCCGGGCTGGCTTTTAACCATGATCCTCAGATTCAGCCTCCTGAGTAGCTAGGATTATAGGCATGAGCCACCACCATTGGGCTGACTGTGGTACTATTCTCTCAGGTAAATCTTAAGTCCCAGAAACCAAGCTCAGGCAGATGGGCATTCAATAGCATAAAGAAAAGCCTGCACGCCCTCTGCTGGTTGAAGAGGACACAGCTTCAGGTAGATGTTTTCCTTAGCTGGGATAGGGGAGGGAATAAAGGGTGAGGAAATGCCTATATTGACAGTAGGCCCCAGAGGAGAAGGAAGGACAAGTATTTCAGGTTCTTCAGAGCCAAGCCCCAGGAGGGAAGAACCTGTCTAAGGAGAAGTAAGGGATGGATCCTGCAGACCAACTGTTATCTTCCTTTTTACTACTGAGAGGATCACTGCAGAGATTTGCTCCTTTTGGAGTATTATAGTAAAAAAAAATTTTTTTAAAATTCAGGTTTCTTTTTCTACAGAGCTAGCAAGTTCTGAGTGGGTCCCCCCCCACCCCCCCACGCCTCGCCTTAGTAGAGAAGCCCTGAGGAAGAACTTACCCCCTGAGGAGTGACATTTCCTAGGTAAGAGGAAGGTGTATGGCCGCTGCTTGTAAGTCAGGTCAAACAAATAGACCTAGAGTGGAAGAATCAAGAAGATATATGGAGGGTATGAGGCAAAGATACAATTAACCGACCATTAGCAAGGCCTTGGTAGCTATCAAGGATCTTAGAATACAGTGAGTAGTAAGCATGGAAACACAGAGCTAACCCAGGAGGTATTTCTAGGAAATGACCCTCGGGTAGGAAAATCTTTCTATCTACTGGCTCTCCGGTGGGCTGTTTGGTCTACTAAAGCCCTGCTTGGAATGCTGTCAAATACCTGTACTTAAATTGGAAAGGTCTTCAGAAGTCACAAAGCCAAATGTCCTACAGATGGGAAAATTGAGGCCTCAGAGAGGAAGCAAGTTTGGTCAAGTAACATGACTGGTTACTTTTACTGGTAAGTGCATATTATCTATTATTATGACACACTTATGGAATGCTTGCTTTCAATGCTTACTTTGCTCCAGAACTCTGCTTAAGTGCTATACACTTACTTTTGTCATTCTAGAAAGAACCACATAGAGAGGTACTATTATCATCACCTCTTTACTGATGAAGATATATAGGATCAGAATTTAAGTGCCTTGTCCAGCAGCAATGTGGCACAACCAGAACTCAAACTTGGGTCTTCCTGGCTACAAACTGTTCTTCTAGGCCTCCTCACTCATCCCCATGCCAGGCTAGTTTATGCTTAACTTTGGGAAGCCTATTTGAGCTCAGGTACTCACCCATTTTCCAGCCCAGTTCTTTTGTACATAGTTGTGCCTTGATTTGTAAGGTTATCCCCATTTTGCCTGTGTATTGTCAGCCTAGCAATGGCTGCTATTTGCAGACTATGTTTATGATAATGTTAGTCCCTCAGTGAGAGCTTTGAAGTAAATGAATTTATGTAAGGCTTATTAAATATCCTGACAGCACACAATCAGAAGGCTAAGCAACCTGCCATTATCAAGTAATACTTCTTAGAGGTGACCCTAAACCATAGCCTGGTTGTGAACTCTTGAGTCTCAGGGATGTCCTTCTAGGAAAAATAGCAGATGAGGAAACTGAGGAAGAGAATTGCGCAAAGTCATGGTACACAGTAAACAGCAGACTAATATTTGAAGATAGGTTGGTCAATTTAAACTTCTATGTTCATTCTTAACCAAAATATTTTAGTCTCATAACTATCTCTAGTTCATTAATAAAAGAGGGGAAAAGACCAGGTAATACTTCCTAGGAATCCTTAGAGATGCCCTGTCACTCCCACATTTTAATTTTTTATGGTCAGTTGTGGGGCCTGAACCCTGAGCCTGGGCGCTGTCCCTCAGCTCTTCAGCTCAAGACTACTGCTCTACCACTTGAGCCACAGTGCCACTTCTGGCTTTTTCTGCTTATATGGTGCTGAGGAATTGAACCCAGGGCCTCATGCCTGCAAGGCAAGCACTCTACCACTAAGCCACCTTCCCAACCCCTTAATCTGTTATTTATTGTTAATTTCTGGTCGTCTCAGGACTGTGGATGGTGGGAGGGGCAGATTCATAGCAGGCAGCAGAACCTACCTGCTCCCCTCCCATGTTGACAAGCAGCTCTGTGCCATTGGGGCTGAAGGTCACATAGGTGGCAACCAGCACTCTCAGACGGTTGTTATAGTCAGGCAGCTTCACTGGCAGGTGACCTGCAGGGAACATCCGGTCACCTTAGAGTGAGGGTTCTATTCCCCTCAAAGGGGCAGGAGACCGTGAAGATAACTACATTGCAAATGAGAGCCATCAATTCCATCACAGAGCAGCTACAAGTGTTGAGCCCTTAGTGTTAGCACTGAGCTAACATTATGTTTATCTCAATCAGTAAGGCTCTATCCTACAGAGAAAAAGCTCATCAAGGTTAAGTCATTCCCAGAAGGTAACCCCACAAACGGGTCAGTGGCAAACCAGAATAAAGGCCAGGTCCATGTGCCTCTTACCCTTACTCCTGGCCAGCGTGTGCACAGGAGTGCAGAGCCAGACACAGGTGGAACCCTACCTGCTACATAATACTGGGCTGCACCATCTGGAAGGGGCTTCTGTCGGTCACAGAAGGTGTGTACCCCTGCTGAAGGGTTCTGCTTCATGCTCTTTCTAGTGGGAAGGAAAATCAGACAGATTAGAACTTCAGCACTAGCTGGGCACTAGTGGTTCATGCTTATAATCCTAGCTGTTCAGACGGTTGAGATACAAGGATTGTGGTTCGAAGCCAGCTCAGATAGGAAAGTCCCTGAGATTCTTATCTCTAATTAACCACCAAAAAGCCAGAAGTGGAGATGTTGCTCAAGTGCCAGAGCACTAGCCTTGAGAAAAAAAAAAAAAAAAACACCTCAGGGACAGCACCCAGACTCTGAGTTCAAGCCCCAGGATTGGCACAAAACCAACAACAAAAAACCTTTAGCACTCATAGGTACAGTAGCTCACGCCACTTGGGAGGCAAAGGTAAGAAGATCTCAATTTGAAGCCAGCCAGGGCAAAACGTTAGCAGGACTCAATGTAAAAGACCAAGCCTGGAGACTTTATTTCAAAAAACAAGGCAGACATGGCAGTATACCCCAGTAATCACAGCTATGTAGAAGAGAGGAGGATTTTGGTTTGAGGCTGGCCCCAGGAAAAAGCAGCCTATATGAAAAGCAAAAAAAGGCCTGGGACATGACTTAGGTGATAGAATACCTGCCTATCAAGTACAAGGCCCTGAGTTCATCCCTGCCTCTGCTGCCCCCTTCCCCTCCCAAAAAAGGATATTTCAGTACTGCCCTTGGCGAGCTAGAGTGAATTCCACAGAAGCCAGGGTTTGTGTCTAGAGATACAGGAGGTCCTTTTTCTTGACCTAAGCAATTCCAAAGGCTAGCCACTAGATGGCTGTGGGCACACATTAGTTACAGTGCTTCCCTGCAAAGAGGTCCTGCAAACCATGTGGGTCCTCACAACCACGCTAATATCCTTGGATCTTACACAGGAGGAAGCTAAGGTTCAAGGCCATTTCCAGACATATAATGTGGAAAGAGAAGCAGAGACTGTGACATCTTACGAAGAAGCATAGAAAGCCCAGGCTATAGGAGCAAATCAGGTAGGGATTCTCATTATGTTCTATTTATCCTTATTTTTTTTTTTTTTTTTTTGTCAGTCGTGGGGCTTGAACTCTGGGCCTGAGCGCTGTCCCTCAGCTCTTCAGCTCAAGGCGAGCGCTCTACCACTTGAGCTACAGCGCCACTTCCGGTTTTCTGGTGGTTTATTGGAGATAGGAGTCTCACGGTCTCTCCTGCCCGGGCTGGCTTTGAACCGCGATCCTCAGATCTCAGCCTCCTGAGTAGCTAGGATTACAGGCGTGAGCCACCAGCGCCCGGCCCTTATTTTTTTAACAGATTCAAAATACATATACATGTACAAAAGCAGCATGTATAAAATTATAAATCTACAACTAATTTATGGTAAGAAAATGAACAGAAAATACTACCTATAGTAATTCAGGTGACGGGAGTATGGGTATTTTTTTTTTTTTGGGGGGGGCAGTTGTGCGGCTTGAACTCAGGACCTAAGAACATCCTTGAGCTCTTTTGCTCTACTGGTTTGAGCCACAGCTCCACTTCCAGTTTTCTGGTGGTTAATTGAAGATAAGAGTCTGATGGTCTTTCCTGCTGGGGCTGGCTTTGAACCATGATCCTCAGATCTCAGCCTTCTGAGTAGCTAGGATTACAGGTATGGGCTACCAGCACCCAGCTTGGTAATTTCTTTATTATATTTCCCAAGCAGAAATGACTGTTTTGTAAACAAAAACCTTAAGCAGCCTGCTCAAGAAGAGGAGATAACAATGAAGCAAGGGGCCATGGGTTGAGGGACTCCTGAGGAGGCTACTCTGGGCGTACCTGTGGTTGTGGATCATACGGATGTCGTAGAGCCTCACGAAGGGCCCACTAGCCCCCACCGCCAAGCAGTTGTTGTCCTGAGGATTGACCGTGAGACACTTGGCCTCCACCAGCTGGCCACAGTACTCTGTGAGGTCAATCAGCACCTCTGAGTGTTTGCTGTTCTCCCGAAGGTCATACTGGCTGTGAGAAAGGACAGTGTTAGGGAATGGAGTCCTTCTGTGGAAGGCAAGAAAGAAAACAAGTCCTTGTTCTGCAAGAGGATCAAGAGGGCTTTGGGCCCACTACAAATACACTAAAAATACTCTTGGCATCTTTTTTTTTTGTCAGCCCTAGGGCTTGAACTCAGGGCCTGGGCACTGTCTCTGAGCTAACACTCTACCACTTGAGCCACAGCACAGCCTTTTCTGTTTATGTGGTTCTGAGGAATCAAACCTAGGGCTCCATACTGTGTGAAGGTTCTGTTTACCCTCATACAACCCCTTAAGGTACATACTACTGTTATTTGTTTTATAGATGAGGTCCAAAGAAGTTAAATAACCTGCCGTAGAGAGTGCCAAGTGGGCAGAACTTGCTGAGAACACATTTAAACTACTTTGCTGTGTTTCTCCCTAATCTAGTTTCTTTTAGAAAACAAAGGAAGTACAGAAGTGACAGCAAAAATCCAAAGGCCAGTCCCAACAGTCCCAGCAGTATGGTAAAGGTAATGCTAAAACACCTGTCAGTGGCAGCAAATACCCTCTGCTCTAGACCAGGGAAGTTTGTGCTGTCAATACCCAGGTGCTTTCAGAGGTGAGGGCTATCACCCATGTGCTCAGCCAAGACCTCTGTACCAAGTAACTGCCTTGCCTTTGTAAGTCATTTTGTCCAGAAAGCTCTTCCTAAAACAATTTCTCATTGCTCTCCTGCCCCCCAAATTTTAGAAATTTCTCAATACTCTTACCATGTGTTTAGTTAGCTAAATACCACACTCCACAGTTTAGCTTTCAAGACCCAATTTCAAATACTTCTGATTCTCCAGTTTTCTAAATATGGGTTAATTACAACTCAGCATTCATCTTATATATGCCACTTTTATCCCTGCCAACACAAACTACTCATGTGGGGAATCCACTGTGACTTTTCTTGTCTATCCAAATTCCGACTGTTCTGGAAGCCCCAGTTATGTTATGATAATGGTAGTATACTTCCCTGGACTTATGCTTATGACCTTCAGACCCTACCCAATACCCTAAATGCTGAATCTTTTTTTTTCTTTTTTTTCTGTTGGTCATGGGGCCTGAATGCTAGGTTTGGGTGCTGTCCCTCAGCTCTTCAGCTCAAGGCTAGCGTTCTACCTCTTGAGCCACAGCACCACTTCTGGCTTTTTCTGCTTATATGGCGCTGAAGAATTGAACCCAGGGCCTCATGCAAGGCAAGCGCTCTACCACTGAGCCACCTTCCCAGCCCCTAACTGATGGATCTTATATAGTGGTCAGTCAAGATCAATAAGTGCATTACAGAGTTAGACATACCATTGACCATGTGCTTTCTTTTCTTTTAGTCAGTCATGGGGTCTGAACTCAGGGCTGGGTGCTGTTCCTGAACTCTTTTATTCAAGGTTAGCATTCTACCACTTTGAATTATAGCGCCACTTCTAGTTTTCTGGTGTTTAATTAGAGATTAGAGTCTCATGGACTTTTGTGCCCAGCCTGGCTTTGAGCAATGATCCTCAGATCTCAGCCTCCTAAGTAGCTAGGATTACAGGCAGGAGCCACCAGTGCCTGGCTGACAATATGCTTTCTGTCTAAGTACTATGTTAAAGTTTTACAGGTGCTTTTTCATCTTAACACTCAGCTCAGCAATGGAGATACTATGATTACTCCTATTTTATAGATGGAAGGCTAAGATTCAGAGAAACTAATAGTGTAAAACTAATAGTTGTAAAACACTGTACAGAGCTATGATTTGACCCTATTTGACTTCAGTGGCTTGCTTATAACTGCTGGTTATGGTTTATACACAAATGTCTATTCTCTTTAAACTAGATGGTCAGATAAGTTTCTAAAGAGGTCTGGGAAGGTGGCTCAGTGGTAGAGCGCTTGCCTTGCATGCATGAGGCCCTGGGTTCGATTTCCTCAGCACCACATAAGCAGAAAAAAAAAAAGACCGGAAGTGGTGCTGTGGCTCAAGTGGTAGAGCGCTAGCCTTGAGCTAAAGAGCTGAGGGACAGCGCCCAGGCCCAGAGTTCAGGCCCCACGACTGGACCCCCCCTCCCCCCCCAAAAAAAAAAAGAAAAAGAAGTTTCTAAAGAAACAAAGAGACATGGAAAGAGCCAGCTGGAGAGCCCCAGGTAGAGAAAGAAACAGCAAGTGTGAACACCCCAAGAAGCAAAAACCTGGGCATCTGGGGTGGTGAGAAGCCAGAAGGCCTGGAGATAATGCAGTGGAGGGGAGGGGGAAAGGGAGGGAGGAGGGCTAGACAGGGTAAACAAATGCTCCTAGTTGTCTGTGCACATCACTGCTGCTGGCAGACAAAGGAGTCTGGAGAGGAAAATCCAGGCTGTAGGCAGATGGGATGGCAGAGCCATCAGTATTGAGCAGAAGGGACATGGGCTACTTCAGGCCCAGACCCTTACCGGATAAGCCCATCCTCGGCGGCGCTCCAGAACGTGTTTGGCCACATGGGTGCCGTGGCGATGCGCTTCACCCGGTTTGTGTGGTCTCCAAACATGTGGATAGTCTCCTTTACCGTCAGGTCATGCACATGCACCTTGGAGTCAGCCGCCCCCGTGATCAAGATACGGTCTCCAGCATGAGGCAGGAACTGTTCAGGAGAGATTGAAAAAGGGGTTGGCCATGAAAGGCCACTGGCCTGGAAATCAGTATCTCCTTTCTATCTTCATATTAGACAAGAGTCCATCTAAGCGATTCACCGAAAATAAACTAACAATAGCCAAAAAACTTTCAGTATCAAGTAGTAGCCTATAAAGCCATAAAACAAAATCAGGACACATACTTTACTTGGCCAACGGTAGTCATGTCCTGTACCAAGTTGGACTACCTGAGGAGCCCTTTCCCTTTGATTCTTCCCCAAGTAAGAGCTAAGTGGATAACTATCACAGTACCATTTCCTAAGAACTTATCATTTGTTGGACACTAGGGTAGCTACTTTATCTTACTGGAAAAGATGCTTTGGCTCAAGTGGTACTATACCAGCAATAAAAGATCAGGGACAGTGTCTAGGTCTTGAATTCAAGCCCCAGGCTTTGCACAAAGAGGGAGAGAGAGAGAGAGAGAGAGAGAGAGAGAGAGAGAGAGAGAGAGAGCGCTCCATTACTGAAGTCAAGAACACAGTATTCCAGATGATTTATAGAAAGAACAAAATACTCACAAAGATTGTATCAAATAAGAAAAAAATAGGGTACTGTTCTATTCTCTAACGTTGAGGAAGAAATTGGGGGTGGTATAAGTTGGATTCTTTACTTTTGAGTTTAGATTTAAGTGTCTCTCTCTTCTCTTTATCTGAAATGTTTCTGCCATCCCACATTGGAGCTGACTTGTAGTCTTGAAGGGCAACGTAAGCCTACATTTGAAGAGCTGCAGTCTTGCTTGACTTCAAATATTTACAGAAGAACAATCCTTTTTACACATATAATTCTCAATTGACACATGAGGACAAAGGACAGGTGAAATGGACAGAATTCAATCATTTTAAGGGAAAATTAATAGTTTCTAACCCCTGTCTGGAGATAGCACACATTCCATGAACAGCAGAAACATGATGGAGCCCCTGCTACAGGCCTGGGGCTTTTGCAACACTTGTCATATATTGTAGTTGCCACAAGGGGGAGCATGTGGTGAAATACTGTAAATTCATAGTTTTAAGTACCTAACCTACCTAAGGTGAGAAGCAGAGAGAGAAGGAGGGGGGGAGAAGAGAGAGAGAGAGAGAGAGAGAGAGAGAGAGAGAGAGAGAGAGAGAGAGAGGGAGAGAGAGGGAGAGAGAGGGAGAGAGGGAGGGAGAGAATGCGTGTGTGTGCGTGTGCGCGTGTGTGCGTGTGCGCGTGCGTGTGGTGTGCGTGTGCGCGTGGTGTGTGTGTGTGTGTGTGTGTGTGTGTGTGTGTGTGTGTGTGTGTGTGTGTGTGTGTGTGTGTGTGTGTGTGTGTGTGTGTGTGTGTGTGTGTGTGTGTGTGTGTGTGTGTGTGTGTGTGTGTGTGTGTGTGTGTGTGTGTGTGTGTGTGTGTGTGTGTGTGTGTGTGTGTGTGTGTGTGTGTGTGTTTTGGTCCTGAGGCTTAAACTCAGGGTCTGAGTACTGTCCCTGAGCTTTTCTGCTCAGGGCTAGATCTCTACCACACTGAGCCACAGCTTCACTTCCAGCTTTTTTTGTGATTAATTGAAGGTAAGAGTTTCATGGTCTTTCCTGCCTGGACGGACTTCAAACTGTGGTCCTCAGATCTCACCCTCCTGAGTAACTAGGATTACAGATGTAGGCCCCCATTTCCCAGCTTATACTTAAAAACTATAATTATCTTGCCCAAGGTCTTACATATTAGGTCTTAACATTAGGAAGTACTGTAACTATTACCAAATTGTGGTCTCTAAACTTATGATTCCAAATGGATAGTTTAGGTTCTCCTATTTGTAGGTCTGACTACAGAGACTCAAATTAGATCTAAACTTTTCAGCTTTTTGTGGTGCAGCAGATCCCATACAAATTTGTGCTGATCATCAAAACTATAAAAAAGCAAGCTAAAGATAATCTGATGGTCATGTAAGAAGTAACTGTCACTGTTCGCCTCTAAAAAACCCCACAGAAATGTATCCAGTTGTAGTGGCTCACACCTGTAATCCTGGCCACTCAGGAGGTAAGGATCAGGAGGCCACCTCAAAAATTAAAAATAAAAAGTGAAATTCCCATCTCAACAAATAAGTTGGAACTACTTAAAAAATAAAATTATAGTAAGAAAAAAAGAAAAAGAAGCTGCAAACAGAGATTAATGCCTATGATCCTAGCTACGGGGGAGACAGAACCAAGAGATCAGGGTCCAAGGCTGAACCTTGTCCCAAAAATAACCAAAGCAAAAGAAGTATTAGGAGCATGGCTCAAGTGGTAGAGTGGAAGGCCCTGCGTACAAACTCCAGTTCTGCCAACAAAATTTTTTTAAATCATAGAAATGTATCTAGAGTAGGATGCTGGAATGGGCAGTAAAAATCAAAGCTTGTAAAAGAGGCAGCTTTAGGATCTAAGCTCTCTAATCTAGTTCATGGTTCAGACATCTTGTCAATCCTCTTTATATTAATAAAATATTTCTTAGATTAGTTAGGCTTTCCAAAGGCCAGTCTCATTCTTATATACACTCATTTTAGAATTTCAGAGCTGGAAAGACCCTTCCTTATAAGTCACTTCCTCCAACCTCAAATCTGGTAGACAAAGTACCCAAAGAGTAGATAATTTCGGTGGTAGGACATTTGCTACATGCAGAATGCTGTGCTACACTTTTCAAATAGCTCTAAGCATCAGACAATTCTTCCCTTCTTCATGCCCACATGCACTTCTGTGGATTCACAGACACTCGGTCTAGGTCTGTTTTTTGGGATCAGAAAAGGATGAGCCACATGTTACTTTCATGTAAGAAGCTTCAAAGGTCTATAAATCACTTTCAAACTCTCTCAGCTCAACTTCCCTCAACAAGTCAAAGATTTATTTCCTATGAATAGAACACCTAGAAGTACCAATGCCAGATGGTTTAAAACTCAATTACACATACACACACACACGTACGTACTACTAGGGTTTGAACTAAGGGCCTACTCTGAATTGCTTACTCTCTAGGGCTCTACTTAGACACTCCAGATCTCATACTCCTGAGTAGCTAGGACTGTTTACTTATAGGCATGCTAGTCTCAATTATATAATTGAACTAAAAGTTAATCTGTGAATTATTACTTTTTGTTGTTGTTATTGCTGATCATGGGGCTTGAACTCTGGGCGTCAGCGCTGTCCCTCAGCCCTTCAGCTCAAGGCTCCCGTTCTACCACTTGAGCTACAGTGCCACTTCCGGTTTATTGGTGGTTTACTGGAGATAAGAGTTTCATGGAGGGGCTGGGAAGGTCGCTCAGTGGTAGAGCACTTGCCTTGCATGCTCGAGGCCCTGGGTTCGATTCCTCAGCACCACATAAGAAAAAAGCCGGAAGTGGCGCTGTGGCTCAGGTGGTAGAGTGCTAGCCTTGGGCTGAAGAGCTGAGGGACAGCGCCCAGGCCCAGAGTTCAGGCCCCACGACCGGACCCAAAAAAAAAAAAAAAAAAGAGTTTCATGGACTTTCCTGCCTGGGCTGGCTTTGAACCACAATCTTCATATCTCAGCCTCCTGAGTAGTTATGATTACAGGCATGAGCCACCGGCGCCTGGCTTACTACTACTACTTTTTAAATTAAGTGATCTTTTTTTGTTGTTGTTGTTGGTCATGGGGCTTGAACTCTGAGCTTGGGCGCTGTCCCTATGCTCTTCAACTCAAGACCAGTGCTCTACCACTTGAGCTACAGTGCCACTTCCGGTTTTCTAGTGGTTTATTGGAGATGAGAGTCTCATGGACTTTCATGCCCGGGCTGGCTTTGAACCACAGTCCTCAGATCTCAGCCTCCTGAGTGGCGTGAGCCACTAGAGCCCCGCTAAGTGATCTTTTCCATTTGTTCATAGGGAGATTTTATTTTTCTTTCCTTTTTTTTTTTTCTTTTCCTTCAGTCATAGGGCTTAAACTCAGGGCCTGGGTGCTATCCCTGAGCGTTTTTTTGCTCAAAGCTATCTCTCTACCACTTGAGCCATAGCACCACTTCTGGTTTTCTGGTGGTTAATTAGAGATCAGAGTCTCCCAGATTTTGCTGCCCAGGCTGGCTATGAACCACAATCCTCAGATCTCAGCCTCCTAAGTAACTAGGATTACAGGCGTGAGAGACTGGCACCCAGCTCACAAGGAGATTATCTTTAGCCACTTAAAAAAAAAAATCACAACAAAAGAATAAACATGCTCCAAGAGTTCAGGTCACAATTTTCAAGAGGCAAAAAAGGAATTCAAACCCAGTACCAATCTGCTTCTGAAGTTCATGCTCAGAACCATTCCTTGACATTTCCACTCACATTAATGCAGAGAGGAAGATGATCACGGAAAATAGATGGGGTTTCAAGCATCACTATCAGTCACTCAGACCACAGGTTTCTGTGACCCCAAGGGAATACATGGGACAACACATTCTAACACAGGTATGCTCACAGCCTGGTCATATTTTTCACTTGCTCTGTGGCTTGTCCTGCTTACCTTGACAGAGAAGATATTTGCAGTGTGTCCAGTGTGCATGGAGAGCAGCTTCTTGTGGTGCAGCGGGTCCCACACAATCGTGTGCTGGTCATCAGAACCAGAGGCCAGCAAGCTGTGGGCAAAGTCAGGGGCCTTGACTTCTCAAGTTCTCCAACCCCCCTTCTGCCTTCCATATTTCCAGCTGATAAGCAGTAATTAGGCCACAGAGAACTTGAAGGGCAGACATCAAAGTTACCTTGTAAACATTAGTAGGTTCTCTAATATTTTGTTCTAAGAATTTCCCTCTCTAAACATATTGTTGTGTGTGTGTGTTCGTACTAGTACTAAAACTCAGGGCCTTGCATTCTCACTTGGCTTTTTTGGCCAAGGCTGGCACTTTACCACTTGAGCTTTTTGTTGATAAATTAGAAATAAGAGTCTGTCCAATTTGTCTACCTGGATGTGTGACTTCTAGATCTCAGTCTCCTGACTATAATAAGACTAATGTCTGATGAACACATTGTCTTATTATAAAAAACGGGGCTGGGCATCAGTGGCTCACACCTGTAATCCTAGCTATTCAGGAAGGTGAAATCTGGAGGACTGAGGTTTGAAGCCAGCTTTGGCAGAAAAATCTGTGTAGCTTTTTGCTGGTTAATTTAGAGACTAGGCTAGAAGTATGGCTCAAGAAGTAGAGCATCAGCTGTGCGCAAGCAAGAGAGTGAATATAAGGCCCTGAGTTCAAGCTCTAGTACAGGCAAACAAAACAAAAGTCCACATGACTGGGTTTGGGTGGTTATCCAGCCTTCTGTCTACCTGGGTTAATAGTTTAAGTGTGTGTTATTATAACTATGACAGTTATGGGGTAGACCATAAGAGCAGAGAACAGCTGTTACTTTTCATGAGGAGAAACTCCCTTCTTCCAACCTTCTCCCCCCTTCCCCCTTTTTCAGCACCTTCTAGCTCATACTTACTCTCCTTTCTCATTCCACTCCAGACAGTTGACACATCCTGAGTGACCCTGGGGGAACAAATGGAGAGACGCTGGTTAGATTCTCCAGGGTAAGTCAACACTGAAAAGGGGACAGGCCTTATAATCTCACTAGACACTGAGCACCTCTGAGGTACAAAAGGCATGTTTTATTGATCCCATTTTGCAGAAAAGTAAACTGAAGCTTAGATAGTAATGAGTAATAGAAGTAAGATTAAAAACTATTTTGCTCCTGCCACTAGAAGGAACAAGCTCATCAGGAATAAAAAGTTTGCTTTCAGAGGAGTATGTGATCCGTGGCAACCAAATAATGAGGATTAGCTTTCATTCATTTCAAGTACTTTCTGCATGCCAGATAGAGCTCAGATGCTGGGGTACACCAGTGTGTGAAACAGAGCCTCTGGTCTTCTGAAGCTTACTTCAAGAAGGTAGAGAAAGAGCGCCGGGTGCTGGTGGCTCACGCCTGTAATCCTAGCTACTCAGGAGGCTGAGATCTGAGGATCGCAGTTCAAAGCCAGCCCGGGCAGGAAAGACCGTGAGACTCCTATCTCCAATAAACCACCAGAAAACCGGAAGTGGCGCTGTGGCTCAAGTGATAGAGCGCTCGCCTTGAGCTGAAGAGCTGAGGGACATGCCCAGGCCCAGAGTTCAAGCCCCACGACCGACAAAAAAAAAAAAAGAAGGTAGAGAAAGAGAGCTTGGTGCAGAAGGGAAAACTGGGCTAATCATGATCTTGAGGATTTGAACTGAGGAAAAAAGAGAGATTACAACAGTTAATAGCAGATGCTAAAGCAGAAAGTTAGCCAGGCGCTGGTGGCTCACGCCTGTAATCCTAGCTACTCAGGAGGCTGAGATCTGAGGATCACGGTTCAAAGCCAGCCGGGGCAGGAGAGACCGTGAGACTCCTATCTCCAATAAACCACCAGAAAACCGGAAGTGGCGCTGTAGCTCAAGTGGTAGAGCGCTCGCCTTGAGCTGAAGAGCTGAGGGACAGCGCCCAGGCCCAGAGTTCAAGCCCCACGGCCGACAAAAAAATAAATAAATAAATAAATAAAGCAGAAAGTGAGCAGTGAAGTTTGGGAATTCATGAATAAGCAGGAGTAGATATAAAGCTACTGTTCTGTCCGTCACCTTCCCTTCTTCCTAACAGCACTGTGACTTACATTTGTTATTATCTTCCTGCTCTAAATCAGTTTCAGGAAGCACAAGTATATTATCCTTGCCACAGTGATGGTCTCAGAAACTCAGGCATAAACCAAATGTATATGGCATTCACTTGGCTACCACAATTGTCTCTGAAGTGAACCTGTGATTCCAGATGCAAAGTGAAACAGGTACTGGAAGCTTCTGGAAAAAGTTTTTGAATCTTAGGAACAAGTCCATGGAAGAAATAACCATGACTCCTATCTACTCCTACTCTTTTAATCAAGTGAGCCAATCAAGTTCACTATGATTTAAAGGAACTTAAGTTAGGCTATTACTTGTGACAGTTTCAACTCCTCTTCAGGTCTGTGTGCATTATGGCTCTGTATCAAGGAGGCTGTTTCCTGAGAAAGGATTTGTGGATTACGTTGACTGTATCTCCAAGACCAGGCCCAGTGCAAGGCAGATAGGTCTCTGTTATGAACTGATCAAAGGAGTCCACTGGAACAAGAGGAAAGAATTGAGAGATATGGACAAATCTAATTTTCCAACTGTCTAGTTAGGAAAGGTTGTTCCTCTCATCTTTCTCTCATTCCCTTTGCCCTGTAAAGATCCTCACCTGGTTCTTTTCTCAGATGCTCCACTTACCTACCTGACTGACACATTCTCTGCTCAAACCTTCCTTGCTACTTGCTTACCTGAGATCTCTTGCCTTCCTAAGTACTAGTCAAACCTATATATATCTGGTTGGTTACCTGCCTCAGAATCATGTCTGTCTGTATTCCTCTTATTTTTCCATCAGGCTCTAAATTACTTGTGCCCAGGAGTCACAGCCCCGACTCTGAATCTCCCAGAGCACTGAGAACCTTGAATGACTGCCACTTACTGAGGTGTTTTCAAAGAGCCAGGCATAGGACTAGGCTATGTTGAGCATTTGTGGTAGGCAGAATAATGGCCCCCCTACAGATGTTCTGCCCTAATTCTCTGAGACCTGTGAATATGTTATTTCAGGTGGCAAAAGGGACTTTGCAGATGTGATTAAGGCTAAGGATCTTGAGATGGAGAGATTATCCTAGATTATCCAGTTGGACCCAATCTAATCCCAAGCATCCTTAAAAATCAGAGACCCTTTCCTAGCTGCAGAGAACTAGAGGGATGGAGGTGCAAAAGGGACTCGACTTACTGTTCCTGGCTTAGAAGAAAAAGCCAAGAGTCTTTTCCTCTAGAAATTGGGAACAACAAGAAAAGAGATTATATAAGACTAAAGAAATACAGTCCTCGGGGCTGGGAAGGTGGCTCAGTGGTAGAGTGCTTGCCTTGTATGCAGGAGGCCCTCAGTTCGATTCCTCAGCACCACATAAGCAGAAAACGCTGGAAGTGGGGCTGAGGTTCAAGAGGCAGAGCGCTAGTCTACAGCTGAAGAGCTGAGGGACAGTGCCCAGGCCCAGAGTTAAGGCCCCACAACCGACAAAAAACAAACAAAAAGAAACACAGTCCTGCCAACAACTTGCTTTTAGCCTAGTGAAACCTGTCTGACTTCTGATCTACAAACTGAAAGCTAATAAATTTGTGTTGTTTTTAGGTCACTAAGTTTGTGGCTTTATTTTTTAAAAGGCACAAACTAGAAATAATCTAAAAAGCCAACAGAATGGATAAGCAAACTGTGGTATATGAGTGTAGCAGAGTCCCTTTCAGTAATATAAGAGAATGAATGAGATACACATAACAGCATGGATGCAATTCAAAAAATTCTGAACACAAAAAGCCAGACACAACAAATATACACTACATAATTCTATTTATATGAAGTATCAGAAAGGGCAAAACTATCTTGTTGTGGTGGCAGCCACACAACTGTCAAACGTCATGATCTCAATTCTGAGACCTATGCACTTTATTTTAGGACATTATACCTGGATTATGAACCCAGAAAGGTTGCAGTACCTGCAACAGTAGTAGCTAATACACACTGAGCACTATTTCACTGTGCATCAAGCATGGTGCCCTTCATATGTACTCTACAGAATCTTGATGGAAATACCGCTACTATTCTTTTTCTGATGACAATAAACTTTAATGTATAGAAGGTACTATACTAAGTAGCACAACCAGAATGTGAGCTCATGTCTTACAGAGTGAAGCTTGGCATATTTTTCCTCTCTTCCAGAATTTGATCTTAGAGCTTCACGCTTGAACCTGCTTGCTTGTACATACAACCTCCAGCCAAGCTCCCAATGGTTAATTGGAGAGAGTCTCATGGTTTTTTTTAGCCCAACCTGGCTTCAAACCAAGATCTTCCAGATCTCATCTCCTGAATAGCTAGGATTATAGGCATGAGCTACTAGCACTTGGCTCAAGGTTGGCTTTTCACCATGATGCCACACTGATTTTTGAAAATTAAGAACTCTCCCTCTTAAAACTTAATACCTGCTATGTGCACCATTTACTGGGTTTAGGGAGACACAACTGGGTCAGAAAGATAAACCTCTTGTCCTTATACAGCTGGTGAGATTTAGTTTTCTCTCTGTTTATTTAGTTTTCTCTTGTGTTACTATGCTCTCTTCATAAGGTTCACTACAGATGACTATAGAATATTCTTCCAAAGGTTAATGTTTATCCATCTCTCTCTGTGTTGTAAATTTACATTACTTCTCCTAGAAGACATGAAAAGGAACAATTTAAATGTATTTCAGGACTGGAGATGTACCTCAAGTGGTCCAGTGCTTTCCAAGCAAGTACATGGCCCTGAACTCAAATCCCAGTGCTGAAAAGATTTTGGCTTGGTGATGGCTGAAGACTTTTGGTACATCCTCAGTACTTGGGAGGCTGCAGGAGGATCAGGGGCTCAAAGCTACCTTGGGTAGCACAGTAAGATCTCGTCTCAAAACAATAAAAAACCACATATACTTTTCAACTAGTCCATTTTAGCTAAAATTCTAAACATTTTTAAGTATAGTAGGTCAAGGCCTTAATAACTCATAACAGAATAAGGTCTCTTATTCAATCTTTCAACTGTTATAAGAGCATGATGAGCAGTTTGAATACTGAGAGGGAACAAATCAAAGATCTGAAGGAAAAGCATTCCAGGTATAAGCTCCTACACAAAGGTAGGGAAAAGCTTTGCATGCTGTACAACAGTATGAAGACAACCGCACAGACCACACTGACAAAGGGAACATAGGAAGATGAACAAAGTGGGCTTGGGGAGGTAAATAGAGGCTGGAATCCAAGTGCTATGAAAAGCTTCAAGAGGCCAGGGATTGTTGAACTTCATTTTATAGTCATCTCTTAATTTACAGTACATTGCTAGGCACTCATTATTTATCTCACTATAGAAGTAGATTGATGATTGGCTACTACTTTGGTTTTCAGGTGCTTTAAGGAATTAGTTTGCTGAATTACCTAAAGCAGTGGCTGACAACTTTTTGAAGGGCCAGCTAGTAGATATTTTAGGCTTTGTGTGCCATATGGTCTCTGTCTGAATTACTCAATTCTGCTGCTGAATCACTAAAGCAGACAGACAATACATAAATGAATGAGTGTGGCTGTATTCCAATAAAACTTTATTTGTAAAAACAGGTGGCACGAGCCTTGAAACTCATGGAAATGCAAAGAACCAAGAATATCCAAACAATCTTGAAAAAGAATGAAGTTGGAAGATATACTTCTAACTTCATAACTTGCTAGAGTGGTACTGGCATACAAGGACAGACATTTAGATCAATAAAGCAGAGTTGAAAGTTCATAAATAAATAAGCCTATATATTTACAGTCACTTGGTTTCTGGTAAAAGTGCCAGACAATTCAGTAGAGAAAGAGTTTTCAATAAATGTGCTGGGACAATAGGCTATTCACATGCAAAAGAATAACATAGACATACACACATATATTATATTTACATGTATATAAATAACAATATCATATATAAAAAGGAATATAGAATGAATCAAAGATCTACATAGAATATCTAAGACAATAAAATACTTGGAGGAAAACCAGTATAAATCTTCATAGCCTTGAGTTATCAATGGTCTTTCAGATATAACATCAAAGGCCCAAGGGACCAAAGAAACTTTAACAATTTTTTTATATCAAAGGCAAGATGAAGAGGGTGAGGTGTGACTCAGTGATAAAGCACATGTCTAGCAAGTGTCAAGCCTTGAGTTCAAACCCAAGTACTGCCAGAAAGAAAAGAAAAGAAAAAAAAAAGAGGACACAGAAGAGTAGCATATGTGAAGATGAAGATAATGAATGGATGCCAGGGGCCACCCACACTAGAGCCTTTGGAGAAGGCAAGCCTCCTTTGATTTTAGACTTCTAAACTCAAGAACTGTGAGGGGGGCTGTGAGGGAAGGTGGCTCAGTGGTAGAGCGCTTGCCTTGCATGCATGAGGCCCTGGGTTTGATTCCTCAGCACCACACAAGCAGAAAAAGCGGGAAGTGGCACTGTGGCTCAAGTGGTAAGAACACTAGCCTTGAGCTGAAGAGCTCAGGGACAGTGCCCAGGCCCAGAGTTCAGGCCCCATGACCAAAAACTCCAAAAAAACAAAAACAAAACGAAACAAAAAACTGTGAAGGGGCAAATGTCTTATTCATTTATTTTGGCAGTACTGGGTGTGCTCCGAACCTCATGCTTGCTTAGGCAAGCATTCTACCACTTGAGCCATACCTCCAGCCCCTTTGTCTGTTATTTCAAATCAGCTAACAGCAGCCTCCAAAAGGATCCTCCTAAGAGGAAAGCAGAAAGGCCAGAGTCAGAGTGAGAAGACTAGGAGACTGCACTGTTGGCACTGGAGAGGAAGGAAAGAACTACAAGATAAAGGATTCAGGGTCTCTAGAAGCTACGAAAGGTGAGACATGGATTCTTCCATAAGCCTCCAGGAGGGACCTGCCTGCAACATCTGGAGGCCTGTGTCAGATTCCTGCCTCCAAAACTGTGAGTTAATACCTTTGGGTTGTTTTGTTATAGCAGCTACAGGACACACATATGTACTATCATAATGGTTTTCATGTCCAATGTCATGATGGCCTAGTACTTAGCAGTTGCTCACAGCCTAGCCTCACTTACTCTAGATCTTAAGAGTAACTTTGAACTGGGAAGGTGCTCAGTGGTAGAGTGCTTGCCTCGCATGCATGAGGCTCTGGGTTTGATTCTTCAGCACCATATAAACAGAAAAATCCAGAAGTGGTGCTGAGGCTCAAGTGAGGTAAAGAGCTGAAGGATAGCGCCCAGACCCAGAGTTCAAGCCCCACAACTGACCAAAAAAAAGAGAAGAGTAACTTTGTTGCTCATAGCCTGGCCTCAGTCCCTTTACTCAGTCCAGCCAGACTATCACAAGTCTAAAGGTGACCCACAGATGGACTCTGAACCCTTGTTTCTTCCCCCAATCTTTTACTTTTGACTTTTTTCCTCCCAATCACAAGTATCACACATGTTGTAAAATCAACCTGCAAACCAGAGGAAAGGTGGGATTGTAAAATGTCACACTCAGGGCCACATTCAACCTTCACATGTATCTCTCTGAGTGGTTTCATTTTAAGTTAGCAAAATTAGATCTGTCAGTCTTCCTTTGAATGATCAGAGCATCTTGCTGAGCAGGGCTTGTTTTCTATGGTGACAACTAGCTGGTGTTGAGTATGGTCACCACCCTGCTGTAAGAAGAGAATTCTCAGTGGATTGAGGACTCCATCCAGCCCTGGGACGAACCCTGTTCCACACCAACCCTGTCAATCTTTACTTGGCTTAAAAGTAGTAGTCATTTAGCAACTGCTTAATAGCTGAATATGGGCTCCTGAAGTTCTATTCCTGGATATATGCTCAAAAGAATGGAGTACAAACAAATGCATGGATACTCATGTTCATGAGAGAAAAGGTAAGAAAAGTACCAGTGTCCATTACAGACTGATGGTCACAAATGTCAATACACTAAAACATCACTAAGCCATAAAAAAGAACAAGGCTGGCTGGGAATGTGGCTTAGTGGTAGAGTGCTTGCCTAACATGCATGAAACCCAGGTTCAATTCCTCAATACCACATAAACAGAAAAAAGCCAGAAGTGGTGCTGTGGCTCAAATAGTAGAGTGCTGCCCTTCAGCAAAAGAAGCTCAGGGATAGTGCCCAGGCCTTGAGTTCAATCCTCAGGAAAGACAAATAAAAAACAACAACAACAAAAAAAACCCCAAGGCTGTGTGACATATATGAAAATACATGAAAAAGTATTTTATCAAAATACAAAACAAAACAGAAAATATCGTAATAAAATACAGGCTTATGCCTGTATAATCCTAGCTATTCAGGAGGCTGAGATCTGAGAATTTTGGTTCAAAGCTAGCCAGGGCAGGAAAGTCCATAAGCCTTTTATCTCTAATTAATCACTGGAAAACCAGAAGTGGAGCTGTGGCTCTAAGTGGTAGAATGCTAGCCTTGAGCATACCAAGGTCCTGAGTTCAAGCCCAAGAACTGGAAACAAAAACAAACAAACCAACAAAAAACCTAAAAAACAAGAGCAAATCCTATTTACTAGCTATATCCCTCAAAGCTTAACGCTAAAATGAGAAAGTATACATATGTTATGTATGTTTGTATATTTGTATATGAAAACCCCATAAATTAAAAATTCCCATATGTGGGGCTGGGAAGGTGGCTCAGTGGTAGAGTGCTTGCCTTGCATACCTGAGGCCCTGGGTTCGATTCTTCAGCACCACATAAGCAAAAAGAAAAAAGCCGCAAGTGGCGCTGTGGCTCAAGTGGTAGAGCACTAGACTTGAGCTGAAGAGCTGAGGGACAGCGCTTAGGCCCAGAGTTCAGGCCCCACGACTGGACCCAAAATAAATAAATAAATAAAAATAAAAAATAAAAAAAAATTCCCATATGTAGGTAAGAATCTTGACTATCTATGCCAATAGTTAAAATGGTGATATGGAATTCAAAAGACGTTTCCAGCTATGAAGCAACTAATATTTCAAAAAATAATTTCTATGTGACTATGTAGATCACTAAACTAGATTTGTATTTAGGGGCTGGGAAGGTGGCTCAGTGGTGAGTGCTTGTGTTGCATGCTTGAGGCCCTGGGTTCGATTCCTCAGCACTATATAAGCAGAAAAAGATGGAAGTGTCGCTGTGGCTCAAGTGGTAGAGTACTAGCCTTGAGCTGAAGAGCTCAGGGACAGTGCCCAGGCCCAGAGTTCAAGCCCCACTACCAACCCAAAAAAAAAAAAAAAAAAAAAAAAAAGATTCGTATTTAGCTGCATAATAAAAATGCCACATAAAATGCCATAAACCTTTAGGTATGATCTGTAGAGGAAAAACTTGTCTTTGCCTTGAATGGAAAACAGGTAGGGTACAAACTAGAACTCTTACCTGCAGCTCTGCTTCTAGGCCTAGCCGCCGGATAAAGGGGTCGGTGACATGGTAGCGCCGTTCAAAGCTCAGGGCACCCCGCTCCTAGAGAACAGAAACAAACTGTTTCCTTGGTTCAACTCAACATGATATATTGTATACTTTTCCTATATCCAGTCCTGTGCTGGGCACTATAGGATCCAGAAAAAATAACAAGAAATTGACCTGTAGGAGTTTGTACTACTCTGGGGAAGGGTTAGAACATAACAGAAGAGCACAAACAATTCAGTACTCAGTTGTACTTTTTAAAAAATAAAAATAAGCTAGGAGCCTCTGGCTCACACCTGTAATCCTAGCTACTCAGGAGAGGATATGAGGATTGAGGTTAGAAGCCAGCCCAGGAAATTCTGTGAGACTCTTATTTCCAACTAACCACCAAAGAGCTGGAGATGGAGCAGTGGTTCAAATGAAAGAACAGCAGCCTTAAGCAAAAAAAAATTAAGGGAAAGTGCCCAGACCCTGAGCTTAAGCCCCAGTATTCACACGAAAGAAAGAAAGAAAGAAAGAAAGAAAGAAAGAAAGAAAGAAAGAAAGAAAGAAAGAAAGAAAGAAAGAAAGAAAGAAAGAAAGAAAGGGAAAGAGAGAAAGAAGAGAAAGAGAGAAAGAAAAGAAAGAGAGAAAGAAAAGAAAGAAAGAAGGAAAGAAAAAGAAAGAAAGAGAGAAAGAATGGGGAAGAGGGAAGGAGGAAGGGTGGGAGGGAGAAAGTAAGTTGAAAGGAAGGAAGAACGAGAGAAAAAAGAAAAATAAGGAGAGGAGAAGAAGGCTGGAAAGAACGAGCATACTCTTATGAGTCTCACAGACTTTTCTGCCTGAGCTGGCTTTGAACTGCAATCCTCAGATCTCATCCCCCTGAATAGCAAGGATTACAGGTGTGAGCCACTGGCGCCCAGCATGATCAGGCCTCTTGTAGCACTTGTTGCACAGTGTACTCATATCTAAGATAGATATACTACTAAGGTAGGCATACTCTAAGGATATATAATGTGGAAGATGGGGATATCCAAAAGAATTATCCACTGTCTCTGTGCCTTATGAAGTCGTCCTTGTCCTGGAGGGCCATCCAGTCTAATAAGATTTCTAAAGACCTCTACACTAGATAAGGTAAAAGGGATTGCAGAGAAATATATATAAGCATATACACTAGTGTGTATAAGCACACTACTCATGTAGGACACATCTCAGTTCTTTTGTGAATGACCAGAGCATATACTCAATGCAATGTAATTAAACTGTTATTTAAGCTTTAAATCTTGTTAGCACTTAACCATTTGAAGGATTTTCTCATGTATGTTAAGATTTCTTCAATGGACTGAAGGCATGGCCAGAGTGCCAGCCAAGCTATCTAGAGACCCTGAGTTCAAACCCACCTGGTACTGACAAAAAAAAAAAAAAAATCCTGTAGGCATAGATGTTACCATTTAACAAGAGAAAGCTAAAAGCACAAGGACTGGGGGTTATGGCTCAAGTGTTAAAGTTCAAACCAGAATTGGGGGGAGGGGAGGGGAAGGGGTAAGAGAGGTAAAAAGAAAACTGAGATACAAGGAAGTAAGGAAGTAAAATAACTAAGTAATTAATATGGCAGTGGTAGCCAGGTATCTGTGGCTCTCATACCTGTAATCATTGCTAGGCTGAGATATAAGGATCAAGGTTTGATACAAGTCAGAGCAGAAAAACCCATGAGACTCACATCTCCAATTAAGCACCTAAAAACTGGAAGTAGAGCTCTGACTCAAAGTGAAAGAGAGCTAGCCTTGTGGAAAAAAAAAATGCAGGGACAGTGCTCAGGCCCTGAGTTCAAGCCCCAGGACTGGCACAATAATGGTATATAAAGTTCCTACTCCAACTAAGAAGTTCTTTTTTTTTGGGGGGGGTCCGGTGGTGGGCCTGAACTCTGGGCCTGGGCACTGTCCCTCAGCTCTTCAGCTCAAGGCTAGCGCTCTATCACTTGAGCCACAGTGCCACTTCTGGCTTTTTTCCTTTTTGCTTATGTGGTGCTGGGGAGAATCGAACCCAGGGCCTCATACATGCAAGGCAAGCACTCTACCACTGAGCCACCTTCCCAGCCCCTAAGAAGTTCTTATAATTGAATCTACTCTACCAAACTCTGTGGCTCCTTTATTGAAGGTTTGTCTGACAAGGCAGAACTATGTGACTCACTGAACTTGACTGACCCGTCATCCATTTATCTCACAGGTATCAAGAGTATCTCCTATGTACATCTGTAGAGGGCAAGCTTTAGGACTGGGGAAGCTTTAAAGAAAAGAAACAATCTAAGCTGTAGACTCCAGGTTCTATTATTTATGTAACTCAGCAGCTGGAGCAACATGAAAAAGCTATGTTTACTCTTTGTGCAACCTCCATACACAGGTATGTGCATATGCACAACACATTACACTGATGATTCTCTTCCTTACCTGCCTATGTTAATCTAGCAGTCAAGTATAAGTTCCTGACAGAGAAATCTCAATGAATTCCATGTTCTTGGATGAAGGAAAATGGGAGGCAAGAGATCTAGTCAGTTCTGACAGTAACTTGCTATGTGTGACTCTGGCAAGTTAAGTGACTCTAGACGTGTAGCTTTTTTTGTGTGTGGTTGTTTTTAACATCTATAAAAATGAATCTGTAGATAAGGAAGGATTCCATGCTCTGGTTCAGAGAGATCTGGGAGGGGCTGGGAAGTTGACTCAGTGGTAGAGCACTTGCCTTGCATGCTCGAGGCCCTGGGTTCGATTCCTCAGCACCACATAAGAAAAAAAGCCGGAAGTGGCACTGTGGCTCAAGTGGTAGAGCGCTAGCCTTGAGCTGAAGAGCTGAGGGACAGCGCCCAGGCCCAGAGTTCAGGCCCCACGACCGGACCCAAAACAAAAGAAAACAAACAAACAAAAAAAAAAAAACAGAGTGAAGGGTAAACAAAGGAGGAGGCTGCAATGCTTGATAAGAAATGTATGCATTATCCTGCCAATGTAATTGTAACCCCTCTGTACAGTATGTTCTCAAATAAAATAAAATAAAATTTAAATTAAAAAAAAAACAAAACAGAGATGTGGGATACTTACCTTGATCTGCCTACGAATGAGGTCTCTAGTTATGTTGACTTTTGCCATCTTCTCTTAATTAGTTCAACAGAAGGAAGCTAGAGAAGGAACTTCAGGACCCTTGTACATTCCAGCCAAGTCCAGGTCCACAAGATACACATTTAATTACCTGAGGAGAAAAACAAATCAAATTTTGGGGAAGCTGGGAATGTGGCTTAATGGTACGGTGCTTGCCTAGCACACATAAAGCCCTGGGTTCAATTTCTTAGTACCACATAAACAGAAAAGGCCAGAAGTGGTGCTGTGGCTCCAAGTGGTGGAGCACCAGCCTCGAGTAAAAGAGCTCAGGGATAGTGAACAGGCCCTGAGTTCAAGCCCAATGACTAGTCAAAAGAAAAAAAAATTGGGGAAATTGAAAAAGTTGTTTTCAGAGGCCTGATCTCATCCTTAAATAGCCTGGGATCCATAGTACTGAAGCCCTCTGAATGGGTTAAAGGGACAGGTAGGACAGTGACTTGTGTTATGTGTACTTCACCAGAAAATGCAGGGTTAGATATGTATGTGTGTAGAGGAAGATGGCAGTATGTCCTGAAAGCAAGAACAAGGCACATAGCTAGACAGATAGAGGTCAAGTTTCCCTTGCTCAATATAAATCTGTGGCAACCCATCTGAAATTTTAATTATGTTTTAAACCCATGACCTTTCAGCTTGACTCTCTTCAAAGCCAAATCAGTACTGCAGCCAGAATGTTTAACCTCTCTAAATCCAAAGAATCAAAGAGTGAAAGGAGAGCTTCTAGTGGCTGGAGTGGTAGAGCAACTACCTTGAAAGTATAAGGCCCTGAATTAAAATCCTTGTCCCCTCCAAAAAAAAAAAAAAGTAGTAACATTATATAACAAAGGAGTCTTGGGCTGGGAATGTGGCTTAGTGGTAGAATGCTTGCCTACTATACACGAAGCCCTGGGTTCAATTCCTCAATACCACATACACAGAAAAAGCCAGAAGTCAAAATTGGTTAACTACATGTAGAAAACTTAAGCTAGATCCTTATATATCACCCTGCACCAGAATTAACTCCAAATGGATCAAAGACCTTGAACTCAAAGCAGACACTCTGAAAACATTACAGGATGGAATAGGAGAAACCCTAGGTCTCCTTGGCTCAGGCCGAAATTTTCTGAATAGAGACCCGGAAACACAACAAATCAAAGAAAGGTTGGACAAATGGGATTGCATAAAGTTGCAGAGCTTCTGCAGGGCAAATGACATAGCTAGCAAGATCAATAGAAAGCCCATGGATTGGGAGAAGATCTTTACTAGCCATACAACAGACAAGGGTCTCATATCTAAAATATACTTGGAACTCAAAAAATTAAACCCCCCAACAACAAATCCTCAAAGAAACAACTGCCCAATAAATAAGTGGGCGAAAGACTTAAAGAGAAACTTCTCTGAAGAAGAAAGAAGGATGGCCAATAGACACATGAAGAAATGCTCAACCTCCCTAGCCATAAAAGAAATGCAAATCAAAACAACATTGAGATATCACCTCACTCCAGTTAGAACGGCAAAAATCAAGAACTCTAACAACAACAGATGCTGGAGGGGATGTGGACAGAAAGGAACCTTACTTCATTGTTGGTGGGAATGTAAACTTGTTCAACCACTTTGGAAAGCAGTATGGAGGTTCCTCAAAAGACTTCACATAGAACTCCCCTATGACCCAGCAATCCCACTTTTGGGCATTTACCCAAATGTTTACAAACAAGACCACACTAAAGCTACTAGCACAACTATGTTTATTGCAGCATTATTTACCATAGCTAAGATATGGAACCAACCCAGATGCCCCTCAGTAGATGAATGGGTCAAGAAAATGTGGTATATATACACAATGGAATTCTATGCCTCCATCAGAAAGAATGACATTGCCCCATTTGTGAGGAAATGGAAAAACTTGGAAAAAATTATATTAAGTGAAGTAAGCCAGGCCCAAAGACACATAGGTCCCATGGTTTCCCTTATTTGTAATATCTAGTATATGTATGAGTCAAGCGGAAAAGGTCAGATAATGTGATGTCCGGAAAATGAACCCTTAGATGTGTATTTTAAGGTTTTTTTCTTTCATGTATGTGTTTCTAACGCATTTATAAGATTATCTCTTTGTTGAGTTTTATGTCCCTCCCCCACAGTATAACCCCTGCTTTCACTATATTTGACGTCAGTATAACTTGTGGAGGAGATGGGGAAAAACCAGTTGTTTAAGGATACAGGTGGACCTGTTGCAACAATGAGAAGTACAAGCTGTCATGTCCAAAACGAGCTTTACAACGTCGGTGCGGGGGGGGAGGGGGGGGAAGAGGGGGAAGGGGGGAAGGAGAAGGATTGGGATTGGGGGGGAGGGGGGAGGCTGGGAAGGGATGTGAAGGGTAAACACAGGAGGAGGCTGCAATGCTTGGTAAGAAATGTACGCATTATCCTGTCCATGTAATTGTAACTCCTCTGTACAGTATGTTCACAAATAAAATTAAATTAAATTAAAAAAAAAAAAAAAAGAAAAAGCCAGAAGTGACACGGTGGCTCAAGTGGTAGAGTGCTAGACTTGGGAAAAAAAAAAAAAAAAGAAAAGAAAAGAAAAAAAAGCTCAAGGACAGTGCCCAGGCCCTGAGTTCAAGCCCCAGAACTAGCAAAAAAAAAAAAAAAAAAAAGGAGAATTCACAATAGTTGAACACATCGAAGTCCCTGGAGAATGGCACGCACAGTGAAGAGGTAAAAGCTCCTTTCCACGTCTTGTCCTATGAATTCTGTTATCTAAATCCTTTGGAATGCCATTTATAATGAACCAGTGTTTTTAAAAAGTGACAAGAAAACACAGTAGTGACTATGGCCCAGATCCAACTGATAAATTTCTCTTCAACATCCTGATAGGTCAGTCTTTGGACTGATCACTTCTTGAAACTATTTATGTGTTATGACTGCAGTTAGAAAGAACAAGTAGGGGGCTGGGAAGGTGGCTCAGTGGTAGAGCACTTGCCTTGCATGCTTAAGGCCCTGGGTTCGATTCCTCAGCACCACATAAGAAAAAAGCTGGAAGTGGCGCTGTGGCTCAAGTGGTAGAGTGCTAGTCTTGAGCTGAAGAGCTGAGGGACAGCGCCCAGGCCCAGAGTTCAGGCCCCACAACCGGACCCAAAAAAAAAAAAAAAAAGAACAAGTAGGTTGAGACAGATGGAGAGAAAGATTGATAGAACGAGTAACATTCATCAAGATGTATTATACTCACCTCTTTGTACAACTTTTTAAAATTTTGAAAGTGCAAAAAAAGAGAAATAATCTCATTCTGAAGAATACAGCAAACATAGGCAGCAGTGGTACTCACTAGAAGCTATATTGAAAATGAACTAAACAACTTGTAAGTGAGGACAAGAGGGTAAAACTGGCAGACAACAATGGAAGAAGTGATACTGTCCAAAAAGAAATGTACTTACTACCTGACTTATGTAATTGTAACCCTCTGGTACATCACCTTTACAATAACAATAAGAAAAAAAATTTTGCCAGGAGCCAGTTGCTCATGCCTATAATCCTAGCTACTCAGGAGGCTGAGATCTGAGGATCACAGCTTGAAGCCACCCTGGACAGGAAAGTCCATGAGACTCTTATCTCCAATTAACCACCAGACAACCGGAAGTGGTACAGTAGCTCACAGACAACCAGAAGTGGAGCAGTGGCTCAAGTGGTAGAGCACTAGCCTTGAGCTGAAGAGCTGAGGGACAGTGCCCAGGCCCAGAGTTCAAGCCCCCTGACCAACAAACAAACAAAAATAAAGAAAAGAAAAAAAGGGGGCTTGGAAGGTGGCTCAGTGGTAGAGCGCTTGCCTTGCATGCCAGAGGCCCTGGGTTTGATTCCTCAGCACCACATAAGCAAAAAGAAAAAAAGCCGGAAGTGGCGCTGTGGCTCAGGTGGTAGAGCGCTAGCCTTGAGCTGAAGAGCTGAGGGACAGCGCCCAGGCCGAGTTCAGGCCCCACAACCAGACCCAAAACAAAACAAAAAAAACAAACAAAAAAAAAGAAAAGAAAAAGAGGGCTGGGAAGGTGGCTTAGTAGTAGAGCATTTGCCTTGCATGCATGAGGCCTGGGTTCAATTTCTTAGTACCACATAAGCAGAAAAAAAAAGCCGGAAGTGGCGCTGTGACTCAAGTGGTAGAGCGCTAGCCTTGAGCTGAAGAGCTGAGGGGCAGCGCCCAGGCCCAGAGTTCTGGCCCCGCGACTGACAAAAACAATGTGGATATTAAATGCTTGAGCTGGGGGCTGGGAAGGTGGCTCAGTGGTAGAACACTTGCCTTGCATGCATTAGGCCCTGGGTTCGATTCCTCAGCACCACATAAGCAGAAAAAAAAAAAAGACCGGAAGTGGTGCTGTGGCTAAAGTGGTAGAGTGCTAGCCTTGAGCTAAAGAGCTGAGGGACAGCGCCCAGGCCCACGACTGGACCAAAGTAAATAAATAAATAAAATAAAAATTTAAAAAGAATACAGCAAAAGAAAACTCAAGGGTTAGCACTAGTGCCTCACACCCGTACTCCTAGCTACTCAGAAGGCTGAGATCTGAGGATTATGGTTTTGAAGCCAGGCAATGCAAGAAAGTCCATGAGACTTTTTTTTTTCCTGGTTATTCATGGGGCTTGAACTCGGGGCATGGGTACTTTCCTTGAGCTTCCCCTCCCCCCACTCAAGACTACCGCTCTACCTCTTTGAACCACAGCTTCCCTTCTAGTTAGGAAAGCTGTGGCTCAAAGAGGTAAAGCGATAGCCTTGGGAGGAAAAAAAAAAAAAGCTCAGGGAAAGCACCAAGGCCGAGTTCAAGTCCCATGACTGACCAAAAAAAAAAAAAAAAAGCCAACCAAGAGTGTAAGGCCCTGAGATTAAGCCCCAATACTGATGCACACATATACACACCTACACACACTACCTAGTTTGAGCAAAAACAGCTAAGGGATAGAGTCTAGGCCCTGAGTTCAAACCCTAGTACAGGCACAAAAGAAAGGGGGGGGGGGAGGAAATCCTGTATTTAAACTATATGCTTTTGCAGATTCTTTTCCCTTTAATGCTGAACACATAGTAAGACAATAAACAAGCTTGCTGCCTGATTAGATATTCCTATTCAGCCCAAGTCCTTTGGGGCTAATGCTCCAATACAGAAGCCTTTCAGCATTGTATCTTGGTGAACATTGGTGGGAAGTCTTTGGCAGTATTTAGGATCACAATCCTGCAAACACGGGGCACATTCTGAATATCAGTGGAGGACAGCTAAAGTGTCATGATGGCTTTCTCAGGGGTCTTTGGCCCAGCCACTTAAATGTGTAAACTTGAACAAATTAATGTAAGCTAAACACTGGCTACAAGTGTATCTGTAGCTTTGGTTTGTGATGTAATGGTCAAAATGAAGACAAAATTTTCTCACAATCACCAAAAACATGAGATGCAGGTAGTAATGAAAATGGCCTAGGAGCTAAGAGTATATCTGGTATAAAGACTAGTTGTGTGACTTCTTACAGGTTCAGGAACAAAATACTGAAAGCATTCACCAAATAAGGCTCATTCCAGAAGAAGAAAATGTAAACCTGGGTAGGAAGTAACCCAAAGAAAGTCACCCAAAAGACCACACAGACAGAAGTAGAAGGAAGGACTGATTGCCAACAGAGCTGACAAGGCCAAGTTTTCAAGAGGAAAAGGGGGAAAACGGCACCATCTGGCTCTTTGGAGGCCCCTTTTATATTGGAGGCTGGAAGTGAGAGGTGCCTCACCTACTGCGCAGGCGTTGCCATGGAGGGCAGAGATTAGGCCTGCGAGGTGGGCATTTCCTTGCAATTCCTTAACCCCAAAACTATTTTATTTGGAGGAGTGCCATTGAAAGGTCAAACGGAATAATGTAAGCCAAAAGTTTTGGTCTAGAAGTAGAGTACTTACCTTAGTATGTGTGTGTACCTGGGATCATCAGCACTTCCCAAAAAAAGTGTTTCAAAAAATATTTTTGGCTGGGTGTTGGTGGCTCACACCTGTAACCCTAGCTACTCAGGAGGCTGAGATATGAGGATCATGGTTCAAAGCCCAGGCAGGAAAGTCCATGGGACTCCTTATCTCCAATTTACCACCAGAAAACCAGAAGTGGCACTGTGGCTCACACGGTAGAGGGCTCACCTTGAGCTGAAGAGCTCAGGGACAGTGTGCAGGCCCAGTGCACAGTGCTCCACGAATTCAAGGCCCACAACCGACTGCCTCCAGAAAAGGTAAAGAAATATTTTTATCTGTTAAGAAAAAATTAGTGAAGTAGCTGGGTGCTGGTGGCTAACACCTGTAATCCTAGCTATGCTGGAGGCTGAGAACTGGAGGATCAAGGTATCAAGCCAGACCGGGCAGGAAAAATCCATAAAACTCTTATCTCCAATAAACCACCAAAAAGCCCGAAGTCATGCTGTACTGAGTGCAAGTCATAGGACCTCTGTGTGTGTGTGTGTGTGTGTGTGTGTGTGTGTGTTCGCACACGTGCACATACTCACAATAATGAAGTTGCCAGCTGGGTACTGATGGCTTACACTTGTAATTCTAGCTACTCAGAAGGTTGATTCATGGAGGGTTCACAGTACCTCATCTCCAAAACAAGGAAATGATTAAGTTGCCAAGAATTATGCATTTACTATGTGGGAGGAATTGTAGTAAGTGCTTTATATTCATTCATTCAACAAATAAACATAGGTGCTATTTCAGGCCAGAGTATACAGCATTGAACAAAATAGGCAAAGTCCTTGTTCTCATGATACTGACATTCTAGCAAGAGGAGAAAGACAATAAACAATAATATAAGAAAACAGCCAATGGATAGAAAATGCTATGATGACCATAAAGCAGGCTTTTATTTGATGTGACTAAAGGGTTCCTCTTAAAGGTGAGGTCAAGGAAAACATACATTTTTTTGAGTTTCTGCCTGCTTAGAACCCCTTTTTTATATTTTGAGAACTCCTCATCTGGTGAATCCAGTGGGAAGTGAGGAGTAGCATGACAGATTCCCTCATTTCTAAGGCTTCCTTGGAACTATCATACGCATATAGGGCCCAGGCTACACTAACCAGGTATACTATCCATGAACTGTGAAGTGAAAGCTAGTATCGCAGCACTGAGGGCCACAGAGAGTCCCTGCTCGTGTGAAGCCAAGGGATGGTTACAGTAGCAGTCCAAGTCCAGTACAGCTAGGGGCAGAGCTGTGAGCTCTGTGAGAAGTGGCAGTCAGTGTCCTCAGTGACTTATTCTGAGTACCCAGATTCTCTGGTTCTAGCCCATTCTTCGAGCTTGGTTCTGTGGCTTACCCTGATGTTTTGTGAATTTCCTTAATACTCCTTTCAATAATCAGCTAGGGTTGGTTTCTATTGCTTACAATAAATCCTACCTAATATAGAAGGACTTATTTATTTATTTATTTTTGTTGGTCGTGGGGCTTGAACTCTGTGCCTGGGCGCTGTCCCTCAGCTCTTCAGCTCAAGGCTAGTGCGCTACCACTTGAGCCACAGAGCCACTTCTGGCGTTTTCTGCTTATGTGGTGCTGAGGAATCGAATCCAGGGCCTCATGCATTCAAGGCAAGCACTCTACCACTGAGCCACCTTCCCAGCCCTTGAAGGGCTTTATGAGAAAACATATTAAAGCTAAAATACAAATGACAAGAAGAAATCAAGTACAGTGGCTCATACTTGTAATCTTAACTACTTGGAAAGTGGAGACTGCAGTGTGCCCAGGCAAAAAGTCCGTAAGATCCCCTTCAGTCAATAAAAGGCTGGAAGCAGTGGTACATGCTGCTCATCACTGCTACGTGGGAAACATAAATAGGAAGGTTATGTTCCAGATCTGCCCAGGCATAAGCACAAGACCCAATTAGAAAAATAAATAAAGCAAAAAAGAGTTGGGGGCATGGTACAAGTAACAGAGTACCTGCCCTGGAAACTCAAAGAACAGTATTCAAACCACCACCACTACCAAAAAAAAAAAAAAAAAAAGCAAAAGAACTAAGGGAAGATGCTTTTGAGGAAAGAGTGCTAAGGCAATAAAGGAAGAGAAGTTCAAAAGGCTGGTAAAACTACATGCTGGTGGCTCACACCGTAATCCTAGCTACTCAGAAGGCTAAGATCTGAGGACTATCATTCAAAGCCAGCCTGGGCAGGAGAGTCCAATTAGACACCAAAAAAAAATAAGATGGAAGCAGAGGTGTGGTTCAAACGTTACTGTGCCAGTCTTGAGCAAAAAAGCTCAAGGACAACACCCAGGCCTTGAGATCAAGCCACAATACCTGTGGGTACGTGAATGTGCAGGAGCACAAACATACACACACACATACACATCTCACACACACACACACACAGCTTATAAGTACACGTTACTACAAGGAGTTGGAAAAGAAATTCAAATACAAGGTTATATGATTTTGAAGCCTATTCTCTTAACTACTACAGTATATAATTTCCCAAGTAAGGATCACTATGAGAATCCACCAAAAAGCAATTGAATTGCCAATATTCTTACATTATTAACTGAATATAAAATACTAAGCACTATGCCAGATTAAAGAATACTGAGATGAAAGAGTGCCTACACCAGAGCCTTCAGAATCAAAGACAAGAGGCTTTAGCTAAGATGGATGTGGGGATTGGAAATACTAAAAGGAACAAGAGAGGGGGAAAAAAGAAACCAGACAAAGTAGGAAAATGCATGTCAAAAGTCAAATGGGCCAAACACTGGGGGCTCACACCTGTAATAATAAAATAAATTTTGTTTATACTAATTTATTCATACATCTTAGAAGAAAGCACAAGAATGACCACAAAGTAACTAAACAAAGTGAAGCTGAACAAGATAACTGAGAAATCACTAATGGAAAATGGGGACTGTAGCAGACCTAACTAAACTTTCCACATGCTCTTCATTTCAGTGTGACCACAGTGAACTTAACATATCCTGATTTTTCACACGTACAGCTCTAATGACAGAGGGCAAATTTGTTTAAAACACTCGAAAGTTTAACAGAAACTTTCCACAGCTAGAAGACACAGGTTTAAGATCAAGATTTGTAATCTAGGATACTGCAGGTCAGCCCGAACACATACTCAGTAAAAAAAAAAAAAAAAAAGAAAGCTGTTTCTGGGAGATGGGGATATGAAACATATAAAAATACCTAAGGCACAGAGGAAGACATATGACATAATGTTAAAACAAAAATATGAGCTGCAGATGTTATACCTCTCCGAAGGTATTCTATTCGTAGAGTTCTAAAATGCCTTGCAGGCTACCACTTAACCCCCTGCTGTCCATAAAAGTTTAGCTTAGGCTACTGAGAGACTGTTACCTGAGTTTCTCTCTACTATTATAAAGGATGCTAGTAAGAAAATTATATTTAATTAAAAGCTCAATGTGAAGGAATTCATCTATTCATCATACAAAGCATACCAGGAATAGCCTGAGGTTGATAAACCTTAAAACAAAGACTACCCATATGTTACCAGGGACCAAACAGCAATATTCAAACATGAGGAATCATCCATTTCAGATGTCATAGTCCTTTTCTGAATAATGTAGCTCAAAGAGAAAAGAATTGAAATACTTGGGTACCTAGGTTTGAATTCCAGTCCCTTCAATGTCCCAACTAGGTAAGTTTTGATTTCCACATTTATAAAATGGCATATTTCAATGGATTGTTGTTAGGATTCAATGATGAGACATATATACTAGCCAGGCACTGGAGGAGTTCAAGGAACAGTGTGTGGTTCAAGACCAACCCAGGAAAAAAAGTTTGTGAGTATGGACCACATCTTTCTTTGTTTGGTCTGGTACCAAAAGCAAGCAAGAAAACAAACAAACAAGCTTCATGCCAGTGCCTCATACCTGCAATCCTAGTTACTGAAGAAGATAAGAGACCTGGAGAATTGTGGTTCAAAGTCAGTCTAGGCAGAAATCCACTAGACTATTTCCAATTAGCCAACTACTTGAAGAATGGCTCAAGTAATAGAGTACCATCCATGAACAAGAAAACTAGCAAGGGGCTGGGAAGGTGGCTCAGTGGTAGAGTGCTTGCCTTGCATGCATGAGGCCCTGAGTTCGATTCCTCAGCACCACATAAGCAAAAAAACCCGGAAGTGGTGCTGTGGCTCAAGTGGTAGAGTGCTAGCCTTGAGCAAAAAGAAAATTCAGGGCCAGGGCTGGGAAGTTAGCACAGTGATAGAGTGCTTGCCTTGCATGCCTGAGGCCCTGGGTTCGATTCTGCACCATATAAGCAGAAAAAAGCCAGAAGTGGCGCTGTGACTCAAGTGGTAGGATACTAGCCTTGAGCTGAGAGACAGTGCCCAGGCCCAGATTTCAGGACCCACAATAGAAGGAGGAGGAGGAGGAGGAGGAAGAGGAGGAGGAGAGGGAGGGAGGGAGGGAGGGAGAGAGGGAGGGAGGAGGAAGAAGGGGGAGGAGGAGGAAGAAGAAAAAGAGGAAGAAGAAGAAGAAACAACTCAGGGACAGTGCCTACACCCTGAGTTCAAACCCCAGGACTGGCCAAAAAAAAGGTGATGAAGAAAGCAAGCTGGATGATGGTACATGCCTGTTATTCCAGCATTTCGGAAGCTCAGCATGAGGTTCTAAAGTCAAACCACATAATAAATATCCAGCCCAGAAAAGGGCTGGAGTGTGGCTCATTGATAGGTCCTGAATTCAAACTCCAGTACCATAAAATAAAAAATTAGTATCAGCAGCATTAGCAGCATTGTGGGGGCCAGCTCTTTGATTCATCTATTAATCCTCCTAAGACTCCCGGGATGATATGCATCTAGGAGAGATGAATTAACTATTGCTGAGTAAATAACAGTACGACTACCTTGCATACCTAAAGTGCTTTTGTTCACATTTTTAATTTGCTTCACAACAATCCTGTGAGGAAGCCATAAAGCTATTACTTCCACTTAATAAGAGAGAACAAAAGTACAACACAACATAGAACTGAGGCAGAAGCACTGGGATCTGGGGTTTTGTGCTCTGGGCCAGCCTCTGCCTTTAACTGGCTGTGTGACACTGAGATGGCATTTCACTGTTAAGTCTCTTTCTCCATCTGTAAAATGAGAGGTGAACCCAGAGATGAGCTTACAAAACCCCTTCCAATGACACTCCCCTGTGATGCTAGAGACACTGTTATTCTGCAGCACACCAAATATCTGTATTCTTTTTCCTCTAGAAAAGCTGCCTCTCATACAGTGAGGTACCATACCCTTAGCCCAGATGACGACGGACCCCTTTTCAATGCTCTGAATTATGCAAAAGATGTACGCAAGATTCCTTTTACTCTTTCTGTACTGGCTTTCCTCCTACTGTAGAAACAACCTTATAGCCGGGCGCTGGTAGCTTACCCCTGCAATCCTAGATATGCAGGAGGCTGAGATCTGAGGATCGGGATTCAAAGCCAGTCCAGGCAGGAAAGTCCATGAGACTATCATCTCCAATTAACCACTAGAAAACCACTCTCACTCAAGTGGTAGAGCGTCAGCTTGAGCTGAAGAGCACAGGGACAGCACCCAGCCCCACGATTGACACAAACAAACAAAAACAGAAACAACCTTAAAGAACATAAGAAAAGTGCAACCAAGTGAGGAGCCAGCAGCATTTTCAATGCATAAAGGTCATTGGAAGTAGCAAAATAAGACTAAGAGCTGAGATATAGACTCTTTTTTTTTTTTTTTTTTTTTGGTCCAGTTGTGGGGCCTGAACTCTGGGCCTGGGCGCTGTCCCTCAGCTCTTCAGCTCAAGGCTAGTGCTCTAACACTTGAGCCACAGCACCACTTCTGGCTTTTTTCTTTTTTGCTTATGTGGTGCTGAGGAATTGAACCCAGGGCCTCAGGCATGCAAGGCAAGCGCTGTACCACTGAGCCAGCTTCTCAGCCCCAAGATATAGACTCTTAATATTCAAATTCCAGCTTGGACACCTCTTTCCTTTTCTTTTGACAGTCCTACTGCTTGAACTCAGGGTCTGGGCACTGTCCCTGAGCTTCTTTTGCTCAAGGCTAGCATTCTACCACTTGAGTCGCAGCACCACTCCCAGCCTTTTCTGTTTATATGGTACTGAGAAATGGAACCCAGGGCTTCATGCATAGTAGGCAAGCACTCTACCACTAAGCCACATTCCCAACCCCTGTGGCACCTATTTTCTGTGGGACTTAACATTTCTAAACCTCAGTTTCCTAAACTGATAACCCTTGCCTTTACAGAGTGATCAGAAATGGAAGAACACACATGTAAAATACCTGACAATGAACCTAGTAAATATTTACTGAACATTTTACACTTTCATGAATGTTATGTCACAGACTACCCATGACAATCCCATGAGACAGACGCTACTATTATTTTTATTGGCTACCAAAAAATAATATTACTATCTTAAATCAGACAATGTCCAAGTAGTCATGCCTAATTTTGTATCTTGCCATTTCTTAGATTTAGGTATTCCTTGGATTTTGTGTCTGGAAGTGCAGCACAGCAGCAGAGTTTCTGCTTAGCATATGTGAGTCCCTGGGTGCCATCTCCAGCACCAAAACATCAAGGTAGGAGGGACAAAAAAAAGCTTCCTTGACTCTTCTTGATTTCAAACATAATTTCACTTTAAGATGAACATGATAGCCTACAATCCCAGCACTCAGAAAGCTGAGTGAGTCAGGATCACTGAGAGCCGGAAGCCACCTTGAGATATACATCAAGTTGCAGGCCAGCCTGGGATACACAGCAAGACTGTCCAGAAGGAAACAATAAACAAACAAAAACACTTTAGGGTCATGAACTAATAAGCACAGTGATAGATTTTGGGAAACAGTATGGCCTATAATATAGGCCTATCAGCAAAGCACCTTTGGAAATATTCTTTGCCATCTTCAGGATCCCATATAGAACTAACTGAGCATCTTTCTCTAAGTCCATTCCAAGGAATGTTTCACTTAGTGAAAGATTTTTGGTGAGAACTTACCTTGATGCCTTCTCTGCTTGAAGAGGCTTTATTGCACAATTTGACGTTGTTAAAATTTTTCTTGGATGTTTTTAGAACTTTCTTTTTTAATAATTTGTTACCTGCCTTCTAGGCCCACAATCATTGTAAGGTAGTGTGGAAGGGTACCAAAAGAGAAAAAGGAGCACATTTTGATAATGCTGTCCTTTTACTAGTTAAGAGAATCCACAATTTTGGCTTTAACTGATAACTTACATCTTTCCAAACTGTGCCCTAGTTCAAAGTACTTGTGTTAGGGAAGACACTAAAATTTCTCAATGGCTCTCACTGTTCCTCTCTTAGCAGAAAGATAAATGAAAACTAATCAAATTGGAAATCCTTTTCTAACTCACTTATGCTACATACAAAGGTGACATAAGAGGGAACCAGGTAGGCCACAGCACTCAAATAGTCAGGATCCAACTAAGGAAGCTTCCTGAACAGTACTGTCAGGCTCCTGTTCTGAGATAGGTCCCTAGGAAGTTTGGGGATAAACAGTCTTATTCATCATGAAAACAGAACCTGGGGTTATATATAAAGAAAAAGTTAACCTTCGTCCTGATATAACACACTGCCCTGGGGGAACGAGGGGGGGGGGGAGGGAAGGATGGGAAGGGATGGGAAGGGGAAACGAAGGAGGAAGCTACAATGCTTGATAAGAAATGTACTCATGGGCTGGGAAGGTGGCTCAGTGGTAGAGCGTTTGCCTTGCATGCTCAAGGCCCTGGGTTCGATTCCTCAGTACCACATAAGCAAAAAGAAAAAAAAAGCCGGAAGTGGGCGCTGTGACTCAAGTGGTAGAGCGCTAGCCTTGAGCTGAAGAGCTGAGCGACAGCGCCCAGAGTTCAGGCCCCACGACTGGACCCCCAAAAAAAAAAAAGAAATGTACTCATGCCGGGCGCTGGTGGCTCACGCCTGTAATCCTAGCTACTCAGGAGGCTGAGATCTGAGGATCGCGGTTCAAAGCCAGTCTGGGCAAGAAAGACCGTGAGACTCCTATCTCCAATAAACCACCAGAAAACTGGAAGTGGTGCTGTAGCTCAAGTGGTAGAGCGCTCGCCTTGAGCTGAAGAGCTGAGGGACAACGCCCAGGCCCAGAGTTCAAGCCCCACGACTGACAAAAAAAAAAAAAAAAAAGAAAAGAAAAGAAATGTATTCATTATCTTGCCCATGTAATTATAACCCCCCTGTACAGTATTTTCACAATAAACATTTTTTTTCAAAAAAAATTTAAAAAAAAACACCACACACCGCCCTGAGATAGCTACCTGGGGAAGGCTTTATTCTGCTTCCCACCCCCACCTCAAGAAAATGGGGTTAATGCCTCTCCAGATGGCTACAGAGAGGATTAAGGGTCATTATTCTTGACATCCAGCTCTGGCACAGTTATAGCAGTTATGACCTTGATCATCCTAAAATAAGACATCAAATTTAAAATTGTAGTCACACTTGAATCGGGACCTATAGCAATGGCTGAAAACTTTCTTTGCACTGGACAAAGATAAAGGAGAACACTGCCTCCTATACGGATCTGCTGGCACATCTTCCCATTATTCGGGCTTTAGGTTTTTAGGTCTTAGTCACTAATGCCACAAAACCCTTGGAGGAGTCTACAGCTATTACTAATAGCACAAAGAATGAGTTCCAGAGTTCTCAGCATTTTGGTCCTAATAAAGAAATGTTCCTTTAACTAAAAATGCTGGCTCTCCAAGAAAACCACTGAGATCCAGTGAAAAGCACATATGACGACATTCAGTCCTCATCAATCCATAGTAAGGCAAGAAGTACCACCATAAACTCTTTTTGACATATGAGAAAATTCCTCTGTAGCTCAGAGAGGACCCATGATTTATTATTTAGTCTAGGTCACACAGCAAACAGGAAGCAGACATGGGTCAAATTGCAGCTCTACTATTACTATTTATGTAATTTCTAGCACATTCTTGAACTTTCTGGAACTTCAGTTCTCTTCATTTGAGGATAATAATCATTCTACCTTATAGGAGACTTCTAAGAATTAAGAGAGAGATTATAGAAAAGAAATGTCTCCAGTATAAAGCAGAAAATCAAAACATGTCAGTTTCATAGATAAAAAAATAAAGAGGTATGGGCTGGGAAGGCGGCTCAGTGGTAGAGTGCTTGCCTTGAATGCATGAGGCCCTTGGTTTGATTCCTCAGTACCACAAAAGCAGAAAAAGCCAGAAGAGGTGCTGTGGCTCAAAGTGGTAGAGCGCTAGCCTTGAGCTGAAGAGCTGAGGAACAGTGCCCAGGCCCAGAGTTCAGGCCCCACGACCAAACAAAAATAAATAAATAAATAAAAAGAGAGGTATACATTTTCATAGAGGGACAGTTTAAAAGACTGCTTAGTACTATTACCTGCATAAGCATGAACTCTTTTCTTTTTTTATTTTTTTAAATTTTGCATGAACCCATTTCATAACCTTGATACACTCACTCCTGTAAGCCTAGCTACTCCGGAGGCTGAGATCTGAGGATCAAGGTTCAAAGACAGAGCGGGCAGGAATGTCCATGAGACTCTTATCTCCACTTACCCACCAGAAAACCAGCAGTGGCGCTGTGGCTCAAGTGTAGAGTGCTAGCCTTCAGCTGAAGAGCTCAGGGACAGTGCCCAGACCCAGAGTTCAAGACCCATAACCAACAAAAACAAAACAAAAAAACAAAACAAAAAAAAAACCCTTGATACAAAGTAGTAAACTTTATGCTTGAATATTTCCATAATGGGCAACATGACAAGGTAGCCTTTTTTTTGTTTTCACAAAGTCAAATTTTCTCCTACCAAACCGCCTCAGAATTTTGTATCCTTTAATCACAAAGAGAAAGTCCAGTTCCCTCTCCTCGAGACAATTCAAGAATCTGCAGACAGCTCTCCTGTTCCCCCATACCCCAAATTTTGGTCTTTTCAGCTCTTTCTAATGTGTTACCATCCCAGAGGCAACTTGATAATCACAAAGCAGACAGCCCTGGGCTTAAGTTTTAATCTTTCCTCCTATTAGCTATGCGAATTTGAGATAAAACAAGTTTCTTAGCCTTTCTAAATCTATATTATATAAAAAACAATTTCTAATCTCCCAAAACAGCCATTAGGGTTAAATTGGATAAGTGGAGAATATATGATACTTAGTACCAAAAACAACACATACCAGATCCTCTCAATAAATGTCAGTAACTTTTTTGTTTTGGTGGTGATGGTCATGGGGCTTGAGCTCTAGTCTTGGTGCTGTCCCAGAGCTCTTCAGCTCAAGTCTAGTGCTCTACCACTTTAAGCCACAAAGCCACTTCCAGTTTTCTACTGGTTAATTGGAGATAAGAGTCTCGCAGACTTTTCTGCCTGGGCTGGCTTTGAACCATGATCCTCAGATCCCAGCCTCCTGAGTAGCCAGAATTACAGGGGTGAGCCACCAGCACCCAACAATGTCAGTCACTTTTTAAGATATATACCAACTGGGAACTACGTCGCAAAGTAAGTTAAGTGCTCTAACACTTTGAGCCACTTTGAGCCACAGCTCCATCTCCAACTTTTTGGTAGTTAATTGGAGGTAAGAGTCTCATCATGAACTTTCCTTCCCACAATGGCTTAAAATCTCCATCCTCAGCTAGGCACTGTTGACTCACACCTATAATCCCAGCTATTCAGGAGACTGAGATGTGAGGATTGTGGTTCAAAGCCAGATAGGGCAAAAAAGTCCCCCATGAGACTCATCTCCAATTAACCACTCAATACCAAAAGTGGAGCTGTGGCTCAAGTAGTAGAGTGATAGCCTTGAGCACAAAGAGGCTCAGGGACAGCCCCCAAACCCTGAGTTACAACCAACCAAAAAGAAAACCCCAAAAACTCCACCCTCAGATCTCAGCCTCCTAAGTAGCTAGGACAGAGCTACTGGTGCCTGGCCAACATGCATGGAACCAAGCAACCATGAACTAAACCCTTTGCAACTCAATCTCAAAAAAAATCACTCTTTCTTTAAAAAAAAATTAACTTGCCACTTGTGTGACAACTCAAAAACTCAAAAATAGAAAATTGTTATTGACATCATTGTCAAAATCACTACACATATTCTTTCAGTGACCATCATATAAAGAAATACAGATTCCTGCTCAATTATTCTGCAGAGATAATCCAAGTTTTGCCTCTTCAATTTCAGACAAGACTTGAATATGTGTCCAAGGGTCAGAAAATGAAAGACAGACTTTAAAATAGTTTGACCACAGACAGAATTATTTCTAGTCTACCAATGTAATACTACAATCAACAATGAAGAAATCTTAAGTCTACGATTTCTTAGAGGATCTAGGCATTATATTCAACCACAGACTCAATTCCATCCCTCTGAAAATACAAGAATTACAAGGAAGAGTAAGTCAGAACTCAAAGAAATAATTATCAGTATTTTGTTCAGCATAGTAAGCAGAGATTGGCCACTCGAGGAAGTACAGAAAAGCTTAATGCTGACCTCTAGGCAAACCCATGCACTGGGTGGATATTTCCTAACATGGTGTGTGTGTGTGTGTGTGTGTGTGTCTGTGTGTGTCTGTGTCTGTGTGTGTGTGTTTCCTAACATGGTGTGTGTGTGTGTATTTCCTAACATGGTGTGTGTGTGTGTGTGTGTGTGTGTGTGTTACTAGGGCTTAAATTTAGGGCCTTACATTCTTGTGTGTGTGTGTGTATTTCCTAACATGGGGTGTGTGTGTGTGTGTGTGTGTGTGTGTGTGTGTGTGTGTGTGTGTGTGTGTGTGTGTGTGTGTGTGTGTGTGTGTGTTACTAGGGCTTAAATTTAGGGCCTTACATTCGTGTGTGTGTGTGTATTTCCTAACATGGGGTGTGTGTGTGTGTGTGTGTGTGTGTGTGTGTGTGTGTGTGTGTGTGTGTGTGTGTGTGTGTGTGTGTGTTACTAGGGCTTAAATTTAGGGCCTTACATTCTTGCTTAGCTTTTCCCCTCAAAGCCAGAGTCTACCACTTGAGCCACAACTCCACTTCTGGCTTTTGCTGGTTAACTATTGATAACTACTGACAAGAGTCTCTCAGATTTGTCTGCCAGGGCTAGGTTTGAACCTTGATCCTCAGATCTCAGGCTCCTGAGTAGCCAGGATTACAGGTGTGAGCCACCAATGCAGAGCAACAGAATGGTTTTCTTCCCAAAACACTTTCAGGCTTTGCTAAAAAGGAACACTTAATTAACTACCACTTTACCTTGATCTTCCACCCATTCTTGGAAGGAATGGGGAAGCTACAGCTTCTAAACTCAAACTTAAAAACAAAAGTTTCAACTTGCTTTACCACTAAGTTAGCATGTTAAAGGAAATCAGAGAAGCACTATAAGGAACCCAGTCCTATTGGATTGTGATACTCATAAGCTCCTACACCCTCTTCTCCAAAAATCTTAGTAGCACACTTGTTAGGGGGAGCAAAAGGCCATCAGGCAAAGCCAACCATGAGGTTGGCAGGGGAACGACCCACTGCAGTTTTCCTGCTGCATAGTCTATCTCCTCCCTTCCTATTTACCACGTGAAGTGGGTACTGAAGAGCCCACTCCCAAGCAGAGGCTCTTTGCACCGGGCTACAATCCCGGGAGGAAACACCTTGCCAAAGTTCAGTTTGGTGGCAGGATAGGCCATTGGTGGCAGGATGGGCATTGGTGGCTGCCAGAAGTGTACATACACACACACACACACACACACACACCACGAGAGAATTACACACACACACACACACACACACACACACATGACGAGTCATTGCCCTCCAGTAATTTCCACCTGCCCCTTTCTCCCTGAGTGAGACCCGAAGCCAGATCAGAAGGCAAAAACTCCGCAAAAGTCCCGTGATAGGATAGACGACTTCCACTCCTCCCTCCGCAGAGCCCCCCCCCCCCGGACTCCCACAGCCTCCCCCACCTCCAGCCCCAGCCCGCCCTCCGCCGGTCCCCCTACCTCCAGCCCCCCGGTTCCCGCGCCCTCCGCCCAGCGAGGCCTGCCCCTTCTTGGGACACCCGGGGGGCCCCCGAGGCGGGCGGGCTCCGGCTCCCAGGCCGGCCGGGCTGGGGCTGGCCCGGAGCGGGCGGCCCGAGTGCCGGGGTTGAGGGAAGCCGGTGGTGCCCGCGGAGGGCGGGCAGGGGGCGGCGGCGACCCGTACCTGTCAGGTCTCTTCCCGGGACCAGCAGCAGCAGCGCAACTTCAGGAGCCCATGTCCGTCCGGGGGGGCCCGGCCCCTCTCCCGGGAGTGGGGGGCGCGGATCCCGGGAAGGGGGCTGAGGGCCCGGGCAGCTCTAGCCTCTTCCCATGCTCCCTGCCCGGCGCCTGGCCGGGGCCGGACAGCGCCTCCGCCCGCCCCTGCGCACCGCCTCACACCCGCGCTCACACACACTCACACTCCCTCGCGCGCTCTCACACACGCACTCCCCTCCCTCCTCCTCCTCTGTTTATCTCCTCCAGCTGTCTAGGGACCCGGGAGAAGCCCGGCACTGCGCCTGCGCTACGCAATCTCCGCGCCCTCCAGGTGCCTCACAGCCCGCGGCTACGCTACGGAGACAGCGCCTAGTAGTTTCCAGAATGGCGAGCTGGGGCCCCAGCTCCCCCACCCCCCTCCCCGCTCACGGTCAACGTCCGCTGCCGGCGGCGCCTACTAACATGATAGTGGGAGAGCCCCGCTCTCCCTTAGCCAATCCGCTTCTCCGTTCGCGCGACTGGCAGCCAGTGGGCAGGCGGGAAAGCCGGGCTAGGCCCCGGGATGTTCTGGGAGTTGTAGTCTTTCACCGTCGAGGCGCTCCCGCAGAGCAAGCTTGCCCCTCCCAGTTGCCATTAGTTACTTGGACGCACCTCCCACCCTACCGTCGGGTACAAGGCTCCCTAATACTGACTTCTGAGGCCCGCCCACACACATTCACCCATTAGTACCCTGAACCCAGCACAGTCTCAAGACTTTGAGCTCCTGAGTTAGGGTACCCCTCAGTCTAGGGCTCAGGGCCTTTCAGAGCTAGGCTTCAGCCCACTCTTTCGGCTTGGAAGGTTTACTGGAGCATCAGTTTCCTCAATGGTGTTTCCAGGGCCTGAAAGAAGCTCAGTCCTACACAGAGTGTCTAGGGTCAGCCACATACACTCTAGGAAGCCTCAGGCTGACTGATAGGAGATAACGTCCAACGAGAGACTGCTGGAGTCATTGCTGTCTCACCTCTGAGGAAGAGAAGCCATTCCAGCTAGCCCTAGGTTTGATGGAGACAAACGACAATGGGAGAAAATTACCAAAGTGACAAGGTAGGCACCATGCCTAACTTTTCAAGGCCAAGACCCGGAGTCTCAGGTCAGAAAAGGAAGACTGTCATCAGATTCTGAGAAGGTAAACCCACAGGATGCCATTTATCAGATAATACTAATTGACTGATGAAAATCAAAACAGCCTCTACCCTCAGGAGCTCCCAAAGCTGATTTCATCATTTTTGTTCAAGCACCTATCCTTGTGAATTCAGCTCACAAAACCTTCTATACCTTCTAAAAAACATTATGGGCATTATTTTCCCCACAATTCTTCCTCTAAACATAAAGAAATCATAGACTTTGGGACTAGAAGCTTTGAGATAATCTATTCATAGTACTACAGCTTAAGGAGACAGGCTTGGTTAGACCATTGGGTCAATTAGGCTGAGTAATAGCTCACATTTATGGAACATGAGCAACACTTCCACAGCCACCTAGGAGGTAGTACAATTAAGATTAAAACCCAGATCATTCTAATACAGAACTGCCATTATTTTATTTTTTATTTTATTATATTTTTAAATTTTTGTTGTTGTTGTTGTTAGTTGTCAGGCCTGAACTCTGGGCCTGGATGCTGTCCCTCAACTGTTCAGCTCAAGGCAAGCACTCTACCAGTTGAGCCCTAGTGTCACTTCTGGCTTTTTCTGCTTATGTGGTGCTGAGGAATCAAACCCAGGGCCTCATGCATGCCAGGCAAGCACTCTACCACTGAGCCACCTTCCTAGCCACCCCCCCTCCTTTTTTTTTTTTTTTTTTTGTTGGTCATGGGGCCTGAACTCTGGGCCTGGGCACTGTCCCTCAGCTCTTCAGCTCAAGGCTAGCACTCTACCACTTGAGGCACAGCACCACTTCCGGCTTTTTCTGTTTATGTAGTGCTGAGGAATTGAACCCAGGGCCTCATGAGTGTGAGGCAAGCACTCTACCACTGAGCCACCTTCTCAGCCCCCTGCCATTATTTTAAACCCTTGCTCTAAGTGGTAAAGTCACAGGAGTTCTTAGAAATACTAATAGAAGAGTGGACATGCTTCTATGTTTCTGGCAGTTTCTAGCAGACACTCAGGAAATATTTGTTGTTAGAAAGAGTGTTTGATAGTAGTGAGCAGCAGATAGCAGGAAGACTTAATAATCTATAGTTACTAATAATTCAATTTTTTGTTGCTCAAGCTGGACTCCAATCACAATTCGCCAGATTTCCAATTACTGAGTAGCCAGGTTATAGGTATGAGCTTAGCACACACAACATCCTATTGGGTATTTTCTATCAGATACTACAGCTTTCATTAATTTTCATATATGTGCAAATATATGTGTGTGTACACATAATGCATTCATATAGCTAACTCAGTTGATCATCATAATCACATTATGAAGTTAGGTGTCATTACTCCTATTTTACATCAGAAAAAATTCAAAATAAAGTTAAGGGATGGGGATATAGCTCAGTGGTAAGCATTTGGCCAAGCATTTGGCTGATGTGCAAGACTCTGGGTTCAATCCCCAACACTGTATGGAATCCAGCACATCTCCCATCCAGATTAATTGAAGAGAAAATCTTCTACCTAATAGACCTGAGTTGCCTGGTACATATGTGACCCTGGGTTTGATCCTAGCAACACACACACACACACACACACACACACACATACACACACACATACACACACACACACACACACACACACACACACACACACACACACGAGTATTTTTTCATGTCAATGGAGCTGATCCACTTTGGGAGATTGAGCTCTGTTGCTGACAGTATTGAAGCACAAGCTGTATATTTGTGTTAAGAACACTCTAGAAGCAGTTTGATTGCATTTTATATTTACTAGACCAATTTTATATTTACTAGACCAATTGCAATATTCTGATATGGTTTTTAGAAACAAAGATTATTCAAATAAAGATCATGGCAGTGAACACAACAGTTTTCCCCTCTGCAAAGCACCAGCAAATACCCCAACTGATCAATGGCTTTGTGGAGATAGTCACTGGCACCACAATTTCCTATTCCTTATTGGACATCTGTGCAAAAGCAAAATTTTTCAACCTAAAATGGAAGGTGCCCATATTTGTGCAGGCTAGTAGTCCTAAAACTGTAGAGGCACTGTTGGAAATGTGTACAAGGAGACACTAACATGCAATCCTACTATACTAGCAAAATGTTAAAACTCAACTGTCCCCATCTGAGGGAAACTGATAAGTCAAGTGTGGCTTAAACATATAGGGAAGTACCATATAACCAATTAACGTAAATCAAGATGGATAGTTCACATCTATAATCTTAGCTACTCAGTTAGCTGAAATCTTGGATCTCAGTTCCAAGCCAATCCAGGCAGACAAATCCCTGAGACACCTATCATCTCCAGTTAACCAGCAAAAAGCTAGAACTAGAGATATGGTTCAGGTGGTAGAGCCCAACCATGAGTAAAAAAAGTTGAGTGGGGCCAGATGCTAGTAGCTCACACCTGTAAGTCCTAGATACTCAGGAGGCTGAGATCGAGGCTGGGAAGGTGGCTCAGCGGTAGAGTGCTTGCCTCCCATGCATGAGTCCCTAGGTTTGATTCCTCAGCATCACATAAACAGAAAAGGCTGGAAGTAGCACGGTGACTCAAGTGGTAGAGCGCTAGCCTTGAGCTGAAGAGCTGAGGGACAGCGCCCAGGCCTACAGTTCAAGCCCCACAAATGACCAAAAAAAAAAAAAAAACCTCAAAATAAAAAAAGCAAGAGGCTGAGATCTAAGGATCGCAGTTCAAAGCCAGCCTGAGCAGGAAAGTCTATGAGACTCTTATCTCCAATTAACCACCAGAAAACCGGAAGTGGTGCTGTGGTTTAAGTGGTAGAGCACTAGCCTTGAGCTGAATTGCTGAGAGACAGCACCCAGGCCCAGAGGTCAAGTCCTGGACCAACACACACACACACACACACACACACACACACACACACACACACATACACACACACACACACACACACACACACACACACACACACACACACACACGCCAGAAGCCAGGGTTGGGAAGGTGGCTCAGTGGTAGAGAGCTTGCCTTGCATGCATGAGGCCCTGGGTTCGATTCCTCAGTACCACATACGCAGAAAAAGCCAGAAGTGGCGCCATGACTCAAGTGTTAAAGTGCTCACCTTGACCTGAAGAGCTGAGTGACAGCGCCCGGGCCCAGAGTTCAAGCCCAATGACCAACCCTTCCCCCCCCCCCCCCCCAAAAAAAAGCCAGAAGTAATGCCGAAACTCAGTGGTAGAGGGCTAGCCATGAGCCAAAGAAGCTCAGAGACAGTGCCGTTCAAGCCCTAAGACTAGCACACGTGCACACACGCACACGTGCGCGTGCGCGCGTACACACACATACACACACACACACTAAAAGAAGCTGTGTAGAAATAAGGCCCTAAGTTCAAAACACTATACTGGCACACACAAAAAAGTAATAATCATGCCAGATGCCGGTGGCTCATACCTGTAATCCTAGCTATTCAGGAGGCTGAGATCTGAGGATCATGGTTCAAAGCCAGCCTGGGCAAGAAAGTTTTTGAGACTCTTACCTCCAATAAACCACTTGAAAACTGGAAGTGGTGCTGTGGCTCAAGCGGTAAAGCACTCACCTTGAGCTGGAGAGAGCAGGGACAGCGCCCAGGCCCAGAGTTCAAGCCCCACAAACAACAACAACAACAACAAAAAAGTAATAATCACCAAAAAAAGCCAGAAGTGGGGGTATGATTCAAGTGATAGAGCACTAGCCTTGAGCAAAAAGCTCAGGGACAGAGCCCAGGCTCAAGTTCAAATCCCGGAACTAGAACAAAAAGAAATATAGAGGAGGGAAGGAATGAGCGGAAGGAAAGAAGGTAGGAAAGACAAAAGATCTAAAATAGACACTCTATAAAAGGAAATACACATGCTAACAAATATGCATATGAAAAACTGCTCTTGGGAGGGAAGGGGGTTATGTGGCATACCACTAAGTAAAGTTACCATCATGTTGTTTAATCATCCCTATTACTGCCTTTTACTCTTAAACAATGTTGCAATGGGGTTGATTACAGGCAGCTTTCCAAATCCTACAACTCTTGCACAATATATTAAGCACTTACACATTACATGCATACACTTGGGCTCCTAGGACCAAAACATAGGACATCATGAAAACTTAGTTTCAGATTTTAGCTGATAATCAATCAATAGCCTAAGTGAAGGCCTTGCAGTCTGACCGAGGCTGAGTGACAGGCACTAATGAGACCATATTGGTTGCAGTCAAATTTCCCAAGGGGTCAGTTCGGGTAGGAGAGGTGAAGCCTAGTGTAAAGAATTGGGTTGAGACTATATTCCCATAGGCTTGGGGCAGTCTTTGATCAAAGGAGACGTGTTCAGTCATCAGAGATTCCACTGAATACCCACACTGCATAAAACACAAAACTTAGCAGATGTTGGTCTTACAAAGGCAAAGGTACTGTTCTAGACACTCGCAATATACTAAGAAATACATCTATGGTCAAAGCAATAAGTTGGATGCTTTGTAAAGGTACATTAAGTGTTTGTCCACAGGAAGTAGCTAGCAACCAATTTTTTAGGGGGAAGAGAGTAAGACACTGGTTCATGGTGAACCTTGACCCTAATAGTCAGAAAAGTTAAGGTAGGAAGTTAACAGGATGAGGAACCATGTGTATTTGATATTAGTTAAGGAGACTTTTACCTCAATCAATTGGTCAATCAAATAAAAAGATTAACAAGGGCTGGGAATGTGGCTTAGTGGTAGTGCTTGCCTAGCATGCATAAAGCCCTGGATTCAATTCCTCAGTTACCACATAAACAGAAAAGGCCAGAAGTGGTTCAAGTGGTAGAATGCTAGCCTTGAGCAAAAGAAGCTCAGGGACAGTGCCCAGGTCCTGAGTTCAAGTTCCAGGATTGGAAAATAATAATAATAATAATAATTTTTAAAAAGATTAACAAATCTTCAAGGTAAGAATTAAGGCTTTTGGGTTTCTTGTCTTGTTAGGCCTGCTATGAGTTTCCTCTTGGCTATACACCAGCTTTACTAGGCTGGTCTTTATGTCTTCAGATGAACCCTGTTTCTCCCTCAGGAAGACTTTTGCTCAAGCATTCTCTCCACTGCAACACTCTTCCCACAGTGTGACAGATTGTGTTTTCCCAAAATAGCCCCAACAATATCTGTACTTCTAGAACCTTGCTATTCCCCAATTGAAAGATTAAGTCTGCCAGGCACCAGTGGCTCATGCTTGTAACACTAGCTACTCAGGAAGCTGAGATCTGAGGATCACAGTTCAAAGCCAGCCCAGGCAGAAAAGTCCATGACACCCTTCTCTCCAAGTAACCATAAGAAAATCTGAGCTATGGCTGAGGTGGTAGAACATACACCTTAAAAGAAAAAGCCAAGCTGTGAGCCAGTGGCTCACACACATAATCCTAGCTACTCAGGAGGCTGAGATCTGAGGATTGCAGTTCAAAGCCAAGCCCAAACAGGAAAGTCCAAGAAACTCTTATCTCCAATTAACCACCAGAAAACAGGAAGTAGTGCTATGGCTCCAATGGTAGGGTGCTGCCTTTGAGCTAAAGAGCTCAGGGACAGTGCCCAGGCCCAGAGTTCAAGTCCCCACAAAAGAAAAAGCCAAATAAGAGCATGAGGCCCTGAGTTCAAGCCTCAGTACTAGCACTAAATAAATGAAAAGAAAGAAAAAAAGCCATAAGGGTACAAGGAAACCAAGTTAATTGAATATAGTAATTGCCATCCATCCAAGAGGGAAGAAGAAATCAGCTAAATTATAACAAGTTTGTGAAGATCAAGTATATGCTAGGAAGTCAAGTTGTATAAATCAGGGCTCCAAACAGAAAGAGAATTTACACTTATTCCAAGCTCCATGGGGTGAACTTCTTTTACAAGAAAGGTTGGAACTGGGGAATGAGAACAGGAGAGACTCTTTGGTGCTTCAAGTGTGCAGAAAAATAATGGGCTACTGCAGAAGGATGAGCTGGAGTCCCACAAGCCTTTCCAGACCATTTTTGTTTTCAGCAAACAAAAGGCATCTGAGCCAGGCCCTGGTGGCTCACACCTGTAATCCTAGCTACTCAGGAGTCTGAGATCTGAAGATGCAGTTTCAAAGCCAGCTATAGACAATCTTTGTGACACTTATCTCCAGATAACCAGCAAAAAGCCAAAACTGAAGGTGTGACCTAAGTAGCACCAGCCATGAGCAGAAAAAGTGAGTGCGAATACAAGGCCCTGAGTTCAAGCCCCAGTTCCAGTGTTTGTGTGCATGTGCACTCATATATACACACGGGCATCTGAGGTAGGAGAAGCAGTAACATGTCTCGGCATGGTCTCAGCAAAGACTTACTAATTCTGGGGGAGGAACAGAAGCAAAGCCCATCTGCCTGGGATGGTGGGTGGGTAGGAAACACCCTCTCCCCATGTGACACAAGTAAAGACTCCCAGCAGCTGGGAGAAGGCAAGAAACAAAACACCCTGGGCTTCTCTTGAAAGGACAGGATCTAACAGGAACCCAAGCTAAGGTTGACTGACACTGCAGCACACCACGAGAATGGGCAGCAATGCTGAGAACACTCCACCCTGAAGCCCAGATGTTTACAGCCTGAGACTGAGGCTGGGCTAATATCTATGCTTAGCATGTGCAAGGCCTTGTGGTCAAAAAACACATCTACTGAGGCTAGATTAGGACAGCAGAGAAACTCACCTCACTTCCTGAGGCTCAGCATACCGAGGACCAGGCAACAGCAGTCTACCAAAGGGAGGCCTAAGAGCAGGGAGAAGGAACACCTCCTTGGCACAGGTGCACCGAGATTGTAGAATGCTCATCAGGCAAGATAAAAAGAGCTGGAAAGGGCTGGGAAGGTGGCTCAGTGGCAGAGCGCTTACCTTGCATGCCTGAGGCCCTGGGTTCGATTCCTCAGCACCACATAAACAAAAAGAAAAAAGCTGGAAGTGGCGCTGTGGCTCAAGTGGTAGAGTGCTTGCCTTGAGCTGAAGAGCTGAGGGACAGCGCCCAGGCCCAGAGTTCAGGCCTCACGACCGGACCCCCCCCCCCCCCAAAAAAAAAAAAAAAGAGCTGGAGAAATTCACTGCCCAGGAGACCTTCCTCAGGAGTGTGATACCACATGCAAGTTGGAGCTATACAAGGAACTGAAGAGTACTGAAATGGTAGAAAATAAGGTAACTATCAAAGCTATTTCTCTTCATTCTCGAAATTCTTCATTAAAATATAATTGACTGGTGCAAAAATAATTAACAATGTATTATGTGGTGTTTCTAAGGAATTTAAAAAGAAAATGCAGGCCACCCATGGTATTGCATGCCTATAATCCCAGCTACAGAGGAGGTAGAGGTCAGAGGATATCACCCAAAACCAGACTAGGCGAAAGTATGAATACTTACCTGAAAAACAAACTAAAAGCAAAAGGACTAGGGCATGGTTCAGCTGATAGAGCGCTTGCACCAGGTCCTGAGTTCAAACTTCAAAAAATGTCTGAGAATAAGAATGCAAAAATAGTAGGCAGGAACTGGAAGCATACTGGTTTTTCCATGTACTGGTTAAGGTTCTAAAAATATATGGAAATTCCATAATATTATATGAAGGTAGATTGCCAATAAGTTAAATATGTATGTTATAGATCCTAGGATAGTCACTGAAATTTTATAAAAACAATATAAATAAGTTGCTGACAGAAATAAAACGGGGTTATTGGAAAAAAAAAAAACAACCCAAAACTCGGTACAGAAGAAAGCAGGAGGGGCTGGGAAGTTAGCTCAGTGATAGAGTGCTTGCCTCGCATGCATGAGGCCTTGAGTTTGATTCCTCAGCACCACATAAGCAGAAAAAAACCTGGGGGTGCTGTGGCTCAAGTGGTAGAGTGCTAACCTTGAGCTAATGAGCTAAGGGACAGCGCCCAGGCCCAGAGTTTAGCTCCCACGACTACAACAACAAAAAAAAAAAAAAAAAAAGAAAGAGAGAGAGAGAGAGAGAGAGAGAGAGAGAGAGAGAGAGAGGAAGCAAGCAAGCAAGCAAGAAAGAAAGAAAGAAAGAAAGAAAGAAAGAGAAAGAAAGAAAAAGAAAGAAAAAGAAAGGGAAGAAAAAAAGAAAGCAGGAAATGAGCAGCTGAGCACAACAGCTCATGCCTGTAGTTCCAGCCAGCCCTCTGGCAGTGAGGCAGGAAGAGTTTGAGGCCGGCCTAGCCTACATAGGAAAACCTTGTTGCAAAACAACAAAAACAAAAGCAGGAACACAAAAATACAAATGGGGGCAAAAACAGATAGAACAAATAGAAAACATATAGCAAATTGGTACATTTAAGTCCCACCATAGAAAACTCACCTTTAAAATTATCTAAATATTCCAATGAAGAGTCAGGCGTTCTCAGCTTGGATTGAGAAAACAAGACACACCTTAAAGCCCTTTTCCTTCTTCCAATCCTTCAAGGCCATCTATAGCTTGTCTCCATGGTATAACTACAGTCTTCTATCTCCTCCACCTACCAGCTCAAGCATTTCATATCCACATTTAAAACTCCACCAAGCAGGTACTGGTGGCTCACATCTGTAATCCTAGCTACTCAGGAGGCTGAGATCTAAAGATTGCAGTTCAAAGCCAGCCCCAGCAGGAAAGTCTGTGAGACTGTTATCTCCAATTAACCACCAGAAAACCGGAAGTAGTGCTGTGGCTCAAGTAGTGGAGTAGTGCTGTGGCTCAAGTGGTAGTGACTAGGCCCAGAGCTCAAGCCCTGGGACTAACAAAACAAAAAACTTCCACCAAGGTCCAGTAGGTCCTTTCCCAGCTCTCAGATAATCAAATCCCTTTCCTTGTTTTCTTTTTCTTTTTTTTCCTGGAAACTTCACACTGTAGGTCTCTACTGCAAGAGAAAGAGCTGTTCCACCCAGCGCCCCAAGGGAAAGCCCGTTGCTTTCTTCAGGCATTTTTAAGCAGTTGGTTAAAATCTTATCTCCCTCTCCAAGTTAGCAAAAATTAAAGCAAGTTCTCTTTAGTGGATAGTTTTTAAAATTACTTTCACCATTTTTTGGTCTCTGAAGACTCCTTTTTACCCCTTTCACCCCCCCCCAAAAAAAAAAACCTCATTTGTGTCTGTGTTCTGTATCTGGTTTATACTTGTATGTTGTGTGACACGTGGCTTTATGGTTGCCACCTCCAGTGGTCAGATTTCCTGCAGCCATCTCTATCAGGCTTGTCTGCTTGGGCTGGCTTTGAATTCTGATCCTCAGATCTCAGCATCTTGAGTAGCAAGGTTTATAGCCATGAGCCATCAACACTCAGGTCTTACTCTTTGTGTGTGTGTGGGGGGGGGGGTGGTCCAGTCGTGGGGCCTGAACTCTGGGCATGGGTGCTGTCCCTCAGCTCTTCAGCTCAAGACTAGCACTCTACCACTTGAGCCACAGTGCCACTTCCAGCTTTTTTCTTTTTTACTTATATGGTGCTGAGGAATCGAACCCAGGGCCTCATGCATGCAAGGCAAGCGCTCTACCACTGAGCCACCTTCCCAGCCCCAAGCTCTTATTCTTTTCTTGTGGGGCTGCGAAGATCCTACACTGCTAGGCTGATTCTCTACCATTTGATTGATACTGCCAACCTGGCTTTTTGCTGGTTGGTTTTGTTTCTTTTTTTGTTTTTGTTTCTTTTGTCATCCTGAACTCTGGGCCTGGGCGCTGTCCCTTAGCTCTTCAGCTCAAGGAGAGTGTTCTACCACTTGAGCCACAGCAGTCTTCTGGTGGTTAATTGGAGATAAGAGTCTCACAGACTTTCCTACCCAGGCTAGGTTTGAACCACAATCCTCAGATCTCAGCCTCCTGAGTAGCTAGGATTACAGGTGTGAGCCATTGGCACCCGGCTTGCTGGTTGTTTTTTTGGAGAGAAAAAAAAACTAGCAAACTTTTTTTGCCTGGTCTAGCTACAAACCAAGATCCTCCAGATTTTAGCCTCCTGAGTAGCTAAAATTATAGGTGTGAGCCATGGGCATTTGGCCAGATTTTCGTTTCTGAGCCCAACTACTTATGTATGCTTCAATCTTAGCTTGCCTAAATTAAAACTTTTTGTGCATACATGTTTCTGCATAAACATCTTTAAGACGATCTTTAAATTACTATTTTAAAATTAATAGAAAAACTATTGTCACTCTTTAAAAAAAAATGTCTTTTATATCTGAGTCATGTTTAACCAAAATGCAGGTAATTCAGAAACTAACTTAGGCTCAGCCAAAGAGGGAAAAGAGCTCTTAACTCTGGAATGGCAAATGGGATTTTGAAATTTGGTTGTTTGAACAAATGATCATAATCTGCTTTACTCTTAAATACACTTTGGATTCAACTGTCTTTTACTATGTATGTCTAACAAATGTGTTTTTTAGGCAATTGTTACTGCATATAGATACAATTTAATATGGCTTTTCTTTCTGGGTGCTAAGAGTATTTTATCGGGAAAAGAAACTGTTCAAAAGTTTTATAAGGGGGGGCTGGGAAGGTGGCTCAGTGGTAAGCACTTGCCTTGCATGCATGAGGCCCTGGGTTCGATTCCTCAGCACCACATAAACAAAAAGAAAAAAGCCGGAAGTGGCGCTGTGGCTCAAGTGGTAGAGAGCTAGCCTTGAGCTGAAGTGCTGAGGGATAGTGCCCAGGCCCAGAGTTCATGCCCCACGACCTGACCCTCCCCCCAAAAAAGCAAAAGTTTTATAAGGTTTCTAAAGGATTTTCTAAAGTCAAGATATAACATGCTGATGAAGAATACCTAATTCTATGTCTTAAGGATATCATTCTACTTGGTAACAGAAAAAAATGCCTGGCTAGAGTATTTTGATGAACCTAGCAACATGGAAAGTAGAAACATCTAATGCAAGGAAGGCATGGAAGGACATAATTTAAGCCCTGAAAAAAAAAATAATTAGACTAGTGTACTAGACTAGACTGGTGTACTTGGGGAAGCTATCTTTCATAATTGAGAAATAAACACCTTTCATGATAAACAAAAGCAAATGCAATTCATAAACCTAAGAAGAGCAGACTTTCAAAGTAGGAATAGAAAAGAAGCAAATAGCTGGGCACTGGTGGCTCACGCCTGTAATCCTAGCTACTCAGGAGGCTGAGATCTGAGGATCGTGATTTAAAGCCAGCCCAGGCAGGAAACTCCATGAGACTCTTATCTCCAATAAAAACCACTAGAAAACCAGAAATGGCTCTGTGGCTCAAGTGGTAGAGTGCTCGCCTTGAGCTGAAGAGCACAGGGTCAGTGCCCAAGCCCAGAGTTCAAACCCCACGACCAACGAAAAAAAAAAAAAAAGCAAATATTTTCTAAAAACAACAAAGTGACAGGAAATGCAACATATCTTTCAATAATAATGTTGAATGGAAATGTTCTTAACTCTCCAATCAAAAGACATAGAATGAAAATGGAGGTATGGCTCAAGTGTAGAGTGAAAGCCTTGAGCAGAAAAGAGCACAAAAGCCCTGAGTTCAAGCCCCAGCACTGACACACACACACACATGCACACACATGTGGACGGACACAAACAACAAACACTGAATGGAATCTTGAATTAAAAAAAAAATGAGACCTAAGCCAGGAGCTGATGGCTCATGCCTGTAATCCTACCTACTCAGGAAGCTGGAATCTAAGATCATGATTCAAATCCAGCCCAGGCAGGAAAGCTAATGAGACTCTTCAATAAACTACCCACAAGGCTTGCAATGGAGCTGTGGCTCAAGTGGTAGAGCACCATCCTTGAGAACAAAGGCTCAGGGCTAGTGCCAGACCCTGAATTCAAGCCATAGGACTGGCATGCCCATGGGTATCTACCCCCAACACAAAGGCAAGACCCAACCATTTGTTGTCTACAAGAACCACATCTCATTGACACAGGCAAACACAGACTTAGGATGATCTTAGATCTTAGATCTTCCAAGCAAATGGACCCCCAAAGTCAGCAGGAGTAGCTATACTTATATCTGATAAAACAGGCTTCAAAAGTAAAATCAGTCAGAGGAGACAAAACAATTTTGTATTAATAAAGGAAATGCTCTAGTAGAAGAGACCAAATAATTTTGTATTAATAAAGAAAATGATCCATTTTTATATTTGTGCCGAATAGCAATGTATCCAGGTTCATTAAAAATACTTGTCTCTTGCCCATGTAATTATAACCCCTCTGTACTGTATTTTCACAATAAAAAATTTAAAAAATACTTGTCAAGTCAGATACTGGCGGCTCACACTTATAATCCTAGTTACTCAGGAGGCTGATATCTGAGGATCAGGATTTGAAGCCAGCTCCGGCAGCAAAGTCCCCATGAGACCTTATCTCAGACTTTTAGAGGAAAAAAAAATGTGGCTAATGTAAAAATTGTATAGCCTGGGCTGGGAAGATGGCTCAGTGGTAGAGCGCTTGCCTTGCATGCCTGAGGCCCTGGGTTCGATTCCTCAGCACCACATAAGCAAAAAGAAAAAAGCCGGAAGTGGTGCTGTGGCTCAAGTGGTAGAGCGCTAGCCTTGAGCTGAAGAGCTGAGGGACAGCACCCAGGCCCAGAGTTCAGCCCCACGACCGGACCAAAAAAAAAAAAAAAATTGTATAGCCTTTCACAAAGGATTCATAGGATATTAAAAGTAGAAGTCACTTAAAATATTTGCAGCAGTGGAGATGTTTTATGTTTTTGTTGTCCAGAATCTTAGCTACTATCTACAGCTGTCTATTCACAATAATGCAGCTGAAAAATAAATTTTTAATTTTAAGTTAAATTCAAACAATCCATGTTATCTTGACATCATGGATCTGGGCTACTAATCATCCCTTCTATGAACAGGAAGACTGAGCTCAGAAAGATGTCAGTGACTTGAATCAGCTCATACCATGAATAGGTTGGGAATCTGTAGATGAAGTTTGGGTTTTTTTTGTTTTTTGAGTTTGTCAGTTGTGGGGCTTGAACTCAGGGCTTGGGGACTGTCTCTGAGCCTCTTTGTGCTCAAGGCTAGCACTCTACCACTCAAGCCACAGCATCACTTCTACTTTTTGAGTAGTTAATTGGAGATAAGAGTCTCACCAGAGGGCTGGGAAGGTGGCTCAGTGGTAGAGCACTTGCCTTGCATGCATGAGGCCCTGGGTTCGATTCCTCAGCACCACATAAGCAAAAAGATAAAAGCCGGAAGTGGCGCTGTGGCTCAAGTGGTAGAGCGCTAGCCTTGAGCTGAAGAGCTGAGGGACAGCGCCCAGGCCCAGAGTTCAGGCCCCACGACCGGATCCCCCTCCCCTCCCCCCCCAAAAAAAGAGCCTCACCAGGACTCTTCTGCCTGGGCTAGCTTTGAACCATGATCCTCAAATCTCAGCCTCCTGAGTAGCTAGGATTATAGGTGTGAGCACCAGTGCCCAGCTTGTAGATGAAGTTTAATGAGTGGGTGTGTGGACTCAGATCTTGGTGTCTAGAACCAGCTCAATCATAAAATTAACATGTATTACTCCTCTGGACCTCACATCTTTGCTGTAAATGAGAAGGGTACAGCTCTTTGATCTACATTCACTTTGGTTTTTGGTGCTGATCCTGGGGCTTAAACTCTGGGCCTGAGCACTGTGCCTGAACTTTTATGCTAAAGGCTAGTGCTCTACACCCTACCACAGCTCTACTTGGCAGTTGTTGTTGTTGTTCATTGAAGTATGATCAATTTTCCTGCCCAAGCTGGCTTCAAATAGGGATCCTCAGATCTCAGCCTCCTGAGTAGCTAGGATCATAGGTGTGAGCTATTGTTTCTTCAGTTTGAGAGGTTCTAACAGAGTACTTCCTGGGACTTCCTATCACAGTGCCACCTAGTGGCTCACTGTGAACATTAACTCTCCCTGGATCAAATTCTTGGGGGGCGGAGAAAGATGGAAACCTGTGGAAGTTGACCACTACCCTCCCCCTACACACACACACACACACACACACACACACACACACACACACACACACACACACAACGTGAATAAGCCATCAGATTCCACTGTAATCTACTGTCCTCACAAGATATTCAGATCTGTTTCCTATCTACTTCTCACCTGCTGTTTTCACGTGTTTTTATTGAACTATGGGCCTGGGTACTCTCAGCTCTTCAGCTCAAGGCCAGTGCTCTAGTGCTTGAGCCACAGTACCACGTCTAGCTTTTTCTGCTTATGTGGTGCTGAGGAATCAAACCCAGGGCCTCATGCATGCGAGGCAAGCACTCTACCACTGAGCCACCTTCCCAGCCCCACCATCTTCTTTTTGAGATAGAACTGGGGTTCTCAGAGACAAAGTGCCTGCTCTAGGTCATGTTCACGGTGGCACAGGAGAGACTTGATCTCCAGACCTCTTGATTCAGAGGTTGCCCTCATGTCGCTCCTTAGGTTTGTCAGTGAATACTGGACTTGAGCTGGTTCTTAAGGGATGAAAAGTATTAGAGAAGCAAAAATGATTGAAAGTGACAGCCACCGAGGAATGGAAAGAAAAGGGAGAAAAAGTGGACCATTTGGTCACTGAGAATCCTGCTGGTCAGGGGAAGTCCTCTGATTCTATATACTAAGAATTTTTTTTTTGGGGGGGGTGTCTAACATCAGGACTTGAACTTGGTACCTGACACTTTAACTTATTGGCTAACACTCTACCAATTGAGCCATGCCTCCAAGCCCTATTCTAAAGATTTCTTTCTTTCTTTCTTTCTTTTTTTGCTAGTCCTGGAGCCTGAGAGCCTGGGCCCTGTACCTAACCTTTTGCTCAAGGCTAGCACTCTATCACATGAACCACAGTGCCACTTCCTGCTTTTTCCGTTAATGTGGTACTGAGGAATGGAACCGAGGGCTTCATGCATGCTAGGCAAGCACTCTACCACATTCTCAGCCTATACTAAGGATTCTTTAGGCAGCCTGGAAGAGTGGAAGTCAGGAAGGGCTTCCCAGAAGAAGAGGTATCCAGACTGAGACTGGAATGATAGCAGGAATTGGCCATAGCTTCCAGGCCAAAGAAATGTAGGAGCATATTTGGGGAACTGAAAGTAGGTGAACCACGTAGGAAGCTGGGTGTGGATGAAAAATGAGGCTGTGGAAAGAGCCTGGCAAACCACATTAAGATTGTGGACTCTGACTCGGAGCCACCGAGGGCTCAATAAGATGCTCACCTAGATCATTGGAGCCACAGATTGGAGTGGAGAGGCTGTCAGAAACCAAACTGGAGGAAGGGAGGCTGCTCAGGAGGCTGATGCAGGACAAGAGAGGAGGGTGGCTGGTGGGCAAGGGCACAGAAGGGCTGAGAGACACAGACAGATCTGGGAGGCAGAAAGAAGTGGACTTGATGAGTGTGATTGAACACTAGGAATGGTAGAGACAAGAGACTGTAAAGAGAGAAACTCTTTTTCCTGGTGTCTCATGGGTGATCAACTATATTAAGAGGAAACTATCTTCTTTCCAGCCACTGGCTGCCAGAAACTCATTGAACTGGACAGTTTGGGTTAGTGGAGGAGGGGGTGCATGTGCACATGCATGTGTGAGTCAATTCTGCAGTTTAAACTCAGTTGAAACTGGATGCTGTCCCTGAGCTTTTTTTTTTTTTTTTTTTTTTTGCTCAAGGCTGGCATTCTACCATTTGAGCCATAGCCCCACTTCTGCCTTTTTTCATGGATACTCTTGCCTGGGCTGGCTTCAAACTATGATCCTCAGATCTCAGACTCCTGAGTAGTTAGGGTTAGTGCCAGGCTAGAACTTGGTATTTTTATGAAATGTGTATGGCCATAGAAGTTGAGTCTGAAGCTCTGGTTGAAAGGGCTTCTAGAAGGTGTGGCTTAAGTTACCAGCCTAGCAAGCATGAGGTCCTGAGTTCAAACCTGGGAATCACTACTAAACGAAGAAAAGAAAAGAAAAAGAAAGGTTCTAAAGTTCAAAACAGCAGGATCACAAATAAGTCTTCCTCATGGATCAGGCCATGTCACCTTGCTACTGAGTAAGAGACATTACCTATCAAGACTGGAGAAGAGTGTAGAAGTCTGTTAAGGGATGGGTTGTGGATGCTAATCTAGGTAAGCTCCACTTATTGTCCAAAAGGAGACAAGAATATTCCTGGCTTGACAACTACTACTGTGGTACCAAGCAGCAAGCTGATTATCCACACTTTTCAACTTCACTGAAGAAGATGATATGTATCCAGAACTGATGGCTCATGCCTAGTCTGTAATCCTACCTACTCAGGAGGCTGAGATCTGAGGATCACAGTTCAAAACCTGTTTGCGCAGGAAAGCCCATGAAACTCTTTTCTCCAATTAACCACAAAAAGCCACAAGTGCCGGGCGCTGGTGGCTCACTTCTGTCATCCTAGCTACTCAGGAGGCTGAGATCTGTGAATCGCAGTTCAAAGCCAGCCCAGGCACAAAAATCCATGAGACTCTTATCTCCAATAAACCACTCCAAAAACTGGTAGTGTCCCAGTGGCTCAAATAGTAGAGCGCTAGCCTTGAGCTGAAGAGCTGAGGGACAACGTTCAAGCCCAGTTCAAAAAAAAAAAAAAAAAAGCCACAAGTGGGGCTGTGGATCAAGTGATAGAACAGTAGCCTTGAACACACAAGCTCAGGGCCAGCACCCAGGTCCTGAGTTCAAGCCCCAGGCATACAAGGAAAGAAGGAAAGAAGGAAAGGAGAGAAGGAGAGGAGAGAAAGAAAAAAGAGAGAAAGAGAGAGAAAGAGGGGCAAGGAAGGAAGGAAGGAAAGGAAAGGAAGAAAAGAAAGGAAGAAAGCAAGCCAGGTGCCAGTGGCTCAAGCCTGTAATCCTAGCTACTCAGAAGGCTGAGATCTGTGGATCAGGATTCAAAGCTAGCCTGGGCAGGAAAAGCTGCGAGACTCTTTATCTCCAATAAACCACTCAGAAAACCGGAAGTGTTGCTGTGGCTCAATTTGTAGAGCTCTATCCTTGAGCTGAAGAGCTGAGGGACAGCACCCAGGCCCAGAGTTCAAGCCCCATGACTGACAAAGATTAGAAAGAAAGAAAAGAAAAGAAAATGAAACAAAAAAAGATCACAAGATCTAAAGATCACAAGATCACAAGATCTAAACCTTTGGCTAAGAGAATAATGAAAGCCAAAGAAAAACATCAGGAACTGATGAGTAAGAGAGGCAGGCTGAGAGCTTCCACTTCCATGTCTGAGTCCAGGCTAAAGAAAAAAAATATTTTTTTTTGCTTGCTAGACAGATGCTCTACTATTTGTGCCATACCCCCAACCCTCAATTTAGAAGTAATAAATAGGCTGGGGATGTAACTCAGTGGTAGAGTACTTGCCTGGCATGTATATATGAGGCTGGATGTATGAACATTAGTACCTCAAGAAGAAACAAATATGATGAGGCATAAGAAAAAAGAAAGGCCAGGCACTGGTGGCTCACACCTGTAATTCTAGCTCCTCAGGAGGCTGAGATCTGAGGATCATGGTTCAAAGCCAGCCCAGGGAAGGAAAGTCCATGAGACTCTTATCTTTAATAAACCACCAGAAAACCAGACGTGGCACTGTGGCTCAAGACAGAGCCTTAGCCTTGAGCTGAAGAGCTCAGGGACAGCATTCAGGCCCAGAGTTCAAGCCCCACGACTGACAAAAAAAAAATGTTGTGGGTTTGATCCCTGGTACTACCAAAAACAGAAGCAAAACAAAGAAAAGAAGGCAAAGTATGGTTGTGGTACACTGGACTGCATAGTGAAACCTTCTCTAAATCAAAACAAAAGCAAACAAGTACCCAGGAGACAGTGGTTCACACTTATAATCCTAGCTACCCAGGAGACTGAAACCTGAGGATCATGGTTCAAAGCCAGTCTGGGCAAGAAAGTCCAGGAGAGTCCATCTACAAATTAATAAAATCCAGACTGAAAGCATGGCTCAAGTAGTAGAGCACCCAATGTAGGAAGAAATGGGGACTAGATATCCCAGAAGGAATTTGCCTTTAATTATCAAACCATTTCCTCTTCTGTCACAGATGAGCATCCCCAACAACATTTTCAAACCCATGCAGTCTAGTCCTAGGAAGACGAACTGGTTTTGGTTTCTCCCCGCTCTGCCAATTGACCAGCTGCATAAGCTTGGGTGCATTACTTACCTTCTCCAAGCCTCAGTTTCCTCATTTATAAAATGGGCAAACAAACAGATGTTGTGATGCCCAGTAAAGTGATGCCAGCAAAAATTGATGGTTCCATGTTGGCCTACTGTTTTCCACAAATGGATTTTTAAAAAAATCATACAGGATGTAGAAAAACGTGTTTCACTGGGGTGTGAGCATCTGATTAATTCTAGCTACTAATATTTCAGTCAGGAGAAGTAAGCTCCAATACTACCTTCACCTCCTTTTTTTTTTTTCTTTTCCTTTGTACCACACATGGCTCTTGAACTCAGCTGGGGCACTGTCCCTGAGCTTTTTTGCTCAAGGCTAGTGCTCAACCACTTGAATCACAGTTCTACTTCCAGATTTTTGATGGTTAATTGGAAATAAAAGAGTCTCACAGACCTTCCTGCCCAGACTGACTTCAAACTGTGATCCTCAGATCTCAGCCTCCTGAGTAGCTAAGATTATAGTCACGCGCTACTTACTGCCCAGCTTTTTTTTTCCTCCCCCTTTCCTTCCCCCCAGCTTCTGACCTGGACATATTTGTTGCTCAAAGCTGCTAGAAGAGACTGATAATGAACGATTCTCCTGGTGACACAATCTTTTGGCTGAGTCTTAGATTGTCTTCTATTGTGGAATCCCCGTCTCCTGCCAGAGTCTCTTTACTTACCAACAAACCAGATCCTTTCCACGGTGGAAGAAGCGAGCAGGGGCACGTGATGGTCTTAAATAAGGTTCCACACTGCAACTTCCTGCCCAGGGGTCTCTCTGTGCTGGGAGTGTTGAAAGGTGATCTACCCCCTACCCCTTACTGGGTGGGGAATATTGAGATTCTAAAGGTTGAACCTCACTGGACCTGGCTGGGGTAGGGACGGGAGGAGGGGCTGTGGAGTTGATTAAATCTTATTGCTAGTGACTTTGTTTGAGACAGATTCTCTATGTGTATCCCAGGCTGGCCTTCGACTTGTAACCCTCCTGCCTTACCTCTGGAGTGCTTGGATTACAGGCATGTACCTCCACGCCCTGCTTTGTTTTGTTTTCCCTTGTTTTGTGACAGGGTCTTGTGCTGTAGCTCAATGAGGCCTTAGTGTAGTATTATGGGCATGAACTCCCAACACCTAGTCTGTGTTAGTAACTTAATTCATACCAGAACTAGGCCTCTGGAGGCAAAGAAGAAAAAAACACCTCGAAGGAGAGGGTCCTGGATGGAGAGAAGGCTAGGTTGTAGGAAGCTGAACTGGCTGAGTCAGTAAGTAAGCAGGTCACACCCTGTCTGAACAGTTTTAGATGGCTCCCTCCTTCCTCAGGATCAAAGTCCCAAAGACCAGACTTTCCATTTCACTTGAACCAGCTCCTCGATTCTCCTTCCTTCCTGTGCCCTGGCCTTGCAGCCTCATGAGAAGGATCACATAAAAATTACGAAGGGCATGGGCTGGGAAGGTGGCTCAGTGGTAGAACGTTTGCCTTGCATGACTGAGGCCCTGGGTTCGATTCCTCAGCACCACATAAGCAAAAAGAAAAAAAGCCGGAAGTGGCGCTGTGGCTCAAGTGGCAGAGAGCTAGCCTTGAGCTGAAGAGCTGAGGGACAGCGCCCAGGCCCAGAGTTCAGACCCCACAACCAGACCCAAAACAAACAAACAAAAATTATGAAGGGCTAGGATGTAGCTCAATAGGTGAGCAGTGTGCTTTGCAGGCAGGAGACCCACAACAAGGCAAGAATTAAGCCAGGTGCTAATTGCTCGTGCCTGTAATCCTAACTACTCAGGAGGCTGAGAGTTGAAGATTAAGGTTTGACTGGCAGACAAATCTGAGAGATTTTTTTTTTTTTTTTTTTTTTTGGGTCCGGTCATTGGGCCTGAACTCTGGGCTTGGGCACTGTCCCTCAGCTCTTCAGCTCAGGGCTAGCACTCTACCACTTGAGCCATAGCGCCACTTCCGGCTTTTTTTCTTTTTGCTTATGTGGTGCTGAGGAATCGAACCCAGGGCCTCATGCATGCAAGGCAAGCACTCTACCACTGAGCCACCTTCCCAGCCCCAAATCTGAGAGATTCTTACCTCCAATTAACCAGCAACATTCTAGAATTGGAGGTTTGGCTCAAATGGTAGAATGCCAGCCTTGACAGAAAAAACCAAGCTTAAGAGGGCAAGGCCTGGGGTAAAAGGTTGCTCAGTGGTAGAGTGCTTGCCTAGCAGGCATGAAGCCCTGGGTTCGATTCCTCAGTACCACATAAACAGAAAAGGTTGGAAGTGGTGCTGTGGCTCAAGTGGTAGAGTGCTAGCCTTGAGAAAAAGAAGCTCAGGAATAGTCCTCAGGCCCTGAGTTCAAGCCCCAGGATTAGCAAAATAAAAAAGAGTATGAGGATTGAGTTCAAACCCTAACACCCTACTCCTCCCCCAACAACAACAAAAAAATTACAGATTGGTTATTGTTTTGGAGTAAGCTCCAGCACCAGATCCTAAGAAACTAAAGTTAAAAACCAGCTAGGGCTGGCCAGGTGCTGGTGGCTCACACCTGTAATTCTAGCTACTCAGGAGGCTGAGATCTGAGGATCACGGTTCAAACTCAGCCTGGTCAGGAAAGTGTGAGACTCTTATCACCAAATAACCACCAGAAAACCAGAAGTAGTGCTATGGCTCAGGTGGTAGCCCTAGCCTTGAGCTGAAGAGCTCAGGGATAGCACCCAGGCCCAGAGTTCAAGTCCTACAACTGACAGAAAGGCAGTTAGAAAGGAAGGAAGGAAGGAAGTAAAGAAGGAAGAAAAGAAAGAAAGGAAGAAAGAAAGAAAGGAAGGAAGGAAGAAAAGGAAGAAACTAGGGTTGTATCTCAATGGTAGAATAGGTACCTAGGATTCTGAAATCTCTAGATTCAATTTACAGGATCTTCTAAATAAGTAAAGTTTTTATTAGAGTCATTCAACTGGGTACCAATGGCTCACACCTACTATCATAGCTACATAGGAAGCTGAGATCTAAAGACTGGAGTTTGAAGCCAGCCCCTGACACTCTTATCTCCAATTAACCACCAAAATACCAGAAGTAGAGCTATGGTTCAAAGTGGTAGAATGCTAATCTTGAGCACAGAAGCTCAGGAACAGTGCTCAGGTCTTGAGTTCAACACCAAAAAAAAAAGTTATTTATACTAAAAGTTAAATCAAAGCTACATTTTCTGGTCTTCTAAGTTACTAGACAAAACAAGAGACATCATGCAGAATCCCCAAAGCAAACTGCTTAATCCACATGATACTCAGGTTTCTTCTACTTTGAACCCTTACAAAAAGTAAGACTGAAGTAATCTGATGACAAGTCAACTAGATTTCCCTCACCTTTAATCCTTGCAAAGAGTAACCTAAATTAATTTGAGGTTAAGCAAATCAAACACCAAGCGTTCCTCTACCTTTAGCTCTTATACAGAGTAGCCTGGGGCTAGAAAGGTGGCTTAGTGGTAGAGTGCTTGCCTTGAATGCATGAAGCCCTGGGTTGTATTCCTCAGTACCACATAAACAGAAAAGGCTGGAAGTGGTGCTGTGTCTCAAGTGGTAGAACACTAGTCTTGAGCACAGAGAAGCTCAGCGACAGTGACCAGGATCTGAATTCAAGTTCCAGGACTGGCAAAAAAGACAAAAAAATGAGTAGCCTGAAGTGGTGTGTGTGTGTGTGTGTGTGTGTGTGTGTGTGTACAGGTGTGAAGCCAGTTACTGGTGTTGAAACCAGACTCCAGCTATAGCTCTCCTATCAACCTTTTGGTGGCTAATTGGAGATAAGAGTTTCTAAAACTGGGGCTGGGAAGGTGGCTCAGTGGTAGAGCGCTTGCCTTGCATGCATGAGGCTCTAGGTTCGATTCCTCAGCACCACATAAGCAAAAAGAAAAAAGCCAGAAGTGGCGCTGTGGCTCAAGTGGTAGAGCGCTAGCCTTGAGCTGAAGAGCTGAAGGACAGCGCCCAGGCCCAGAGTTCAGGCCCCAAGACCAGACCCCTGCAAAAAAAAAAAAAAAAACATGGATCCTGAGATCTCAGCCTCTTGAGTAGTTAGGATTACAGGTGTGAGCTGCTGGTGCCTAGCTATCTAAACAATCTGATGGTAACTAAATCAGTTATTTTTCTCTTGCTGTTTTCCCCCTTTATTTTTATTTATTCATTTTTGTGCTAGTTTTAGGGCTTGAACTCAGGGCCTAGGTGCTGTCCCTGAGTGCTAGCACTCTTATCACTTGAGCCACAACTCCACTTCTGGCTTTTTGGTGATAAATTGAGATAAGAGTCTGACAGAAATCTGTCAGACTTCTTTCCTGCCTGGGCTGGCTTTGAACTGTGATCCTCAGCTCCCAGCCTCCTAAGTAGCTAGAATTAAGAAAATAATTTTAAAATGACAATCTTCTTTTTCTTCTTTTTCCTTCTGTTTCCCTCTGCTTTTATTTATAAAACTGACATCTTCTGCTCAGCCCATCGGAACACTACGTTATGAAATGAAGTATCACTTGATTCTATAATAGAAAGTAAGCCAATTAAGACTTTTAACCTAAATTTTGTTTGTCCTTTGACAAGCTTTTTTTTCTTTTTTTCCTGTTTTCCACTTAGGGCTTCAGACATATTATGTACCTACATTATAAAGAACACACATATGTAAAATAAATTTTTGCTTTAGAATAAATCTAGATTTGCAGTATTAAGTGTCAAAGATAGTATTTGGGAATGACTCAGTCCTAGTGTATAATTATAGAGTGCAATGTGTTGGAGACTTAATGGCAGAAGGTGGTCCTGGGTGGCAGTTAAGTCCACTTTGCTCTCACCAAAGAGGATCATATTTATGGTTTAGTACAAAAGTGATTTCATTCTGCCTGGAATGCACCTGGCTTAGCCTAAAATGATATTGAATTGCTGGGCATGGCAGTAGCTTATACCTGTAATCCTAGCTACTCACAAGGCTAAGATCTGAGGACTGAAGATCAAAGCCAGCTGGAGACAAAAACTCCATTGAGACTCTTATCTCCAATTAACCAGCAAAAATCTGGAAATGGAGATATTGCTCAAGTGGTACAGCACCAGCCTGAGGGAAAAAGCTAAGGAAAAAGCCCAGGCCCTGAGTTCAAACCCCAGTACTGAGACAATATTTTACTACATACCCCATGTTGGCCTTGAGTTCTGGATTCTCCTGCCTCAGCCTCCAGAGTGCTGAGATTACAGGCTTGCTCCATCATGTCTGGTTAAACCTGTGCTTTTAGTTTACTTATTTTCCTTTTGGCTTGAAATCAGGGCCTTGTCCCTGAGATTTTTTTTGTTGTTGTTCATAATGAGTGCTGTACCACATGAGCCACAGCACCAATTCTGGCCTTTTCTGTTAATGTGGTACTGAGGAATCAAACCCAGTGTTTCATTCATGCTAGGTAAGTACTCTACCACTAGGCCAATTCCCAGCTCCTTGTTTGGTCTCTTGTTTGAGATAGTCTTGCTATATCATCCAAGCTGCCCTTAAATTTACCATGTAGCTAGGATGGCCTTGAACTTGATGTTCTTCTTGGTCTCAACTTTCTGAGTGAAATGGGATTACAGACGTGTACCACCATGTCTGGCTAACCCTGTGTTTTTACATTGTGAAATACACACCGACAAGAGTATAAGTGCAGTTTAAAGAATAATTATAAACTGAACACAACTAAATCTGTTTTTAGCATTAATTATGTTCATTCCTTTGTAACTTCCTCATGAAACCTTCTCCTGACCTGCAAAGTCAGAATTGGGGGCCCCCATAGCAACTAATACTTAGTCCTCTCCTGATTATATATTAAAATATGCTTGTGGTAAACATGTCAGAATATGCAGGAAAATTTAAAAAAGAAACTAGCCTGGCAATTATTCTCTCTGTGTGTACCAATACTGGGGCTTGACTCAGGTCTTTGAGCCTCTATTCCAGCATTTTGTTGGTTAACTGGAGATAAGAGTCTCTAAACTTGGGCTGGAAAGGTGGCTCGGTGGTAGAGTACTTGCCTTGCATTCCTGAGGCCCTGGGTTCGATTCCTCAGCACCAGAAGTGGTGCTGTGGCTCAAGTGGTAGAGCACTAGCCTTGAGCTGAAATGCTGAAGGACAGCGCCCCGGCCCAGAGTTCAGGCCCTAGGACTGGACCCAAAACAAAACAAAAAACAAAAAAAAAGAAATCCAGCTTGTCTAGGGCCAGTGACTCATATCTGTAATCTAGCTACTCAGGAAGCTGTGATTTTAGGATTATGCAGCCTGGGTAGAAAAGTCCATGAGGTTTTTTTTTTTAATCCAATGAACTAACAAAAAGTCAGAGGTGGAGGTATGGTTCAAGTGGTAGAGTACTGGGATTGAGTGAAAAAGCTAAGGGAGAATGTGTAGGCCCTGAGTTCAAACCCCACTACTGGGACACCAAAAGAAGAAGAAGAAAAAAAAGTTCAACTTGCTGAACAACATTGTCCTGCAGGAACAGTGATAAAAGGACAGAGAATCTACAGCCAATAAGGACTGGAGAGCAGGGAGAAGGTTGGACTCTTCCCCACACCCTTAGGAGGGATTTTTTCAGACTGCCTGTAGGCTTCTGGAAGAAGCACTTTGCCATTGGTATGAGATTTGCAGAGAAACCTGTTTCTCTCTCTCTTTGTCTCTCTGTTTTTAAAGACAAACAGGTTTATTCTGGACACAAAAGAGGCCCACAACCTTGGGGGATATGCTACATAAAGAAGGTATTTGGGCCAAAGGAGAAGTCAAGAGTCAGCCAAGTATACAGGAGAGAACTGATTTCCAAACTGGGCGCTGGTGGCTCACACCTGTAATCCTAGCTACTCAGGAGACTGAGATCTGAGGATTGTGGTTCCAAGCCAGCCCAGGAAGGAAAGTCTGTGACACTCTTATCTCCACTAAATTACTCAGAAAAAAACAGAAGTGGTGTTGTAGTTCAAGTGGTAGAGCTCTAGCCTTGAACACAAAAGCTCAGAGACAGTGGCTAGGCCCAGAGTTCAAGACCCAGAATGGGGGTGCACGCGCGCACACGTGTGCAGACAGACAGACACACAGACACACAGACACAGACACAGACACACACACACACACACACACACACACACACACACACGTAATGATTTGGCTTTTTTTTTTTTTTTTTTGTCGGTTGTGGGGCTTGAACTCTGGGCCTGGGCGCTGTCCCTCAGCTCTTCAGCTCAAGGCGAGCGCTCTACCACTTGAGCTACAGCGCCACTTCTGGTTTTCTGGTGGTTTATTGGAGATAGGAGTCTCACGGTCTTTCCTGCCCGGGCTGGCTTTGAACCGCAATCCTCAGATCTCAGCCTCCTGAGTAGCTAGGATTACAGGCGTGAGCCACCAGCGCCCGGCTTGATTTGGCTTTTTGCCACATTATTGAACGAAGAGTTTGTTCCAATGGGTTTTTTTTTTGTTGTTGTTGTTTTTGTCGGTCATGGGGCTTGAACTCTGTGCTTGGGCACTGTCCCTGTGCTCTTCAGCTCAAGACGAGCCCTCTACCACTTGAGCCACAGTGCTCAAGTGGTTTTCTGGTGGTTAATTGGAGATAAGAGTCTCATGGATGGGCTGGAAAGGTGGCTCGGTGGTAGAGTACTTGCCTTGCATTCCTGAGGCCCTGGGTTCGATTCCTCAGCACCACATAAGAAAAAAGAAAAAAGCTGGAAGTGGTGTTGTGGCTCAAGTGGTAGAGCGCTAGCCTTGAGCTGAAGAGCTGAGGGACAGCGTCCAGGCCCAGAGTTCAGGCCCCACGACCGCCCCCCCCCCCCAAAAAAAAAAAAGAGTCTCATGGATGTTCCTGCCCCGGCAGGCTTTGAACCATGATCCTCAGATCTCAGCCTCCTGAGTAGCTAGGATTATAGGGGTGAGCCACGGGTATCCAGCTCCTTTCTCTTTCTTTTCTTCTCTTTTTCTTTCCCTTTCTCTTTCTCACATTCTCCTTCCTCCCTTTCTGTTTCTTTTCTCTCTCCCTCTCTCTTTCTCTCTCTTTCTTCTTTCCAAGATTGAACCCAGATATCAAGTTAAAAATGTGCCCGATATTCTGCATGAATCTACCCCACCCCCACACCCAGATCTCTGCCCTCCTTCACCTGACTTCTCCCCTATTTGTTTGACTTGGATGGCAGACATCATGGCTCTTTTGGTTTGGGTTAAGCCAATGGGGAATCCTGGCAGGAGAGTTGGGGGATGGGGGTGGGCACGGAGACAGTGAGGTCAGGATTAGTCCCTCAGATTGTCATGCTGTGAAGCCTACTCATGCTAGCCTTGTCAGTGGACAGGAAGCTGATGACTCACATAGGGCAGAAGACTTGCCCTTTAGGACGGTGATAGTAGCAGCCTGACTACTGCCAGTCCCAGCTTACTATGATTTCCTTATACCTTGACCAAATTGGTCCCTTTCTGGTTTGATTGGTTTGATTTTTTTTGGGGGGGGGGTCTGGTCGTGGGGCCTGAACTCTGGGCCTGGGCGCTGTCCCTCAACTCTTCAGCTCAAGGCTAGCGCTCTACCACTGGAGCCACAGTGCCACTTCCGGCTTCTTTCTTTTTGCTTATGTGGTGCTGAGGAATCGAACCCAGGGCCTCAGGCATGCAAGGCAAGCACTCTACCACTGAGCCACCTTCCCAGCCCCAAATTGGTCCCTTTCTATAAATAATTTCCCTGAATTGTCTCAATCTGAGTGAGCCATATGTTTCTTCCTAAAACCAACACATGAATGGTGAGGTATATAGTTTTTAAAAAAATTCTTCAGGCACAGGGTATTGGTAGCTACAGGTCAGCCACAGCACCACTTCCAGTTTTCTGAGTGGTTTATTGGAGAGAAGAGTCTCACGGCCTTTACTGCCCAAGCTAGCTTGGAACTGCCATCCTTATATCTCAGCCTCCTGAGTAGCTAGGATTACAGGGGTGTGTCACTGGCAGCTGTTAATAATCCTATCATCCTAGCTACTCAGGAGGCTCAGAAGTAAGGATCAAAGGTGGAAAACTAGGGCTGGGAATGTGGCTTAGTGGTAGAGTACCTGCCTAGCATACATGAAGCACTGGGTTTGATTCTTCAGTACCACATAAACAGAAAAAGTGGGAAGTGGCACCACAGTGTCACTTGCTTAGCAAACACGAGTGCCAAGTGGTAGAATGCTAGCCTTGAGCAAAAGTAGCTTAGGGACAATGCCTAGGCACCGAGTTCAAGCCCCAGGACTGGCAAAACCACTCAGAAAACCGGAAGTGGTGCTGTGGCTCAAGTGGTAGAGCACTTGCCTAGAGCTGAAGAGCTTAGGGACAATGCCCAGGCCAGAGTTTGAGCCCCATGACCGACAAAAAAAAATAAAAAATAAACCAAAAGATTTCATTTGGGGCTGGGAAGGTGGCTCAGTGGTAGAGTGCTTGCCTTACATGCATGAGGCCCTGGGTTTGATTTCTTAGCACCACCTAAGCAGAAAAAAGCTGGAAGTGGCACTGTGGCTCAAGTGGTAGAGTGCTAGCCTTGAGCTGACTAGCTGAAGGACAGTGCCCACGCCCAGAGGTCAAGCCCCACGACCAACCAAAACAAAAAGCAGAAAGCTAGGCTGAGTAGCTACCGAAAAGACCCTTCTCTCCAAGTAACCAGTAAAAAGCTGGGAACTGGAGGTGTGGCTCCAGTAGTAGAGCACCAGTGGTGAGAGTAAAAGCTAAGTGAGAACTTGAGACCCTGAGTTCAAGCTCCAGTACTGGCATGTGTGCGTGCATGTGCACACACAGACAAAAATATAACTGGAGCATGACAGCAAAAAGTCTGAAGACTACTGATCCAGAGTATATAGTCTCATCGTTCATTCACCCATTCATTCCTTCAATAAACACTGGTTGGATGGAGCTCAGTGATCTGTTTAAAATAAATTAGCTGAGGCCCTTCTTCCCAAGTGATAACAATCTGCGGTAGATACGACAATGAAACAAGAGAAACATAACAGAGAACATTATGCACTTTAGTAAAAGTTTGGATACCTTGAGTGAATACCATGAAAAGAACAACTAATTCTACCTGGAGACTTGATCTCAGAGGAGGTTAAAGATAAGCAGGAGGAAGCAAAAGGAAGGGAGGAAGTTCAGCATTGCAAGTAAGGGGACAAAAATGAATAAACGTCGCTAGAACCTATGGCCATTAGGGTTTGGCTGAATCATGGCTGGGTTATTCAAAGGGCCATTCCAGACCGTAAAGAAAGGCTGGGACATGGCTCAAGTAGCAGAAAGCTGTCTTAGCAAACACAAAGCTCTGAATTAAAAGCCAGTATTGCCAGAAACCAACACAACACAAAAACCAAACAAAAAGATAAGAAAAAAAAAAATCCCAAAGTACAAAAATAAAACAGAAGAGGTACCATGGACTCACATCTGCTACTGGAGGCTAAGATCTGAAGATCTCAGTTCAAAGCCATTCTGGAAAGTCCATGAGACTTTTTATCTTCAATTAACCAGCAAAAAGCTGAAGTGGAGATGTGGCTCAAATGGTAAGAGTTCCAGCCTTAGGCAAAAACGTTAAGAGAATACAAGGTCGCAAGTTCAAGTCTAAGCATCAGCACACACACAAAGTACACAAATAGGATTAAAATTAAAATTTAAAACTGATACATGGGCTGAGAGTGTAGCTCAGTGGTACAAGGCTTTTCCAGCATTTGCAAGTTTCTAAAGCAAGTTTCCTTTTCAATTTAAAAATTTAGGTGGGTGCCGGTGGCTCATGCCTGTAATCCTAGCAAGTCAGGAGGCTGAAATCTGAGGATTACAGTTCCAACTCAGCCCAGGCATGCAAGTTTGGAGACACTTCTGTCCAATTAACCACCTCAAAACCAGAAAAGGAGCTATGGCACCCAAGCCCGAGTTCAAGTCCCACTCTGAGCTCTCCCCCAAAAAATTGCCTAGCATTTTCTGGGCTCAATCCTCAGTATAATAAAAATAAACAGATAAGCCACAAGACATTACAAACAAAATTAAAATATAAAATGATTCCCTTGGAGAAGATAATTGCAATTGATGAACTACAGCATACAAGTTAGCATCTAGGCAAAAGACTGAGTAGGCAGTTCTTATAAAGGGCTAGTCAAAATCATAGTAAGGTGTTCAGCCAGGTGCCAGTAGCTCATGCATACAATCCTAGCTGAGGATTACAGTTTGAAGTCAACCCAAGCAGGCAAATTTGTGAGACTCTTATCTCCTATTACAATCAGGAGAATGACAACTGAAATGATTAGATATTCATTATCAATGCAAAAAGTATAGGAAGGGAAACAATAAGTTTACAAAGGAGAAAAGTGGAAACTCCATGTTAACCATTGTAGATCTATCTATCTATCTATCTATCTATCTATCTATCTATCTATCTTTGTCTGTAGTGGGGCCTGAACGCTGGGCCTGGGCACTGTTCCTCAGCTCTTCAGCTCAAGGCTAGCGCTCTACCACTTGAGCCACAGCACTACTTCCAGGTTTTTTCTTTTTGCTTATGTGGTGCTGAGGGATCGAACCCAGGGCTTCATGCATGCAAGGCAAGCGCTCTACCACTGAGCCACCTTCCCAGCCCCTTATGAGACTCTTAAACCACCAAAAAGACAGAAGTGGTGCTGTGGCTCAAGTGGTAGAGTGCTAGCCTTGAGCAAAACAAGCTCAGAGATAGCTACAGGGGGTGTGATTTGATGGTGATGGACAAGGGTCTTTTTTTCTTTTCTAGCCCATCTACAGTCTCTATGATTGCATGTGTAATTGATGTGATTCTCACATCGGCCATCTGCATTGGAGGCCCTCAGTAGAGGGAAGTAAAAGCAATGGTAAATACACATAGCACTTGCTGGGTGCTTCTCCAAGGACTTTGCAGTGTACCTTGACTGATGTTTTCATCACAGCACAGGGAGGTGCGCACTATTGCCGCCACCCATCATGGAGGGAGAAACTGTGGAAGAGACAAATTGACCTGAGGCCTTGTAAATAAGAAGAGGTGGTGCCGGTATTTGAATCCAACCAATGATTATCCAGGTTGAACAGCTCCTGCTGCCTCCTGGCTGTGCCTTAGCCACAAGTCATCTCAGGATTATTTCTTGCTGTGGTTGTGTTTTTATAACCTTCTCCGGGTCAAGGATCTGTGAGTAGCATTTTTTGTTCCTCCTAGGATCTGTTACCTCCAGACTGTCATCTAAGGACTCACTAAGGATGAGAGGAGAGAGAGAGAGAGAGAGAGAGAGAGAGAGAGAGAGAGAGAGAGAGAGAGAGAGAGAGAGAGAGAGAGAGAGAGAGAGAGATGCATAGAGGGCTGGAAATGGCTACAGGTCTCAGTGTTCCTTCCCTAGAACCCATAGACCACCTGTCCACCCGCCCTACCCTTTCCTCTCTGTCCCTCTTTCCTTTTTTTTTTCTTTTGATCTGAGATCAGAACTCAGTACCAGATGCTTTGCTCTGTTGGCTAGCACTCTACCCACTGAACCAGAGTTTCAATCCCCTTTTCTTCTTTTTTCTTTCGTGTGTGTGTGTGTGTGTGTGTGTGTGTGTGTGTGTGTGTGTGTGTGTGTGTGTGTGTGTGTGTACTAGTACTAGGGTTTGAACTCAGGGCCGCTGTCTCTGAGCTTTTTCACTCAAACTAGGGCTCTACCACGTTGAGACACAGTCCCACTACTGGTTGTCTGGTGGTTAATTGAAGATAAGAGTCTCAGGGATTGCCGGGCGCTGGTGGCTCACGCCTGTAATCCTAGCTACTCAGGAGGCTGAGATCTGAGGATCGCGGTTCAAAGCCAGCCCGGGCAGGAGAGACTGTGAGACTCCTATCTCCAATAAACCACCAGAAAACCGGAAGTGGCGCTGTAGCTCAAGTGGTAGAGTGCTCGCCTTGAGCTGAAGAGCTGAGGGACAGCGCTCAGGCCCAGAGTTCAAGCCCCATGACCGACAAAAAAAAAAAAAAAAAAGAGTCTCAGGGATTTTCTTGCCTAGGCTTGCTTTGAATTTTGATCCTCAGATTTCAGCCCTCCTGAGTAGCTAGGGTTATAGGTGTGAGCCACTGATGGCCAGATATTGCTTGCTTTTTTACTACCACTTGAGCCACTCCTTCACTTCTGTTTTGTTTTGTTTTTTTTTGGCAGATTAATTTGAGATAAAAGTCTCATGGAGGGGTTGGGAATGTAGTTTGGTGGTAGAGTGCTTGCTTAGCATGCATCTTAAAGCCCTGGGTTCAATTCCTCATCACCACATAAACAAAAAAAGCTGGAAGTGGCACTGTGACTCAGGTGGTGGTAGAATACTAGCCTTGAACAAAAGAAGTTCAGGGACAGTGCTCAGGCCTTGAGTTCAAGCCCTATGATTGGCGCACACACACACACACACACACACACATACTAACAACAAAGTCTCATGGATTTCTCTGTCCAGGCTGGCTTCAAACTATGATCTTCAGATCTCAGCCTCCTGAGTAGCTAGGATTATAGGCATGAAGTACTGGTGCCCAGCTTCCTTTGTCTCTTGATTCTACCCTGGACCTGTAGTGGTTTTATGAGTTTTAGATCCAGAGGTTAGAAATCTGACTTAAATTCTGGATTTCCTTTCTATCAGCTATGTGGTCTTGGGCAGATGGCTTCATATCTCTGAGACTCTATTATTTTTTTTCTGTAAAATGGGAATGAGAAAATCACTGCTATATATTGACTCCTTCACCATGCAGCAGGACTTAAACCATGGACAAATGTGGTTGAATGGTAAGAACTCTCAAGGGCTTCATAGTTGTGAGGTAGTATTGCCTTATACTGACCTTTGACCTAAACATTCTTCCTCCTTGCTCACTTCTGTTACAGTGGGTGCCCTCCATCATCTGTTCTTAGATGAAAAGCCCTGAAGGCTTTTCTGGTTCTTTTGTTACCTCACAGCTGATTGAACCGATGCCTGGAAAATATGAGGTACAGAGAAGTCAGTTTAATGTTTCACCCAGTTATTAGCATCATCATGCTATTATTATTTTATTATGCTTTTTCTTGGTGGAAGGATAGCATATCAAGAGAAAGTGTCCAAACCAAGAATGCTCAGTGGGCTACCATGCCTGCTCCTATGTAACTCCTGTAACTACCACCCAGTATAGAACTACAACATTACTAGCAGTTGGCAGCTCCCAGTGGGCCCACTTTGAACTCTCTCCCAATCACTATCATTCTTCTGCCCCATGTATTATTCTTTGCTGTCAGAGTCCAGTGCAAATCCTTGTCAAGAGGCCCAGATCCAGGCACCGATGGCTCACACCTGTAATTCTAGCTACTTAGGAAGCTGAGATCTGAGGATCACGGTTTGAAGCTAGCTAGGACAGAAAAGTTCATGAGACTCTTTTCTCCAATTGACCAGAAAAAAAGCTGAAAGTAGAGATCTGGCTCAAGTGGTAGAGCACTGCAACCTTTAGAGGAAAAGCTAAGGGATACTGTTTAGGCCCTGAGTTCAAGCCCAGTCCTGGCATACAAGCACAAAAAAAAGGCTCAGAATTTATCTGTCAAACAGAACTAGATCCTCCCTGATGTTGAGCCTAATCCTTTTGGCCTTAATTAACTTTTCTGAAAAACGGGACAGCATTTCAGTGATTTCCACATTTCTCAGCCTGGGGGTGGGGGGAGGACGGTTCAGTGGCAAGCAGAGTCATAGCTTAGCATGCACAAGGGCCTGGGTTCCATCCCCATGAAGAAACTAAAGTAGGGCTGGGAAGGTGGCTTAGTGGTAGAGTGCTTGTCTTGCATGCATGAGGCCCCGAGTTCAATTCCTCAGCACCACATAAGCAGATAAAGCTGAAGTGGTGCTGTGGTTCAAGTCGGAGAGTGCTAGCCTTGAGCTGAAGAGCTGAGGGACAGCGCCCAGGCCCAGAGTTCAAGCCCCATGACTGACCAAAAAAAAAAAAAATGAAGTCATTTGTGGGGAGCCCTAATCCAATCTGACTGGCTTCCTTAGTAAAAGTGGGAATTTAGATGTAGAGACAGAGACCTAAGGGGAATTCCACATGAATATCAGAGTTACCATGTCACCATCCAGGAATGCCAAACATTTCCAGCAAAGCACCAAGAAGGTAAGAGAAGCCACTCTAACCAAGCCATGGATAAGGATCTCTGTCCTTCAGGACTATGAGAATATATGTTGCTTCAGCCACTCAATTTGTGGAATTCTTTTTGTTGTTGTTGGGAGTGGGGCCTGAACTCTGGGTCTGGGCGCTGTCCCTCAGGGCTAGTGCTCTACCACTTGTGCCAGAGCGCCACTTCTGGCTTTTTCTGCTTATGTGGTGCTGAGGAATGGAACCCAGGGCCTCATGCATGCAAGGCAAGCACTCTACCACTGAGCCACCTTCCCAGCCCCTGTGGTACTCTTTAATGGCAGCCCCCACAAACTAATCAACTACTTAACACACTAGCCCAAGAACTCTCTCTGCCTGTTTGCTCATCTGGAAAAAAAAACCCATAATAATAATAATATGCCAAGGTATGTTCTGTTTTACCCATTTTACATAGGTTATCTCATTCACATTGTCCCTTCCATGTAGATACCATTGCCACCTCCAAATTCCAGATGAGAAAGTTGAGAAACAGAGAGGCTAAGTAACTTACTCAAGGTGGCATGGTAATTAAATACAGAAGATAGAAATCTTTCACAGGATTATTGGGCATCTTTTCTGTGACTACAGATGTGGATGTAGGGCGCTTTGTAACTAGTACAGTGTTTCACGGATGTGAGTTACACTCTCTGGGAATTCTGATGTCTTTTTCTCCTTTCCCCCCCATACCTTTCCACTTCCTCTTCCCTATTCGACACTTCCTCGCCTCGCCGACAGGGAGCGCCGCTCAACGCGGGCGCTGACAGGTCTCTCTAGCCCTCTGCGCCGGCTGCTCTCTGGTGCCTATAAATGACAGCGCCGGGCTCAGCGCGGACATCAGTCGGCTGCCGCGGGGGCCGGGGCCTGGCCGGGGTTGGATCGGGACCTGGAGCTGGCTGGGAAGGAGCTGCCGCTGGCCCGGGGCGGAGCGCAGCAGCGCCGCGCCGCGCGGGGGTCGCAAGGAGGGGCGCGTTGCTGCTGGCCCACCGTGAGCCGCCCCCAGCCCGCACCGAGGCCCCTTCCCGCCGGGCCGCCTGCCTCTGCCTTCCGCCTCCCTCCATTTCCCCGGAATCCCAGCCCGGCGCGCCTGGACCCCGGCTGTCCTCTGGGTGGGGAAGCTTCTGGCCTCTTTCCCGCTTCTCCCCGTCCTCTCAGACTGGGCTTCCAACGCTGTCTCCTTGTCTTGGACTGGGTCTCACCCCCTCCGATTTCCTTCCTTTAGCTCAGTTTCCCTATCCCTTCTCTTAGCCGGGTCCCAGCACCTCAGTCACTTTCCCCAGCCAGAGGTCCTGCCCTTCCTTCTTCTTTCCCCTTGCTGCAGGGTCCAGCCTGGTCTGTCCCTTCTGTTCCCGGGGTGCAGTCTTCCCCTGTTCCTCTCGCCCAGGTTTGGACTTTCAGGTCCTGTTGGTTTTCCTCTATGGTCCTTCCTAGGTCCTTGTCCCTCTTCTTCGGTTTGGAGTTGCAGATTGCCAGCCTCACCTGCTTTCAGACCGCTTCCATGAAAATACCTCTCTAAACCATGAGCTTTTCCTAGACACTGCCCCAGTCTCTTCTTCCCACCTGCTGACCCCTATGTCCCAGGTCTCACTCTCACTTCATTAAAGGTTGAGGCCTCCTGGCCTAAGGGACCAGGCACCATGCCTAGGGGGCTTTCTCCACCTCGGATCTTCACCTTGCTGGTGGTGTTCTCCTTGGTGGAGCTGCTACCTGTTCTCAGGAGCCATGGCCTCCAGCTCAGCCCAGCGACACCTGAGCGCTCAATAGGAGATGTCACCACCGCCCCACCAGAGGTACCCCATCACCCAGAGAGCCATCCTGTTAACCATTCTGTCCCCGACCATGGCATAAAGCCGCGAAAGGCCTTTCCAGTTCTGGGCATTGACTACACACATGTGCGGACACCCTTTGAGATCGCCCTCTGGATTCTGCTGGCCTGCCTCATGAAGATAGGTAAGTCCAGTATCTTTGATGCTATCTACTGTTGATGCTTCTGCCACCACCAAGATAGGTGAGCTTCTTACCTGTCTCTTACCAATTGAGGCTGCCTTGGATTTAAGGTCTCATCTACTTCAGTAATGTACGCATCCTCCACCCTGCCATCTTGGTCTTCAAACTCCAGCTCTGTGGTCTGAGGCCTCCTAAACTTGGAGGTGGGAGAGAAGGTGAGAGAACAGGACTTGAAGATAGATACCAGGTACCTTCATCAAGGCTTTCAGGCCTGGCAGGTCACCTCTGGCTGGGACAGATGCAGAGGGGAGCCAGGCACTTCGTTGTGTGTGAGACAGAAGGTTGTCTTCTAGCAAGTGATACTTTCTGCAGTTTATTACCTGCTTCTTGGGCATGCTTTCAGAATGGAGCGTGTGTCTATTTGGCTTGTCTGAGGAGTTTGGGTAGAGCAGGGACCTGGGTGCTAGAGACTTTGAAGAGCTGGTGGACTGTGTGAGAGGTCTCGCCTTCCTTCATTTTCAGAATGTTACCTGCCAACTTGGCCTGTTCAGGCTGTCTAGAAGCTCCTCAATCAATTTTTGGACCAAGAATACTATTCTTCAGTTTTCAGGTGTGCTTTGGGCTAGCAGGAAAGTAAAGGAAGATAAGACTTTGTCCGACACCCTCCACCCCCAGCTCACACAAAGTTAGAACCTGAGTTTCAAGTAGTTACCTGGTCTGACCACTGACATTGGCTACTAATTCAAGTAAGAGAGGTGTGGGGAGAAGTCCTAGAGGCATCCTGGTCTGAAGAGACTTTGAAGTGTTCTTTTTGGGAGAAGAAAAATTTTTTAAAGTTGTGCCTGCTCCAAGAGTTGGGTTCCCTGCCCAACTGTTCCATTGGGCATCCTGTTCTCTTGAATGATTGGTGGGGCTTAGGGAGCTGCATAGCCCAGAAGTCCCTGGAAGTTGTGTCCAGGGCGGGGCAGGGGTTTGCATGCTGCCTTTGCTTGTTTTGGCTTACCCCCAGCTAGCTGTAGAAGGGAAGCTGTTCCTCTCTAAACCTGAGGTTTGGGTTTGGGGAGTTTGAGACTCAGCAGGAAGCCTTGCAGCTTTCCCAAGGACATGAAGAGCCAAGTACAGGTGCCAGGGTGGTGTGAGGCGAGCTCTGGGACATGCTGCAGGAACAAACTGGTGCCTCTGTTTTGACAGATCCAGGAGCTGGCTTCCTGGTGCAGGGCTTTGGTGCTGAGCCGGTCACTGAGCCCATGGAGCTGGGCCATCATTACCTATACCCCGATAGCAGCCAGCTTCCTGGAAAAAAAAAAAAAAAAAAGAAGGCCTGGGCAAAGGGAGCTTTATGTACGGATTCTGACATAAATGCATGACCTTGAACAGCCAGGGCCTTTTTCTGCAGGTCTTCCTAACTTGTGAAATGAGAGAGTCTTAACTGCTATTTGATCCTCTCAATTGTGTCAGGAAATCTTGTGTTTGAATTTATTATAAGACCCTGAAGTGATCATGATACATCATTTGCTTGTGTGGGACAAGTACTGTCTATAAATTGTCCCTTCCCTCCAAGCAACTCACCTCCCTACCACACCTGGCATTGAATTAGGATACCGGAGAGTGGGGTGGGGGTGGCACACACTCTGTGGAACTCAGAGATTGCTAGGGGGATAACAGACAGCATGACTATTAAAGACCCTACTCCGGACAGTTTGAAGTTTCTCCCTGCAGGCCTGATGTCTCTTTTCTAATGGGGTCAGGCTGGGCCTGGCCTGCTTTGTCACCACTACCGTGCTGTGCCCAGGACCTTGAGCAGCTAGAGAGCAGAGATGGTGTCACAGCCAGCGTATCCGTCTAGAAGTCAAGAAGACTGGTTTCTCATCTTTGCTCTCTCTGTGACCTTGGGCCAGTCTTGCTTTCCTAGCTAGCAGTTGATTTTTGTGGCCCTTTCCAGATCTGACATTTCTGCCATTCCACTGACTCTGGAAACCCTGGCAAAGTCACTCTGCCTTGGGGCTTCAGTTTTCCCATTGTAAATCAAGGAGGCTGGGCACGAGCTCCTTTGCAATTCCAAAAGTCCATGTCTCTGGCATAGAAATGTAGTTTTCTGCCTTTTGACAGCAGAGAAGCTCTGGCACCTGGGAAGAAAATGGAGGGAATGGTGCCCAAAAGTTCATGGTAAAAGTGGAGGCCTACGTTCCCCCTTTATCTTTACAGTGTAGAATGCAGCTTCTACTCTACCATTGATGATCTCTGAGCCTCAGTTTTGTCATTCATAAAATGGGAAATAAGGCTGGGGTGTAGGTTGGTGGTAGAGCATTTGCCTAGCAATGCACAAAGCCCTGGATTCCATCCCCAGCAGAACAGGAAAACAGCAGGTTGGGGAGTGTTGGGGGGGGGTGGGATAATAATATCTAGTTGCATGGCTATGGACGTGATGATGACGTAATTAATGCATTACAAATCTGACTTTGTACACGCAGGGAGTTCCCTGTGAGGGCCAGCTGCCCCTGTTACTATTTTAGCCTCCTGAAGCAAGTGTGTCTCTCTCTCTTTTCATTTTCCTCAGAGGCTGGAGGATCACAAATCCTTCAGCCCTAGGCTGCCTTGCCACCAGGTGTCCTTCCTTGAGGGTGCTGGGTATGTTCAACTGACTTCATGCACTTGAGCTAGTTGTGGACGGAGGAGAGATGGTACGAGCTGCCTTGGGGCACAGGACTAGGGGACGAAGGCCATGCTCTCTCTGTACTGTCTGACACCATCGAGCCTGAAAGTTTATTTTGGGGTCTTGCCTATTCTCTCCACACCCGAGCATGAGTAGGAGTTGTGGCGGAGTCCTCATTCTGTCAGCTGTGGCAGGCAGCTGCTTTGCTTGCAAGGTACCCCTTCTTTAGGAATGGAAAGTGCTGTGTGCAGTCTTCTTCCCATTCTTAATTGTGCAGCAGTCTCAAGGAGCCCCTTGTGGAGACTGATATGGGAGGGGCAGGGCAAAAGGGATAACATTCTAGAGTGGTACAAATTCGGGGGATGACAATAAACAAATCACTTTCCTTTTCCTTTTCTGGGCCTTCTTTCCTTCTTTTGCATTGTGTATTGAACTCCAGATCTTGCTCTTGCTAGGCAAGCTCTTTATTTATTTATTTATTTATTTGTCGGTCGTGGGGCCTGAACTCTGGGCCTGGGTGCTGTCCCTCAGCTCTTCACCTCAAGGCTAGCGCTCTACCACTTGAGCCACAGCGCCACTTCCGGCTTTTTTCTTTTTGCTTATGTGGTGCTGAGGAATCGAACCCAGGGCCTCAGGCATGCAAGGCAAGCACTCTACCACTGAGCCACCTTCCCAAGCTCTTATTTATTAACTAGTGAAGTTTTGTTGATGGCCTTCTCTGGGCCTTTTTTCTCTGTCTAGCAGACAGATTCTTGCTTTTCCTTGGTGAGGAAGAGCTAGTGGCTTGAGGGGCGAACTGTGAGACTGTCCTTAAGCCTCTTTTTTGGGGTGGGGGTGGTGTTAGTACTGGGGCTGAAACTCAGGGCCTGGGCTCTGTCCATTAGCTTTTTCACTCAAGGCTAGTGCTCTAACCCTTGAGCCACAGATCCACTTCCAGCTTTTTGGTGGTAATTGGAGATAAGAGTCTCCTGAAGCCAGGTACCAGTGACTCATACTTGTAATCCTAGCTACTCAGGAGGCTGAGATCTAAGGATCATGGTGCAAAGCTAGCCCAGGTAGCAAAGTCCTTCTGTGAGACTCTTCTCTTGTTTTTCTTCCCTTCCCTTCCCTTCCCTTTCTTCCTTTCCTTTCATCCTTTCCTCTTCTTTCCTTTCCTTTCCTGCCTGCCTTCCTCCCTCTCTCTTCCTTCCTCCCCCCTTCCTTCCTTCCTTCCTTCCTTCTTTCCTTTCGCCAGGCCTAGGGCTTGAACTCAGTGCCTGGGCTCTGTCCCTGAGCCTGCCTATGCTCAAGGCTAGTGTTCTACTTGAGCCACAGCACCACTTCAGGCCTTTTCTGTTTTTGTGGTACTGAGGAGGAATCCAACCCAGGGCTTCATGCTTGCTAGGCTAAGGAGGTACTCTACCACTGAGTCCCATTCCCAGCCTCTGTGAGACTCTTTTTTTTTTTTTTTTTTTTTGGGGGGGGGGTCTGGTCGTGGGGCCTGAACTCTGGGCCTGGACGCTGTCCCTCAGCTCTTTTAGCTCAAGGCTAGCGCTCTACCACTTGAGCCACAGCACCACTTCCGGCTTTTTTCTTTTTGCTTATGTGGTGCTGGGGAATCGAACCCAGGGCCTCAGGCATGCAAGGCAAGTGCTCTACCACTGAGCCACCTCCCCAGCCCCCTCTGTGAGACTCTTATCTCTAATAAACTACACAGAAAAAGCCAGAAGTGGCGCTGTGACTCAAGTGGTAGAGTGCTAATCTTGAGCACAAAGAGGCTAGGGGACAGGGCCCAGGCCCAGAGGTCAAGCCCCAGAACTGACAAAAAAAAAGTCTCCGGGCTGACTTTGAACCTTGATCCTCAGATCTCAGCCACAGGAGTAGCTAGAATTACAGGTATGAGCCACCACTTTCCTAAGCTTTAGGGGTAGGGCCTTTCCCCCTTTCCTGCACCCTGTGGTTTGGCTCCTTCATGAATTCTGCTTTGTCCTGGTTCACCTGACTCCCAGGCAGGTGCTGTTCCCAGTGAGGCATCCTAGCTTACCACTGGCAGCACCGCTCTGCTTTGCCCATATTCCTGACATGGAACTCCTGGCCAAGGCCCAGGAGCCTATAAAGAGGGTATTCATCTTGTCTTCTGTCAAGGAACCCTAAAAAGGCTTCTTTTGTCCTTTTATATCTTATAGCTTCTTGGTTTTGGTCTTTACAAGGCATATCCTGTCATTTCCTCCTTAGAGCAAGTATATGAGTAGGGGAAGTGGGGATGTTATTGCTTGCTTCACATGTGCACATAGGGGTCTTAGCAACTGGTTTCCTGTAAAAATGGCATTAGAAAAAGTGTCCGAGTCTCCCACTTGTCCAAGGGGAAGAATAACTGTTTAAAGGTCACCTTGAAACTCCTAAGAAGTCTAGGTGGGACTCTAAAAAGAAAGAACTGTTTTCTTTGAGAAAACAGTTGCCTGTCTATAGGATAGCCAGGGAGGGGCAGGGGTGGGGTTGGGGGGGGGGGAGGGTGGTCAGTCAGGACCAGGGAGGAAGGCATCAGGGAGGGCATTTGATTTGTCTTCAGGACTGCCAGCACACTTGGAGGGCCTGGCTGGTCAGATGGCCTGGATTTCATTCAGCCAAGTACCCACGAAGCTCGTCTTTCCTCTTTTTCCAGCCAGCCCAGCCCATACAGCTCTGCTATAAAGGCAAGGCATGGTTAGAAAACCTGGGCTCTGTCTCATGACACCTGTGAGAATGTGGATCTTGGGGCTCATGCACCTCATTATTCTTTTTGTTTGTTTGTTTTGGCCGGTCATGGGGCCTGAACTCTGGGCCTGGGCACTGTCCCTCAGCTCTTCAGCTCAAGGCTAGTGCTCTACCACTCAAGCCATAGCACCATTTCTGGCTTTTTCTGCTTATGTGGTGCTGAGGAATGGAACCCAGGGCCTCACGCATGCAAGGCAAGCACTCTACCACTGAGCCACCTTCCCAGCCCAATGAATCTACCTTCTAACACAGGTGTCCAGATCACTGTAAAGCTTCACAAGCCCTTCAGAGTCCTGTCTTTTGATCAGTCAGCTTTGGTCAGTTACTATACCAAAATAGCTGAGATAATCTACTGATAAAGAGTTAGTTCTGGCTCACAGATGAGAGTTGAATGACAGCGACTTTCCACTAGGCCCCACCACTTACAGTTAATTATGATCAGATGGCTCTGTTGCTTTGAACCTTGAGGACTTGTTGGAGGTTCTAGCAGGGGACGGTAGTTTCTTATGCACTCTTGACCAAAGAATAGTCTTCTTCTGTTGGGGGAAGGTTGTCTTCACAGCTTCAGATTATATGGAGCTCTGAGGGAGGAAGGGATGACCACCCAGCAAGCCAAACAAGTCAAATCAGCCGTGGTGGCCAAGGAGGTGATAGGTGTCAGTCAGATGGCCCTTACCATTGCTTTGGTAGCAGAAGTATGTGGTGGAGTAAAACTGCCTCCCTCATGGGTAGGAAGCAAAAGAGAGCAAGGAGGGGCTAAGGTGTCATAATTCCCTTTAAGAGCATGCCCCCAGTGATTTCCCACTAAGCTCAGGGACAGTGGCTCACACCTGTAATCCTAGCTACTCAGGAGGCCAAGAGCCACCAGTGCCTGGTAAGATCTGAAGATTTGAAGTCAGCCAAGGCAGAAAAGTCCATGAGACTCATCTCCAATTAACAACCAAAAAAAAAAAAAATATATATATATATAGACCAGGGATCTTTGCCTCAAGTAGTAGGGCTCCAGCTGTAAGAAAGAAAGCTGAGCTAAGAACACAAGGCCTTAAGTGAGTTCAAGTTCTAGTATCAGGGGGGAAAAAAAAGACATCTTACTAGGCTCCACCATTTATAGTCCCTACCTCCTCCTCAAAGCACCACTCGGGATATCAAGCTTTAATACACTGGCCTTTGGAGGGATATTTAAGATCCAAACAGTAGTATTCCCCCTTTGGGAAGTCTTCCTAGCCTATTCCAGCCTGCAGCAGTTTTCTTTTCCTTTCTTTCCTAAACCCTTCTCCTTTTTGTTTATCTACAGCTTTGGCATTAGGCCTAGACTGTCCTGTGACATCTCTGTGTGGGGAGGGTATGTTTTAATAATCATTACCATTTATAGAGTATCTACAGAGTAGTGACAGGCACTTTGTAAAAGTAATCTCATCTAATCCCTACTAAAATCATATGAGATGAAGGCTCTCTCTGTTTTGCAGATGAGGAAACAGCTTAGGGGTTATCTTCAGTGCTGAATTGCTATTTATCGTCTGTTCACATCTTGGCATTGCTTCCCAGAGGGGTGCAGCTGTGTCTCCTGCCTCTCACATTGCTCTCAGCAGATGCTGAGTGCAGGACTGTGGTCCTGTGAAGACTGGTGCCCAGCTTGCCGCACCTGCACTGGGGTGGGGTGGGGGCAGGAAGCTCTCCAGGATGGGAGTCCTCTTCCTGTCTGAGAAAGCCATCCTTGTACTGTGCTTGGTTTGGGGGCCTGTAAGAGTTGTTGACTCTGACCTGAGCTTGCTTCTTTCCTTCTTGGGCAGTTGGGGGGAGAGGGTGATTACTTCAGCCATCAAGGGGTGGTAAACCTGGTGGCTTTTTTTTTTTTTGTCATGGGGCTTGAACTCTGGGCCTGGGTGCTGTCCCTCAGCTCTTTAGCTCAAGGCCACTCTACCAGTTGAGCCACAGCCCCACTTCTGGTTTTTTGGTGGTTAATAAGATAAGAGTCTCACAGATTTTCCTGCCCAGTCTGGCTTCAAACTGCAATCCTCAGATTTTAGCCTCCTGAGTAGTCAGGATTACAGGCATGAGCCACTGGCACCCAGCTAACCTTGTGACTTTGACCCTTTCCCCTGCTCCCACCCCCCATTGCCCCCCTGAGTAGAGCTGCTCTTGGTTCCCTGTCAGGGCCCAGTAGGATCTCCTGCGAGGTAGCCACTGTGCTGGGGGCAGGTGGCACAACTTTCTTTCTTTTTTTTTTATGTTTTCTATTGTGAAAATACTGTACGGAGGGGTTACAATCACATGAGCAAGGTAATGAGTACATTTCTTATCAAGCATTGTTGCCTCCTCCTTTGTTTTTCCCCTACCATCCCTTCCCTCCCATGACTTTCTTTAGTCCCATAAAGCAGGTGGTAAGTTTAGTAGTAATTCTCATTACTGCTGTAATTTGTTTCTAAAGTATTTGCATATATAGGATTTTATTTATTTATTTATGTATTTATTTATTTATTTATTGTCAGTCATGGGGCTTGAACTCTGGGCTTGGGTGCTGTCCCTGTGCTCTTCAGCTCAAGGCAAGTGCTCTACCCTTGAGCCACAGCACCATTTTTGGTTTTCTGGTGGTTAATGGAGATAAAAGTCTCAGGGACGGGGCTAGGAAGTTGGCTCAGTGGTAAGGTACTTGCCTTGCATGCATGAGGCCCTGGGTTCGATTCCTCAGAACCACATAAGCAGAAAAGGCCAGAGTGGTGCCATGGCTCAAGTGGTAAAGCGCTAGCTTTAAGCTAAAGAGCTGAAGGACAGCGCCCAGGTCAAGAGATCAAGCCCCACAACTGGAAAAAAAAAAAAAAGTTTCAGGGACTTTCCTGCCCAAGGTTGGCTCTGAACTGCAATCCTTAGATCTCAGCTTCCTGAGTAGCTAGGATTATAGGTGTGAGCCACCAGCACCCAGCTCCATCTTCTTTCTTGTCTGGCCAGCTGGCTGGGTTATTGTAAGGATCAAGGGGAACCAGATCCAAAGGGGCTTTGGGAGTATATGAGCAGATGCATTCATGTTGGAAACCTGGGTGGTGGTCTTTAGGATACCAGTTCCTCCTGTGGGAAGGAAGGACTGGAGGATCCTGGCTAGCGCTCAGCTCTGAGTCCTTAGCCTCTCTTGACCCTACATGGATTTTGTGATCAGTCCTATGAGGGCTGAAGTCAGACTTAGGACTGCCATCTTTATCGTCCTTTCTCTGTAGGGCAGCAAACGTTTGAAATAGAAGGTCTTTCCTTCCCTTCAAAGTGTTGTGGGACCTTGAGGAAGAAAAAGGAAAGGTAGAGATGGGAATTACAATGGAAAAGTTGCTGGGTGGCTCAAGTGATCTTTTTTGTCTGTGTGCTGGGACTGAATCCTGGACTCACAGGATCTAAGTAAGTGGGAAAACATCTTTGATGCTCACACATGCACAGCACGTGTGCTCTACCACTAAGCTACACCCCCAGTTCTGCTATCTGCTCTTTGCTACCAGCTATGCGACTTTAGGCAAGGCACAACTTCTCTGAGCTCTGAGTTTTTTTTTTTTCTTTTGTTTTTTTTTTCTTTTTGTTGGTTGTGGGGCTTGAACTCTGGGCCTGGGCGCTGTCCCTCAGCTCTTCAGCTCAAGGCTAGCACTGTAGCACTAGAGCCACAGCACCACTTCTGGTTTTCTGGTGGTTTATTGGAGACAAGAGTCTCACGGACTTACTTGCCCAGGCTGGCTTTGAACTGTGATCCCCAGATCTCACCTCCTGATTAGCAAGGATGACAGGCACAAGCCACCGGTGCCCAGCTCTGAGTTTCTTAATTTGGAAAATTTTTGTTAAAATGTTTGTTTACTGCATTAGCTGCTGTGTGTTAAGCTGCCATTTCAGGTCCCTGAACAGCTAGAAAACATTGGGGTTTAAGCCTAGATCTGCCTGACTAAGGAGCCAATGTTCCTTTCTTCGTGGAGTCCTGGCTTCAAAGACCCTTCCTTCATTCAGAAATTGAAGTTTTCCCATCAGCTGTTCTCTGTGGTTCACTCCTTGCATTTAGGGAAAACACTGACCCACCCCCAATTCCCATAGTGAAGAAATGGCCTATTGGCATTTATAAACGTACAGGACTGACAGGGGCCTGGAGCTAAGGGGCCCCAGTTCCCTCAGGAATGGCAGCCTGTGCACATCCAGCAGTCTGCCTGCCTCCTTCCCTCTTCCTCTTGTCAGCCCGACACCCCCCCCCCCCTTCCTTTGAGACAAGCAGAGAAGCCTCGCTCAGCAAAGCCAGGCAGGACCTGGGTTATTCCTGAGTCACTCTTTGCCTGTGTGGGCCTCTTCTTGCAGCACTCCCCTGCAAATGTCTGAGTCAGACGTGTCTCCCCAAGGTTGTCTGCACACACCGCACTGGGCCAAACCGTCTCTTTAGATGCCAATAAACATCAACTGATACTTTAAGGCAGCCCGTGATTATATGTGGGTATTTTTAATCTTATGGGTTAATCTAATTTTAACTGAACTAAGTTTTAGGTTGTGCCTGGATCAGTGGGCTGTCTCCCCTACTTCTCTGGGATCGTGCACATTTCCTAAAGCAACATTCAGGGCCAGTTCTGGGGGGGGGGTTATTAGGCCAGACTTGAGCCCTAAATTCTGTGTGTGCGCGCACGCGCATGTGTGCATGCACACGTGCTAGTATTGGAGCTTGAATACAAGGGCCTGCGTGCTGCCCCTTAGCTTTTCACTCAAGGCTAGCACTTTACCACTTAAGCCACAGCTCCATTTCTGACTTTTTGGTGTTAATTGGAGATAAAGTCTCACAGACTTTCCTGCACAAGCTGGCTTTGAACTGTAATCCTCAGATCTCAGCTTCCTGATAGCTAGAATTTATAGGTGTGAGCTACCAGGCCTGATTTGTAATATTAACTTGCTTAAAATCAGGAGTTTCCCAGATTGCCCCAGCAAGCTCTTCTACAAAGATATATCCATTTGCATTTCTGAATGAGGTTCCTTTTCAGGCTCACCTACCTCTAAGCCCAGAGTGGCCCTTCCGCAATGCTGAGCCCATTTGAGCCTAGACCATTGAAGGCTAAAGGGTGACCTCACAGCCATGTGAGACAGATCCCACAAGTTCACCAAAAATGATAAATAACTAACACTTAACATAGCACTTGCCACATGCCAGATGAAGCTAGAGAACACCATGTCTTTGTGCTGGCCAGCCAAGATGGAGAACAGCTAATTAAGAGCCTAGGTCCAAGGCAGGGCAGTTGTGGTCATTCAGCAGGCAATTTAGCTTGTGGTCACTGGGTACTGAGGAGAGAAGAGTGAAACATGGGTCCTGCTCACTGGGAGCTTCCAGTCTGCTCAGGACCAGACTAGATGAGACCAGACAAGACAAGGATATATCTGCACAGAGGGCTGGGCAGCCTCCTGGCAAAAGCCAAGTTCAGAGAGACTGGGTAGTCCCTGAGGGCTAGTGGCTGTGGCGGGGTGGGGGTGGGGGGAAGGGGAAGCGTAGTTTAGAGAAATCTCCTCCAAGAAGGCAGAACCTGAGCAGAATCTAGATGGAAAGGAAAGAATTAGATGTGTAGGCTGTACTTACTAGCTGATTCCCATGCGAATGTAAGCTCCTTGTAAGAGGCCTTGGTATGTTCACTTTCTTCTTTCTTTTTCTTTTTTGGCAAGGGGGTATTTTTCCTACAAAGCCAATGAAGTTGCTAGACACAGTCTAAAAGAGCTGTAACACTTTGTGTGCTCATTTTCATTTTCTTATCTATGTCTGGCACAGGGGAAGGGCTCTCCAAATATTTGGGGAGCAGATGAACCAAGGAACATGTGACTGACTTCCATGTGGAGGCAGGATCCAGGCAGAGATTGTGGCAGACTAGAACCCAGGTTGATTACTCAGAGAGGCAAGGGGGAAAAAAAGATCCAGAGGCTCTTTAGTGCCAGGCTGAATTGCAGAGCAGGGAGTTTAACCGAAAGTGACATTCACAGAGTAATGCTTTAGGCGTCAGCTGTTGTCTTCCAGCCGAGTTGTGGTAGCTACTCCCCCGTGTGGCTCTAATGGCGGGTCGGCGGGGGCATGGGATCTGGGCTGAGTGGGGTCTCTCTGGGAAAGATCTGGGTCTGTTTGGTCTGCCCTCGATCTGTGTAAGTAAAAGTGAGGTGCCCGAGCTTCCTCAGGGAGCTGCTGAGAGAGCCCTAATTGAATTAGGCTCTTCCTGGGAAGATTCCTCAAGCCATAAACTGCACTGTGACTGTAAATTAATGAGACCAGTGGTCATAAACCTCATAAGAAGTCAAATCTCATTAATTTATAGTCATACCTAGACAGGTTTAGTTGTGGCTTCTCTTTGTTTTGTTTTGTGTATTAGGGGTAGGCTAGGGCCAGAATCCCTTCCTTTTCTGTGGCAGATTTATTTTTATGCAAATGAATAAAACATGTAAAACAAGTTCATGGTAAAACAAAAAAAGCAAAGTAATGTCCAACAACTGCACAAAAGCATTTTAAGGTAAAGAGTAAAAGAGTTTCCTCCTCACCTCCCTGATCGCCTGTACTGTCATACTCTCAGATGTTACTACTATTTTCTTGTGCATCTTCTTAGAAATTCTGAATGCATATGCTAGCGTGTGGGTTGTATATGTGCTTGAGGATAGATTTAGTTTTCATTTGTTTGTTTGTTTGTTTGTTTTTTGGTCTGGTCGTGGGGCCTGAACTCTGGGCCTGGTCGCTGTCCCTCAGCTCTTCAGCTTAAGGCTAGTGCTCTACCACTTGAGCCACAGCTCCACTTCAGCTTTTTTCTTTTTGCTTATGTGGTACTGAGGAATCGAACCCAGGGCCTCATGCATGCAAGGCAAGCGCTCTACCACTGAGCCATCTTCCCAGCCCCAGATTTAGTTTTCATAAAGTACTTACAGCCAGGTGCCAGTGGCTTACATCTGTAATCCTAGCTACTCAGGAGGCTGATACGAGGATTGTGGTTTGAGGCTGGCCCAGACAGAAAACTCTGTGAGACTCTTATCTCCAATTAATCATCAAATAAGTTGAAGTAGAGCTGTGGCTCAAGTGGTAGAGCATCACCCTTGAGCAAAAAATCTAAGGGACAGTACCCAGGCCAGGTCTGGAGTTCAAGCCCCAGTACTGGCATAAAATAAAAGATGAACCATGTGCTGGTGGCTCATGACTGTAATCCTGGTTATGTAGGAAGCTGAGATCTGAGGATTGAGGTTTGAAGACAGCCCTGGCAGGGAAGTCTGAGAGACTCTTATCTCCAATTAACCATGCCCCCAATAAGCTAAAAGTGGAGCTTTTAGTTCAAGCCCCAGGACTAGCACAAAAATAAAGGGAGGGAAGGAAAGAAGGAAGGAAGGAAGGAAGGAAGGAAGGAAGGAAGGAAGGAAGGAAGGAAGGAAGGAAGGAAGGGGAAGGAGGGAGTGAGGGAGGGAGGGAGGGAGCTTTCTTTACATAAAGGAAAAGAGCTCTGGGCTAGGAATTAGTGGGGGCCCAATCCTAGCACTGCCTCTTTCCTGCATAATGCCCTATCTTCAGTCATTTTGCCTCCTTTGGGCCTTAACCTCCTAACCTGCTACCAGTAGATTTCACCATGAAAGGTTCTCTGGGTGCTTTCCAGTGGAAAGGCCTGTCATTCCAGGAAGCCCCTGCTCTTGAGTGCCTCTGGGCACTGGGAAGGCCTAAACAGATTTGGAGGCATTAGAGGGAGATTGTACCAGCCTCATCCTTTGGGGGTGGGCCAGGGCTGTCACGAAGCCCTGTCTTCAAGGCAGAAAAAGCTGTAGTACAGGTTCATGGTCATCACTCTACTACAAGATTCAAGAAGCAAGCCCACAGAGAAAGTAAGGTAACACACAAGCGAGAAAGCACCAGTAGAAAATTTTATGGTTTAGGCTGGGATGCAGCAGGCTCATAGAAGAGGAGGAGAGGTGAGAGAAGCTTCTGGAAGGAGGTGATCTAGACAGGTGGGTAAAGGGAATAGAGGAACATTTAGAAGGGGTTGCTAAGGGATTCTCACCTAGGAAGACTGGATGACTGGGATCTATGTTTCTATGATTCTTTGAGAGTTCATGGTATACTTCATGGTTCCTCCAAATAATCTACAGACAGACCATGTGTGAATATGTGGGCTTCGGTCACTGGGAAAAGGCCTGTAGTAGCTGAAGTTCTAAAGGTGTGTTGCGTATGTGAAGTGTGGCTTAAGTGGTAGAGCACCCGTGTTGAGCAAAAAAGCTTAAGCCAGAGCATGAGGCCCCTGAGCCCAAGCCCCAGTTCCAGCATTAAAGATCTAGTGCTTCTGTGCTTTAGGAGGCTGAGAAGAAAGGTTAAGGATGAGCTGTTTTGAAACAACTGAGTAGGTTTTGTCTGGAGGACTTCAGAACAACGTTCACAGCAAGGGGAATGAGTAGACTGTGTCCTGAGGGAAGAGAAGGGCAAGAGACTCCTCAAAGTAGAGAAAAACTGGGCTGGGAAGATGGCTCAGTGGTAGAACGCTTGCCTTGCATGCATGAGGCCCTGGGTTCGATTCCTCAGCACCACATAAGCAGAAAAAAAAAAAGCCGGAAGTGGCACTGTGGCTCAAGTGGTAGAGTGCTAGCCTTGAGCTGAAGAGCTGAGGGACAGTGCCCCGGCCCAGAGTTCAGGCCCCATGACCCGACCCACGAAAAAAACAAAAAGTAGAGAAAAACTTTCCTAGGCTGCAGATCAGGGGACTGCAACAGGTTCCTCCTGCATTGTGCCCCTGAGTCTGCTGGGTTGTCATGGTGAGCTCAGCTCATACACCCAAGGTATGACTCAGGCCTCCCGCCCTTTTTCCTAAAGTCATCAGGGCTTAACCACACCTTGGAGGCCCTGTGAGGGGAAGAAGCTACCTTGAGACATCAGACTTGAGGGACAGCCTCTGAAAGATGTATAAATTTGAGGGTGCCATACAGGAAGTCCTGACTATCCCTGCTACCTCCCACACTGAGGATCCTGGTCTCTGCTTCACCCTGTTTCCCTGACTTTATTTAGAAGGCTAGTGGTGGAAAGAACCTTCAGACAGCTGTGGCCCCCAAATTCATAGGGAGAATAAACATGTTCTGATGCAAGCCTCTGATTTTCCAGTTGAGGCCTAGAAAGATCTGGTCCTGGGCCACAGGTAAACTAATGGCAGAGGCAGGACACTTCCTTACTCTAATAACTAGTTCAGGGGTCACTAGGCAAGAGGAGGGAAGAGGTTTGGTCTTTGCTCTGGATCATGTTATCTAAGCATTGGTTAAATCTTTTTTTTTTTTTCATCCACCTAGGAGATGCCCTTTAAGCCTAAGGAAGGGCATAGCCTCATGAGGGAGGTACTTGTCAGGGAGCAGAGAAACCCTTGGGCCTTGGCTCCTTGGTCATTATAACAGAATCCACTGCAGTGCCCAGGCTCCCTAAGCCAGCTCAGAAACTGACCACATCCTTTGACTCCCTTGGGCTTTGTAGGCCATTATAAGCCCATCGTTGAGGTTGGGTGTTGTGCTTTTTATAGCATCTTTTTCATCAAACAATCCTATTTGTTGGGTCCCTGGTCAGGATCTACAGGAGTCTGGATAGATGCTCTACCACATAGGCCAGATCGGAGGCCAGCATGAGGCAGGGATACCTACCTTGATTAACAAGCTTAAGACCAAGGTTATGGCTAGATGGGGGAAGGGGAGCAAGCACACACCTCCCCTTCGCTGAGGCCATCCTGCCTAGCTATACAAAGATGCTGCTTTTCATATCATGCTCAAGGAGTGGCCGGGGAATGTAGTAAAGACAGAGCATTCAGGCAGTAGGAATTGGGTGGAACTTAAAGTACATGTGGCATTTTATGGGAATTTAGAGCAAAGGGAGGTACCTCCCCACTAGGAGGGTTGGGAAGGCTTTGTGAACCATGGAGGGAGAGCTACGGTGTTGAGGTTATGCTTGAATGAGGTCTCACTGGCCACTGCTTGGAAGCTTCTATCTGGAATATAATCTTCTGGGGTACAAAAAAGTATCCCAGGGCTGGGAAGGTGGCTCAGTGGTAGAGTGCTTGCCTTGCATGTATGAGGCCCTGGGTTCCATTCCTTAGCATCACATAAGTAGAAAAAGCTGGAAGTGGTGCTGTGGCTCAAGTGGTAGAGCACTAGCCTTGAGCTGAAGAGCTGAGGGACAGCTCCCAGGCCCAGAGTTCAGGCCCCACGACAGACAAAAAATAAAACAAAAAACAAAAAGTATCCCAGCTACCTGAAAGACTGGGTTCAGATCCCAGCCTCACCACTTTGTAGCATCAGGGGCTTGGGCAAGTCAATGTCTTGAGTCTCAATTTGACCATCAGTAAGAGGTACCCATATTGGATGTGCAGCACAGAATTTGGCACATTTGGAACATAAAAGATATCGTGGTGCTTAGGGACAGAAGGGAAGAGAAATGCTAATTTATTTCCCAGAACTGAACTTACACTCACAAGACTTCTTGGTATCCTACTGTGTCCAGTTGATACCTGGGATAATGTGGCTATGGATAGAAAATATCCTTTTAATGGATATATCCCCTGAGGTGGGTAAAGCAATTCCCAATAAATATCACGAAAACATTAAAAAAATTTTTTTTGGTACTGAGGATCAAATCTAGACCTTATACATACTAAGTGTAGACCACTGAACTATATGTTCTATGCCTTTCAAAAAACCTCTTCAGGGACATACTGTTAATTCTCTTTTCTATAAATGAGGAGACTCAAATAATGGCAGAAGTGGAACACTTCCCTACCTGTTAACTAGCTCAGGGGTCTCTAGGCAGTGGACCAAGAGGAGAGGATGTGGTCTTTGGACGGGATCTTGGTATCTAAGCATTGGCAGGTCTGTTTTTCTAGTGATAGTGTGATTAAACTTAAGGATGGACAGTTTCCTGCAGGGAACCCTTGGACTTTGACTACACTGGTTATTACAGCAGAACCCACTGCAGGGCTTAGGCCTTCTGAATCAGCTGAGAAACTTCTGACCCCATCCTTTGAGTACTAAAGACTTTGTAGGTCAGGTTTGAATACTGTGCTTTTTTTGTTTTTGTTTTTGTTTTGGTGCTGGGGCCTTGAACTCAGGGCCTGCAAGTAACTGAGCTTTTATGCTCAAGAAGAGTGCTCTATCACTTGAGCCATAGCTTCACTTTCGACTTTTTGATGGTTAGAGTCTTACAGACTTTCCTGCCTGGGCTGGCTTTGAAGCATGTGCTTAGATCTCAGCCTACTGAGTAGCTAGGATTACAGATGTGAACCACTGGTGCTGGTCATGCTTTTGTTTGACTGTTTTATGCTGGAACTGGGGCTTTAAGTCAAGGCCTTATGCTCTCCCTAGGCTTTTTATTCATGGTTGATGCTATACCCTTTGAGCCACAACTCCAGTGCTGGCTTTTTGTCAATAATTATAGAAAAGAGTCTTAGATGTGTTTGTCCAGTTTGGCTCCAAACTGTAACTTTCTGCTCTCAGCCTCCTGAGTAGCTGGGATTACCAGTTTCTAACATTGGCTCAGCTATAAGTGCCATGAGAGCTATGCCAGTGTTAAGGGCAATAAATCCGATTACTTCCTAGCTGTATCATCACCCTACCTGAGCCTCAGTTTCCCCAATCAAGTGAGGAAATGTCTGTAAAGCCCTGAGCACATTGATAACACTTGCAGGGGCTACCACTGATCCTGCAGCATTAAAGGAAGAGGATGATTTTATGCATATTAGCCTCAGGGTGTTAGAGTAGGCTTAAATGTCACCAGTATTGTAGGGGGGAGCACAAATGACACTGTGAACTGAATTGTCTGTTTGTGGGAGACAGACATTCAGCCAACATTGATTCATGTTAAAACATTGTGCTGGAGATGGAATAAATATAATCCCAACTTCAAGGGAGAGGCCAACATATAAACAGGCATTTGCTATTATACCATGAAATACCACAGCAGGCTGGGAAAGCTTCCTAGAGCTTTGTGCTGGGTCCTGCAGGTGAAGCAGAGTTTGCTCAGTTCACCTGGTGGGGTGAACTGGAGAAAGTCCCAGGGACATGAACAGTACAGAGCCAGAGGTGAGGCAGAGCCACTGCCCTGAACGTGTGAAGCCCATTGACGTTTCCAACTCCTTCCACCAAATCATCTCACTCACCTTCTTGGCAGAGGTAGTCAGCTCACACCTGTGGGACAGGAGCATCGTGAGGAGTATTGTCCTATGCAGGCTTGAGGAGAAAATTATTTATTGAGCTCCTGCTGATAATTGCCCAGTTCCTAAAGGACTCCTCCTCATGCATTGTCTTCATCTTCACACCTGAGCATCTACCTTGAGCACAGGGGATCATCAAGTTCTTGGTGATTTCTGTGACTTCCACTGCTGAAAGCATCAGAGGCCACGCCAATGCTTTGAGGGGAGAGAGGTGGCTGAGACAGCAAGGAGCAGAGGCCTCTGCACAGGCACCTTAGCCAGATCCCCTAAGAGGAGGGGAGGTGACACATTAGGTGAGTGCTGGGACACCTGCCAAGGCGCTGAGCAACTGGTATGGGCAGCCAGCTAGGAAGACACCCAGCCCGGTGTGGGTGGGGCAGCTGGGTTAGGAGGCAAGAAGAAGTAAGATTGGGTAGAGGGCTGGGCTGGGGTACTGAACATCTAGAACTCCAGCTAGAGAAGTATAGCCTTGGCCAGGGCTCCTCAGACCACATGAATTGAAGACTTGCCCTGTGCTGTTTCCATACCTGTTCTCCCTCCCAGTCTAAGTCATGAGTAACTCATGGAAACTCCATGACCTCCTGAGCACTCTCCCACCTCCAGTCCTGCCTGTCATTGGCTCCCCACAAAGCAGCCTGGGGATCTTGTAGAAATGCAAACCAGAACCTGATGTTCCCTCATGAAAACCTTTCTGATGCATCCTCGTGAACTTGGGGTAAAATCCGAAGGAGATGTGCCCTGCACCTTCCTCAGCACCATGCTGTCCTCCTTTCCCTTGTTCCCATCACACCAGCCTTCCTGTGTGCTTCTGACACACCATTCCTTCCCAGGCCCTTTCTTCTATGCAATCATGGCATTTGCTTGGTTGCCTAGCCTGGAACGTGCCATGGACTTAGCCCTCTTCAGCTACTCTCTTCAGAGTAGCTTTCCTGATTACTCAGGCCAGCATGAGTACGTGCCCCACCCCACCTGCATCCCCATCCCAGCTCCCTCTCCCCAGTGGCAGACTGTTGTGGATGTTGACGATGCAGCCAGGATCAAGACAGGAGAGGTTCCTGATGTCAGGGGCTCACGTGCTAGTATGGAGAATTGAACAGTAGACTGACCAGTATCAGGTAGAGATGTACATCCTGAAGAAGAGAGAGGGGGTGGGGGAAGGGAGGTATGAGAGGCAGGGGCTACATCAAATGGTCAGGAAAGATCTTTGAGGCGCCTGCATGATAAGAAGGGAGTCCGCATTTAAAGACCAGGGCCCTGCGGAGGGCTGTGCGTGAAGAAGCTGGAGTAGGGTACAAGAGGAAGGGTGATGAAGGAATAGAGAAGAAGGCAGGGAATAGACTACGCGGGACCTGTGGGCCTTGGGTTGGGTGTTAGAATTGATGCTAGCTGCTGTGTGATGCCATTGAAATCTTTTGAGCAGAGTGGCAGGGTGTGATCTGGGAGGGAAGTACACACAGCCTGGAGGTCACAGCTGGGGTGTTGGCTCGGGATCTGGAATAGCCACGGAGGGAGTAGAGCAAAGCAGGCCTCTGTTTACCACCACCCCAGCCTGGGACCAGGTGACAACAGAGCAAAGCTCCCAACAGGCAGCTCTGGCATGGCATTGGTGAGCAGGGATACCAGCCTGGGAGAGCAGCTACCAGAAAAGGGAGCAGGGAGCCGTAGTGAAGCAGGAAGCCACAAAGGCATGGGGGGCGAGGGGTGGGTGGGTGGGAGGGAGTATCTGGGCTTTATGGGACTCCTGCTGGCCACCCCAGCCTTTGGTCTAGTCAGCATGCCAGCGGTCACCAGACCTGTCATGTGGGAGGCGTGGTACTATAAAGCTCTAGGACTAGACATGTGTCTTCCCATCTGAACCCTGTGGCACGGCCCAGGGTTGTCAGGCCAGTCAAGGACAGAGATAGAATCAGAGTCAGACTTCAGAGCTGAGAAGAGAGCTAGAGGTAGAGCGTGGCATCCAGAAAGCGGAATGGAAATCTAGACAAGAGTTTGGGAACCAGAAGTCCTGGCTCCTGCGCTTATAGCTGTGCAAACCCCATGTGCAGAGCTGTGCAGTCAAATGAGCATGCTGAGGAGAGAACCTAGCTAGAAAGGCTCGTGAATGGTGAGCAATAACAAAGCCTCGCTCTCTCCCTGATCTTACAGAGGAGGAAGCAGAAGGTCTGAGCGGAAGTGAGTTGCCCAAGGGCTGCAGCTGGTGATAGGCAGAGCTGGGGTTGAGCTCAGCTGTGCTGCTCATCCCCAGCCGAGTCCCTTCTGTGGTGGTGATGATGATGTGGTCCTTCTTTCCTTCTGCAGAGGGGTGTGGCTTCCCCTGTCCCACCTGTTAAGCTTGCCTCTGGCAGAGCTGTGTGGGAAGTGGTTCTCATCTTTGTCAAGTGCTGGCATTTTTGTGGGAGATAAGACATATAAACAGCTAAAATAAAAGCAGTTGGAATGGCACAGGGACACAGCACGATGTAGCGTGGGCCCTAGTGGCAGACGGGTCTTGCAGTGCTGCAACTTAGACTGTTGTTGATGAGGTATGAATCTGAGTTAGAACCAATCAAAAAGGAGATTCGGCACGGAGGAGTGTGGACTCTGCTGTGGATCTGGGAGGAGGGATCATGGATGTCTTGGGGTGATAGGCCTGTGTTTAAGAGGAAGCCTGTCCTGGAAGGTGGAAAAGATGAAGGTAGACTAGATGAAGTTTTCTCCCAGTGTTCTTGGCGCCAGTTTTCTTCCTCCTCCCTTCTTGGCTGATTACCCTTCCTAAGAAACTGATCAGATGGGAAACTTGCAGGAAATGGTTGGGACAGGGATTGTGTAGGAGTCTGGGGGAGGAGGGATTAGAGAGTGGGGAGGATGTAGCAGGAGAGGGGTATGTGTGCCAAGCAGCAGGAGGTGGCTCCTTTCAAAGTGGGCGAAAGGGAAAGGGAGGGAAGACCCAGCCAGCTGGGGATGCAAAGCAGGATGCAGGTGGCTGTGTTCCTGAGCTCTGGTCTGGGAGAGGAGTGAGGGCCTCTGGTAGAGTCTGGCTTTTCTGGGTCAAAAGGAACAGGGGTCCGAAAGGAGTGTAAAGCGGTGTGACCCAGAGGGCAGTTGTGCTAGGTGTTGGAGCCTAGCCCAGGCCAGCTGTGCTGCTTGAGCTCCTATGTGGCCTGAAAGCCCTGGTCCTTCAGATCTGAAATCCTATTATTGTGGGCCTGGGACTGGGATAAGTGTGGGTGACAGGCACCCTCTTGATAAAGCAGTGGTCATCCTGTCCCAGATCCCAGAGATCCAAAGCTCTAGTGTGGGCCTGACTTTGCACCATTTGACCTCCCTAACTAAACAGCAGCTCTCGGTGGACCTGAGGCTTCTGGGAAGTCTGGTTCTACTTGGGAGACTGAACTAAGTGGCCAGTGATGAGCACTAGGAACAAATGGCTATCACATCTGAACCCAGAGCAAGGCTGCCTCCACAGGTCAAGGTAGCTTGATAGCTGGTGGTCATCAGAATCCAGTGGACCTGGTTTGAGACCCAGCATAGCCACTTGCCAGCTCTGCAGCTGTAGGCAGATGATCTTGACCTGTGCAGATATTTCTCAGCCCCATGCTTTTTATTTAAACTGAAGAATTATACACATAAATACCATAGCTGAAAGTGTGAAGTTCAGAGTGTTCACAATGTCTGCATCCATGTAAGCCACCCTGATCAAGATAAAGGAAACCTGTATTCTACTGGGTCCCCTCAGGCCCTTCCTAGCCTGTGCTACCATACTCCCCTGGGCAACCATCACTGATTGGTTCATTACCTGTTCTTGAGTTTCAGTTAAATGGCATCATACAGAAGGTACTCTTGTGTGTGGCTTCTTTTGCCCAATGTATTTGTGAGGTTCTTCTTTATTGTTCGGTATACCGGAGGTCTGTTCTTCCTTCTCTTACCATTCTGGATTGTGTTGCAAAGGCACCACAGTTGGCTCATTCTCCTGTGAGGCATTTGAGATGCTTCCCCCTTTCTTTCTTTCTTTTTTTTTCTGACAATGGTGAAGAAAGCTGCTTTGAGCATTCGTACATTCCACAGGGTTTTGTTGAGAATTAAATGAGATACTCTATTACAGGAAAGTGTTTAATGCTAAATTATGACTCAGCAGGTGCTCATAAAATTTTCTATCCAGGTTTTTATGTTTCCAGAGAAAGAAAAAAATTAAGCACCTCACTGGTATTAAAGAAACAAGGCAAGGCATATCTGTGCGTCATGTGTCTGACTGAAGTTTTCTCTCTATTGGTATGAAATTTTGTCCCTCCCCCCACTTCTCCACACACATCCCCGTTCCACCCCAGCCTGGGGCTTGACCACAGAAAGGGCCTGGGCACTCAGCGTCCCTGAGCTTTTTCACTCAAGGATAATACTCTTATCACTTGAGCCACAGCTCTACTTCCTGAACTTCTTTTTAATAAAAATAGTTGGCATTTTAAAAAAAAGCATGCTGTCAGTACTCTTTTTAAACTATATTTTTATTGTTAATTGGCATGTAATAATTGTACATATTTTAAGGGTCACAGTGTGACATTTCCCTACATAAATACACTGTAATGATCAGATCAGTAATTGGTATATCTACTCAGTCATTATTTCTTTGTGCTGAGTACATTCAAGATCCTCTCTATTAGCTATTTTGAAATATCTCAAGTAATTATAACCAAAGTGACCCTACTGTGCTGTAGAGTATTGGGAGTTTTCCTACCAATCAAATATACCACCCAAACCCCACAAGTGTCCTCTCTACATCTCTTCTTCCCAAACTGAAATACTCTTGACTTTCCAGAAGTCAGCATTTTCACTTCCATTTCCATATTCTTTTGCAACTTAGTCTTTGTTGAATCTGATTTTATTTTTTATTTATTTTTTATTTTTGGTCGGTCATGGAGCTTGAACTCTGGGCTTGGGCGCTGTCCCTCAGCTCTTCAGCTCAAGGCGAGTGCTCTACTGCTTGAGCTACAGCGCCACTTCCAGTTTTCTGGTGGTTTATTGGAGACAAGAGTCTCAAGGTCTTTCCTGCCCATGCTGGCTTTGAACCATGATCCTCAGATCTCAGCCTCCTGAGTAGCTAGGATTACAGGCATGAGTGACCAGCGCCGGGCTGATTTTATTTTATTTTTTTTCTAGTCCTGGGGCTTGAACTCTGGGCTTGGGCCCTGTTCCTAAGCTGCATTTACTCAAAGTTAGTGCTCTACTCTTTGAGCTATAGTGCCACTTCTGGCTTTTTCCATGATTAATTGGCGATAAGATTCTCACAGACTTACCTTCCTGGACTGGCTTTGAACCATGATCCCCAGATCTCAACCTCCTGAGTAGCTAGGATTACAGGTGTGAGCTACCAGCACCCAGCTAAATTCTGATCTTTTAAAAAGAATTCCCAGGCTGGGAAGGTGGCTCAGTGGTAGAGTGTTTGCCTTGCATGCATGAAGCCCTGGGTTCGATTCCTTAGCACCACATAAGCAGAAAAAGTGGGAAGTGGCACTGTGGTTCAAGTGGTAGAGCATACTCCTTGAGCTGAAGAGCTGAGGCTCAGCGCCCAGGCCTAGAGTTCAAGCCCCACAACCAGCAAAAATAATAATAATAATAATAATAATAATAATAATAATAATAATAATAATAATAATTCTCTTATTTACATCAAGGGAATAGCTTTGAGAAGGGAGAGTCTGGGATGAGCTCCTGAACCAGGGATTCTAGAGACTTGGGAGTAAGTCCTGGCTCTTGTCACTCCTTGTCTGTGTTTACTTGTGGGCCCTACCTAAGTGCTTTGAGTTTTCTCTGTTGTCTTTTTTTTTTCATTGTTTTGCTATTCTGCCTTACTGTGTAGCGCAGATGGTTCTCAAACTTGAAATCCCTTAAGCTAACTTTCCACTTTGTTTTACCCTAAGGTGCTGAGGATTGAACACAAGCCCATGTGCATGCTAGGCAGGTGCTCTAACCCTGAGCTATGTCTGCAACACTCTCACTGTTAATGTAGTAGAACCCATACCTACCTCAGAGAGATGCCATAAGGTTTAAACGCAATAATGTATATGAAAGTACACAGCAAGCCGGGTGGCAGTGGCTCATGCCTGTCTTCCTAGCTACTTAGGAGGTTGAGATCTGAGAATTGCTTTTCAGAGTCAGCCCAGGCAGGAAAGTCTGAGACTCTATCTGCAGTTACCCAGAAAAAAAATTAAAAATTAAGAAACAGAAGCAGAGCTGTGGCTCAAGTGGTAGACCAGTAGTCTTGAGCAAAAATAGCTCAGGGACAACACTGAGACCTTGATTTCAAACCTCAGAACTACACAGACATTCTACACACACACATACACACACACATACACACACACACCACTTTCCATTTTGCTTTATACTGTGTGTGTGTGTGTGTGTGTGTGTGTGTGTGTGTGTGTGTGTGTGTGTGTGTGTGTGAATTACATGAAATCATAACTTCTGGGAAGTAGTTAACCAGCCCTGCCAACTAACACACAAGGAGACTGTTCCTATGGAAGGACACAGCCAGAACTGAGCTCTGTTCCTGGCTTCTCAGGAACCTACTCTTCTAGGCAGTAGGATTTCCCTTGGAGGGATCCTGCTCTTTGAGCCTGTTAGCTCTGATCTACTCATTTCTTATCTGTGGGAATCCCTGCTAGGCAGCAAGGACACTTTAGGAAATGTCCAAGGCCCCAGTTTTCTGCTGGGTCCTGACTGAAGTCAGCTACTGGGGTAACTGGAACTTCCAGATAGTGAGACTGTCCAGCATTCTCTAGTCTAAGAGGGTGGAAGACCAAGAAGACAGCAGAAGAGTGGGGGCCTGGATATGGGGAGATACTGCCCCAATCGGTCACAGCATCCTCCCTGTCCGAAGTATATTTCTAAACCTGGGCTTCAGCTTGTACCCCATCCCCAAGAAGTCATGTGTGGGCCCTGATCCCTCAGGAGAGCCCTGAAGGCCTGGATTCCAATAGTCTATCAGATTTCTGACTCCACCATAACCAGTGATTCTCCTTATACCACCTGCACTGAGGTCAAGAATCTAGGAACAGGGCTGGGAAAGTGCCTCAGTGGTAGAGCGCTTGCCTTGCATGCATGAGGCCCTGGGTTCGATTCCTCAGCACCACATAAGCAAAAAGAAAAAAGCCGGAAGTGGTGCTGTGGCTCAAGTGGTAGAGTGCTAGCCTTGAGCTGAAGAGCTGAGGGACAGCGCCCAGGCCCAGAGTTCAGGCCCCACAACCGGATCCCCCCACCCCCCAAAAAAGAATCTAGGAACAACTGGTTCACACTTACATTCCTAGCTACTCAGAAAGATAAGATCTGAGGATCATAGTTCCAAGTTAGCCAAGGCAGACAAATCCTGGAGACTCTTAACCTACAATTAGCAGAAAAAAAGCTGGAAAAGTTGAGGTATGGCTCAAGTGGTAAAGTGCCAGTCATGAGCAGAAAAAGACAATGAAGAATAAAGTTTCTGGGAACAACCTGAACGAACTTGGCATGGGCTAGGGCCTTTGCCCCACTCACCTGGATCCTTCCCAGGAAGCATTTAGCATGATAAGATTTACCTAGCACCAGCCGGCTAGGCCCTCCTCTTGCCCTGTGTTTAGCCACCACTCTCAGTACCAGGTACAAAGCAGTGGAAACGGCTCCTGGTACCCCAGCTCCTGCCCATTCTTGGAGCCACAGCTCATTATGAAAGGGCTGTGGCCGTGCTAATCAAGCCAGGCAAGGCTCACCTGGGAGTGCCCTGTTGGCCCAGGGCGGGGGTTGGGGAGAACCCTGGTTTCTGCTTTCAGGGTGAGGTCATAAAGTCACACAAGCTCCAGTGGCAGAAAGTGGTGATGAGAAAAGGTCCTGCAGGGTGATCAGTGCTGCACCCACAGCTCCCACTGCAGCACTCTCAAACCTAAGGTGGGTAGATAGAAGTGTGTCTGCTTTAGAAACAATGACCTTAAGGTGCAGAGAGGTTAGCTAACTTAACTTTGGATAGTGGTAAAATTACATGATCTTGAATCTAAGACACTCAGAGATGCAAGAGATATTTGAGGTTGTCTAGTTTTCCCCCTGGAAACTTGGAGGCAGGCAGTGTGGGGACTGGGGTTCTGGTATGAATTAGAGCAGCTCCTATGCTGAGCCCTGCCCCCTTGGCCTTCCTGCTCCTGTAAGCACTCTGAGGCAGCCCAATTAGGTCTGTCCTTTGGAACTTTGAGACAATTGCCGCCCAGATCATTTGTTAATGTTACTGATAAGGAATTGTTGAGGAACACCCTGGAGGGTGAGTACCAGCCAACCAGCTTCCAGAATCTGAATCCAGCTTGGTCCAATAACTCAATAACTTAAGTGGTCTTGAGCAAGTCACTTCCCATCTGAGTCTGTGTTCTCAGCTGTGCTATAGGTATGGTCGTGCCTAACTCGCTGGGTATCTGTGAGGGCTGAGATGCCTTCAGTAAGTGCTAGCTATCAGTGGCAGCAACATCCCCAGTCTCATGAGGAAACTGGGGACTGAGCCGATTAGAACCAACCTGCCTAAATTCCAGTCCCTCCATGTCCTGCCCAGTGCTGACCACTTCCCTAGATCTAGCATCTCCCTGGCCTGCCACAGGGAGGCATGTGAGCCCTTCCTCTGTGCCACATGCAGACAATGGGCCCAGTGTGGGCTCAGCGGTCAGTACAGGGCCAGGAGGAAGCAGGCACTGACAAAGGCTTTTCCTTATCTCTTTCTTGGGCACAGTGTACTTACTAATATAGTATGGGCTAGCCGGCAGGCACCCTCTCACCCTGCCTGAAACTCTTGACCTTCTTGCTAAGGGCATCACCCAGGGCCCCCAGCCTCCAGCCTGGCTCTCATTTCAGAGGACAAGAGCATCAGTATGAGGCAGTTACCAGGCCTGGCATGAGGGCAGAGCTGGACTTTGGAATCAGGTAGTCCTGAGATCCAATACCAATTTCGTGGCTTACTGCCTGTGTGTCATTTGAGCATGTTCTTTATGCTCTGAGCTGTTTGTCCCCTGGAAGATGGAAACGGAAGTCAGCCTCATGGGTCCGCTGAGGCTGAGGGCGACCAGGGCTTGCTAGTCCTTCTCTCTTCCCGTGGTGGTGCACTGCCGGAGGGCTGCACCATGTCCACTAGGCAGTGCATACGGTGTTAAGCAGAGGCCTGCAGACCCGACCCAGGCCTGGAGGTGCTGCCAACGGGACTCCTTTCCTCCTCCACCGTGTTCCAGACAGCTCCTGCCTCTCTCCTCATGGGCACACACAGAACCAGGGCATAGCTGGGCACCAGAGGCTCATGCTGTAACCCTAGCTACTCTGGCTGAAATCTGAGGATTAAGTTCAAAACTAGCCCAGGCAGGAAAGTCCATGAGACTCTTATCTCCAGTTTACCATCAAAAATTCAGAAGTAGAACTGTGCTCAAGTGGTAGAGCTACTAGTCTTGAATGAAAAAGCTAAGGGACAGTGTCTAGGCCCTGAGTTCAAACCCTAGTGTACACACACACACAGTGTCTAGGCCATGAGTTCAAACCCTAGTGTAACACACACACACACACACACACACACACACACACACACACACACACACACACACACACACACACACACACACACACACACACACACACACACACACACACACACACACACACACACACACACACACACACACACACACACACACACACACACACCATTCTGAACCTTAGAGGGGCCAGAGGTTTGAAGTGGGTGACTGGGCTGCCTGAGGCCACACAGAAAAGGGTAAAAGCTGGCAGCAAACCTGAGTTCCTGATCCCCACTTGCCCCATCTGTCCCCCAGGGGGACAGAAAACCAGAACCCTGAGTTTCAGGCCCTGTGTTTGGTGGTGGTTAAGTACCTTTTCTTTTCTTTTTTCTTTTCCTTTCCTTTCCTTTTCTTTTTTGCCAGTCCTGAGGCTTGAATTCAGGGTCTGGGCGCTGTCCCTGAGCTACATTTTGCCCATGGCTAGCACTCTACCACTAGAGCCACAGGGTTACTTCCAGCCTTTTCTGTTTTATGTGGTACTGAGGAATCGAACCCAGGGCTTCATGCATGCGAGGCAAGAACTCTAGCACTAAGCCACATTCCCAGCCCAATTTCCTTTGCATTTCTGCCTCAGTTTCCTTAGCTGTAGAATGAAGAGAGAACTGCATGAGCATCGTGCAGGTAAAATATGACAAATGGTCAATAGTGAAGAACTTGGAAAATGGAAGGGGCACTAACAGTGTGTTTTACATGAGTATAGTCTGAGTGTGATCCCCAGATTGTTCCCTCCCCCTTTTTTTTTTTTGGCCAGTCATGAGGCTTGAACTCAGGGCCTGTCCCAAGGCTAGGGCTCTACCACTTGAACCACAGCATCACTTCTGGCTTTTCTTTTTTTCTGTTTATGTGGTACTGGAGAATCGAACCCAGGGCTTCATGCATGCTAGTCAAGCATTCTACCACTGAGCCACATTTCTAGCCCCTCCCTTTTTATTTTTTGTTTAAATTTTATTGTAAAGATGCTGTACAGAGGGGTTACAGTTACATGAGTAAGGTAATGAATACATTTCTTCTGGAACATTGTTACCCCCTCCTTTGTTTTTCTCCCACTATCCCTTCCCTCCCCTACTTCCCCTGAGTTGTAAAGTTCATTTCCAACACCATGTAGCCCAGGCTGGTCTTGACTTCTCCATTTATTACCTCAGCCTCCTGAGTGCTGAGTTCTAGGTGTGGACTACCATACCCAGTTAACTTCTAGCTTTGTGATCGCGGCTAAGTCCTCTTCTGAGTGTCACTCTTTTATCTGTGAAACAGGTTGCATTGGATAGGTCTTATAGCGCCCTGCCTCTTCTAATCTCCTGTGATCTCTTGCTGCTGCTTTGTCCTCCAAGAGAGGTCTTGAGCCCTGAAGCCTTGGTTTTGGAACCAGGGCCTATCTGGCCAGGTCACTATCAATTCTCTGCAGTATCCTCTGAAGGGCAGCCTCTCTTCTGAGCATGCTCAGTTCTCCCATTCACTTGGTTCATCCCTTGGCTGCTAGAGGCCTGAGTGACAAACTGTCCTGAGAGGGAGGGGAAAGGAGACAGAGACCCCTCCAAATATGCTCTTTGTGTCTGCCTGCTACCTCTCTGGGACTCAGCCAGCTGGACTATCTTCAGAAGTGTGTGCCAGGTTTTGAGGCTGGGGCCTATAGATAGGAGTCCAGCCTTGCCAACCTGCCTCCAAGGCCTTGCTGCTCAGGGCTTCAGAGGAGCTACATCTGCATAGAAGCGAAGCAATCAACTCTTACAGGCCTCACCCATAGCCCTTATAATCTGTGCTCAGCAGTCCCTGGAAGTTTTACAGATAACAAGGAGCCAGTTTCTCGGGGTTTTGGAGGGCCTCTGGAGACTCTGGGAGCCCAGCTCAGCCTCGAACCAGCAATGCCAGGAAATGACAGGAACGGAGTACTTAATGCAGATCTGCTTGCAAGTATGGCCCAGGTTTCCTGGTCATCGGGCTGCTTCCCTGCAGCTATGCCCCAGTGCTAGTGGGCCATCTTGGGGGTGAGCATAGGGGGATACAATGTAGGACATGATTGTTTCTTGGATTCCAGTTTGAGGTATGCAATCTCATTGGCTGTTCCCCATAGCCCTTCCAGAGGGAAATAGTTCTGAGTCGAAGTTTTCAGATGAAGGAACTGATTTGGAGGTTAAGTAGTTGGCAAAGAGGCATGGCTAGCCGTTAGCAAGAGGCTTTTGTACTCCATGTATTCATGTTGAACCTAAGTTAGGGCTGACCACAGCCACTCTAGGCTTCAGTTAGCTTCTGGGTAGCCCTCTTGCAGCCATGGCACTGTGATCTGCCCCCTCATTCTTTCTGAGCGCAGAGCTGTCATCATGAGTGCTGTTCGTCGCCGGTGGCTGTATTTGCTTCTGCTTCCTCCAAGACTTTTTCACCTCTCTTCTCTGCTTTCTGTCTTGTGTGATTTTTTTTTTTTTGAGGGGCAGAGGGTTCTGGGATGGAACCCAAGGCTTTGCACATGCTACATAAACGCTCTACCACTCATCCCCAGCCTGCCTCATGTGACCTTGCTATGGCATAAGTACCATCCTGGGCTCAGGTATAATATTTGTTGGCAGGGACTGAAAGAGTGTCACAGAGGCCAGCCTGATCCATTAGCAGAGCTTCCTGGTCAGATGTCACAACTGGAGAGGCTTTCAACAAGCCTGTAAGATTGGGGAAACCGGGGGCTGGGAAGGTGGCTCAGTGGTAGAGCGCTTGCCTTGCATGCCTGAGGCCCTGGGTTCAATTCCTCAGCACCACATAATCAGAAAAAAAAAAAAGCCGGAAGTGGTGCTGTGGCTCAAGAGCTGAAGAGCTGAGGGACAGCGGCCAGGCCCAGAGTTCAGGCCCCATGACCGGACCCAAAAAAAAAAAAAAGATTGGGAAAACCATGAGTAAAGAGAGATGGGGCGCTGGGCACCGGTGGCTCATGCCTGTAATCCTGGTAATCCTAGCTACATGGGAGGCTGAGATCTGAGGATTGAGGTTCAAAGCCAGCCTGGGCAGGAAACTTCTTGAGACTCTTATCTCCAATTAACCACCAGAAAACTGGAAGTGCGGCTGTGGCTCAAGTGGTAGAGTGCTAGCCTTGAGCTGAAGAACTGAGGGACAGCACTCAGGTCCAGAGTTCAAGCCCCATGACCAATAACAACAACAACAAAAATAGAAAGAAAGACAGGGGCTTATTACTACTAGCACCCAGTGAGTTGGGGCAGTATCTAGACTGGAACCCAGGTCCTGAACCTCAGCCTACGCCTGGCTCAGGCCCTTTGTCCTTCTGAATGTTGCTTTCTGGGTTTGTCAGTACCTTTAGAGGTGGGAGAGGAAAAGTGCACTCAGCCTGCTGGTATCACACTGCTGACTTCCTGGAGTCTCGACTTACTGTCTGAGTGTCTGGACAGCTCTGCTCTATCTCAGAGTTCTGAGCCTCGTGGTCAGAGGCCTGTAGCTCATAAGCTAGATTAGGAGTTCTACCTCCCCTCCCCAGAATATTTACGACCTTTGAGCATCTGGCCCTGATTATGCACTGGACTGGACTTGTGACTGGTTCCACTTCCCTGGGCTTGAACTCAGGGGCTTAAGCTCTGACTTGTCTTTTTCCCTCAAGGCTTAGTCCCACTTGAGCCACAACCTTCACTTCTGGCTTTTCTCTGGTCTCACCAATTTTCTTTTTCTTGCAAGTTGTCTCTGAACCTCAATCCTCAGATCTCAGCTTCCTGAATAGCCAGGATTACAGACATGAGCCACCGGGGCCTGGCTACCCATGTGACCTTGTGAGACTCTGGACCTTTCTGTGCTGTTTCCTCACCTGCTATCCCCTACCCTGGTGTGTAGAGAGGACAATCTAAGTAATAGCTTCCTCTCTCACCTTGACTACCATTTGCTTCTAGGAGCAGTTCTCTGCCTACACCCCACTCTTCCTTGTACCGCCTTGCCACGTGCTTCTGGAACTAGTGTACCACGTGTTTAGAAGTAAATGCTGGGGTGTCGGTTACCTCAGACAGGAATTAGGCCTTCCTGTCCCTGAGCTCTTTAGCTCAAGGCTAGCGCTCTACCACTTGGAACCACAGCTACTCCTCTGGTTTTCTGGTCGTTAATTGGAGATGAGAGTCTTACAGACTTTTCTGCCTGGGCTGGTCTTCAGATCTCAGCCTCTTGAGTAACTAGGATTACAAGTGTGAGCCACCAGCACCAGGCTTTTATTTGTTTTTCTAATAGATTGGGGTTTTTTTATTTTTTATTTTTTGGGTCCGGTTGTGGGGCCTGAACTCTGGGCCTGGGCACTGTCCCTCAGCTCTTCAGCTCGAGGCTAGCACTCTACCACTTGAGCCACAGCACCACTTCCGGCTTTTTTCTTTTTGCTTATGTGGTGCTGAGGAATCGAACCCAGGGCCTCATGCATGCAAGGCAAGCACTCTACCACTGAGCCACTTTCCCAGCCCTAGATTGGGTTTTTTTGTTTGTTTGTTTGTTTTTGTTTTTGCCTAGTTCATCCTAGACTCTGATCTTCCTATTGATGCCTTCTGTATAGTTAGGATGACAGGAACATATCATCATGTCCAGCTTTATTGGTTTGAGATGGGGTCCCACTAACTTTTTGCCTAGTTAAGTGAGCCTCCTGATCTCTCTGCCTCTCAGGTAGCCAGGGTCACAGGTATGAACCACCACCTCCTGGCTTTTCCCTTTTAAAAGGTTCACTCTTACCTAGAATAAGAAGATCCTAAGGACTAGAGAGACAGGATCAGTACAAGGACAGATCACTTGCTGCTACAGTGTTGTAAGCAAGCAATCACACTGGCCTGGACCAATTGTTAACCGAAGAGGTAGTGAGGAAGAACCAGCCAGCTTTGTTCAAGGTTAGATGTGGAATGTGAAAGGCACAAAGGAATCAGAATGATTCTACAGATGGGGTACCTACCTGGACACAGTCATCCAGAAGGCTCTACATCTTCTTGGTCCACACCAAGCTCCATCCTCTTGAAAGGCATTTTTTCCCTCACATATGTAGCTACCCCCCTCCTACTGGAGATGGAACCCACCCCAACACCTTGTGCTTTACTAGGCAGACATTCTACCCCTAGAGCTATACGCCAGGCCTTCTGTTTTTATTCTTGAGATAGGATCTGATTAACTTTCCCTGATCTGACCTCAAAACCCTGATCCTCTTGTCTTCTACCTCTCAAGTAGCTGGGATTTATAGGCATGTACCACTGAGCTGATATCTTAATGGCCTTCTGAGAGGTCACCAAAATAGCCAAGTTGATGGATTAGCTAGCACCTCCTCTTGTCACCACTTACAGATGCTACAAAGCCCACGACCAGACCTTGTACAAATGAACTATGAGGGACAAAAGGGCCCAGATTCTTCCCTAGGCTGCTGTTCTCTCTCCCCCACCCAGCCAGTTCCACTTGAGTCTTGTTCTTTGTCACCCCCTGTGCTCTACAGCAGCAGAAAATGGGACACAGTGATTCACTTTCTGTGGGGGGCTTGTCCTGGAAATTGTGGAACTTCTCTCTCTGTGTTGCTTTCATTCTGCCACCTCTGTACTCTACTTCTCTCTATCCAAGTATGATGATATTTTAAGCGAGTTCAAGTTATATATAATGGATTTAATGCAGGGTTAGGCTTCTAAAGGTGAGCAGTTTTCAATTGGAAGGGACACTAGGAACAGCAGGTATGCTCAATTTCAATTTTATTATAAATAAGTTTGCATATTGAACAATATACCCTATCCCCGCCACCCCCCCCAAAAAAAGAAAAATCCAGCTCTTCCTTGGTTCTAAAGTGTCTAGAAATGGAACAGTTCTCACTGGTTCTCCTCTGCCCCAGGTGCTTTCTAGATGTGGGGCAAAGTGATGCTTGGAGCTGCTGATCAGAAAGCAGTTCAGAAGGTAGAATGGGTGGCCAGGGGAAGAGCGCCCAGGCTGGGAGCCACATACCAGGGCCACCAGAAATGGAAGAGATGGTGGCATGAAGCAGATTGTTCCCAGGTGGTTTGTGTGTATATGTGTGTGTTTGATTGGTCATGGGGCTTGAGCTCATGAGCCTGGGTACTGTCCTTAAGCACTTTTGCTCAAGACTAGTGCTCTACCACTTTGAGCCACAATGCTACTTCCGGTTTTCTGGTAGTTAATTGGAGATAAGAGTCTTATAGGGACTTTTTAGTCCAGGCTGGCTTTGAACCATGATCCTTAGGTCTCAGCCTCCTGAGTGGCTAAGATTATAGGCATGAGCCACTGGCATCAGGCTCAGGTGTTTGTTTTTGCCCCCCGCGCACAGGCTGCAGTATTCTGTGTTTTCATTTCATTCATACTCCAGGGTTGAAATTTAGGGCGTTAAGAAGGCCCCTTTGCCAGGAATGCTACTTAGTTTTTTTTCAATGACTTTAGTGCCACGGGCTTAGGTGAAGGTACAAGAAAACCTGAACCCAAGGCCTTTTGGTCTCTAGGAAAAGCCTGCCTGTGGCTCCTAGTTGGGAGTATTAGAATACACACAAGAAGCCATGTGGAGGAACACACAGTTATGGCTTAAACGAGGTTATACCTAGAATGAGGCGGCTCCACGGACAGGAGTCTGGAGGAAGGATGGGGTCAGCCCTGCTCTGGAGCCCTGGCTGTGTGTCCTCCGCTGGGGCAAGTAAATGGCCATCCTCTGGCCTGCTCTTATGTCTTAAAACAGGGATAATAATACCTCTGTCTTAGGGTTGTTGAGAATTGAAGGAGGCCCTGTAATAACGTGCTTAGAGTTGTCTCTGTCTTATAGAAGCAGTTTGACTATGTACATGTAATTTTAAAAATGAAATTGAAAAATATTGAAATTAAGGGGTTTTTGTTTGATACATAAAGTAAAAAAATTGAACATGCAAAAATTAAAGAAAAGTTTTTAGGTCTATCCACTAAACTTAACAGTAGAGATTGGAGTGTAGGCTCGGAAAGTGGGTATTGGAAAAGAGGAAGTCTCTGGAAGATGATTCTTTTCTTTAAAGTGCTTAAATACTATTGGAAAATATTTCTAATGCCTTAGTTAGGGGTTGAGCCCAAGGCTCACAGATGCTAGGCAAGTATTCTGCCATTTGAGCCACATTTTGGGTGTTTTTTTTGTGTGTGTGTGTGTGTATAGCTAATCATAGGACTTGAACTCTGGGCCTGGGCACACTGTTCCTGAGCTTCATTTTGCTGAAGGCTAGTGCTCTGCTACTTGAGCCACAGCACCACTTCCAGGTTTTTGTTTTGTTTTGTTTTGTTTTTTGAGTAGTTTATTGGAGATGAGTCTCATGGACTTTCCTGCCCAGGCTGGCTTTGAACTGCAACCCTCAAATCTCAGCCTCCTGAGTAGCTAGGGTTACAGGTGTGAGCCACTGGTACCTGGCCCCTGTATTTTGCTTCTGAGGGAGGGTCACACTAACTTTTGTCAGGCTGGCCTCAAACTTGCATTCCTCCTACTTCGACCTCTGGAGGACCTGAGATTACAAGCATGTCCTACCTACCATACCCAGCTTAGAAAATGTTTTAAATGAACAGGTATTTGTTGAAAACCAGCAACACATTGGCTTTTCTCAAAGCACTTTGAGAAAATCAAACGAAACCACTGTGTATCACCTGGCAGTTTCCCAGGAACTCAGTCCAGCCCTGAGATGTAGGAGCTTGGGGTTCCTGTCTGTCTCATATGAACTCTGCCAGGTGACCTCCAGGGCCACTGGTGCCCCCTCCCTTGCCAGAGCGGTTATTGCCTGTTTTCTCCCGTGGACACACACTGTTTACCTCAGTCCTGGTCCCTGTCTCTCCTATCCCCATGTGAGTCATCCTCTGTCTCGTGGATGTGGGGGTGGGAGGCAGAATGGAATTCATTAAACTTGGATTATGGAGAGTTTGGGTGATTGGGGAGGAACTCAGGACATCAAAAGTGCTCCTGGCCTGGGGTGGGCTGAAGGGGGTATCTGATGAAATGCACCCCCCACCCTGCCCCGCTGGGGTGAAAGCTGCTGTCAGTGGAACCCTGATGCAGGCCTAGACTGGGGCATTTGGGGCCAGGCCTGAAGGTCAGGAGTCTTGCCAGATGTGGCGAGACTCTAGGTCGCCTGTGAGCCAGCGTCTCCCTCGCTGTCCTGTCTCACTGCCAGGCTAGCTGCAGGTCTCAGGAGTCCCAGAGACCAAACTTAATTCCAGACATTCTTGAGGGAGCTCCCACTGGTCCCTTAACTTGTTCCTCAGCCACCTTTGCAGGCCCAGGGCTGTGTTGCTGGGAGCACCTGGCTCCTCAGGTTAGAGACACACCTGACTCAGAATGAGGATAACAGGAAGGCTTCCCAGAGGAGGCAGCACATGACTGGGTTTTGAGAGGTGGGTAGAAGTTTAATAGGCTAAAGCATTCCCCCCTGTATTTGCAGAAGTGGAGCTGGGGGTCTTTGGGCAGCTGGAGGAGAGGGAATGATTGGGACTGCTGAGAGAAGGACGTAGCTTGTGAGGGGCCTGAGGTCCTCCTGCCTGAATCTGTGGTCACAGCATACCTGCATCTGGAATGGCCTCTTACCAGGACTCCTGACTCCCTCTCTTGGCAGATTATTCAGGACCTCTGGCCCTCTCCGGCTTGCCATGATGCCTCTGTCCTTACCGGTCTTTGACCAGCCACACATGCTGTGTACAGTATACAGTACAACATGTTTCTATGCCCAATTCCTTGATTCCATGCGGACACATGTGGGGTAATGTTTGCCCCAAGCAGAGCTGGGCCTGGAGCCTGGGTCTTGTCCCAGGCCTACGTGGCCCAGCCCTACTGCTAGTGTTTCCCACCAGCTTTTAAACCACCTTCCCAGACCTGATGCTCTTGGAGAGTGGACCCCTGTCTCCCCATCCTAAAGTGTGGATGGAGACAAGCGAGAAACAGGGGTGCTGTGTGGAAGAGTGACAGTGCGCCCCTCACTCACATGGGGAATGGTGGTTCATGTCTAGGCTCAGAGCGGTTTATTTGTGGCTGCTTTGTGGGGGAGGCATTTGCAGACTTGATTCCTCTTCCTGTTGATCCTCACAGCAGCAGCATGGAACAAAGAACTGGCAATTAGGAGCCCTGGGTTCTAATTATGACCATCCTCCCCAGCCAGGTAGCATTGAGCCAGGCCCTTTACCTCTGATCTGTTTCCTGGTCTATGAAATGGGGGTCAGGGTATAGGAAGAAACCACAGGAGGGCATAAAAGACCCCGACACAGCACCTTACATTAGACACTCTGTGTGTCTGTAAACGTTCTTTTATTTTTTTTGCATTGGAGAATGAATATATAATATTTACCCTGGAACTTTCTATCCTTTTGCCTCAGCCTCAGCACTGGGGTTACCAGATTAGAGACTCTATCTTAAGAGGATCACAATCATATAAAATCAGGAATGTGGATCAGTAGTAAGCTTGAGGCCCTGAGTTCAAACCCTAGTACTGCCAAAAAACAATCATGTAAATTCTACCCAAGTGGGCATTATTGGTTTATATTTTTAAAAATTCAATTAATGCTGTAGGCCAGAAATTGAAAGTAAACTGTCTGAGTGACCCAGTTACCGAAGAAATATACCTCAGTCAAATTGTATTAAGTGCTTACATGCACCGTCTTGTTCATCTTCACAGATCTCACATCTGGTGAGTCAGCCTGCCTTCCATCCATTCTCTATTTCCATTTGCCGTGTGCAGTGTACTGTGCCAGGCCTTTTGGCAGATACAGACCCCCTCCTTAGGAATACTTCTAATTGTTTGGGGTTTTTTTGTTTTTTTGTTTTTTTGCCAGTCCTGGGGCTGAACTCAGGCCCTGGGCTCTGTCCCTGAGCTTCTTTTGCTCAAGGTTAGCATTCTCCTACTTGAGTCATAGCACTACTTCTAGCTTTTCTGTTTATGTGGTACTAAGGAATCCAACCCAGAGCTTCATGCATGCTAGGCAAACACTCTACCACTAAGCCACATTCCCAGCCTCTAATTGATCTTTCAGAGCCTGATTCAAATAGTCCTTGCTTTGGAACCATTACCTCCTTTCATTTTTCTTTAGCTTTGCGTGCACTTGAAAGCTCAGAGACAGAACTCCTTTCCCTTTCCTACACTGCACATCCAAGAGGATTTGATCTCAGTTCACAAGTTAGTGCCTTCTCTGTGCTAGAATATAGAGACCCAGATAACTGCAGACAGCTCTACCCTTGGACAGCCTGTTGTCCACCAGCAATGCCACATGTACACCCAACAGATCCTGATGATGTATTTGTTGTATACTCAGGTTTGGAGAAATTTCTAATAGTAATTATCACCACTTTTTACAGGGAATGCCAACATTGGCCCCTCCCTCCCTCCCTCCTTCCTTCTTTCCTTCCTTCCTTCCTTCTGAATCTCATTAGGTTACCCAGGCTGGCTTCAAACTCAGGATCCTTCTGCCTCAGCCTCTCAAGTACCTGTGAGCACAGATGTATACTGCCTGCCATGCCTGATTCATTTTTTGGCATTCTTTTTATTCTTTTGTTCTTTTTATTGGGGGGGGGGGTTGGTTGTAGGCTTGAACTCAGGGCCTGAGCCTTTTTGTGCTCAAGGCTAATGCTCTACCACTTGAGCCACAAAATGTGCCACTTCCAGTTTTGGGGTGGCTAATTTGAGATAAGTCTTTAATGGGGACTTTTCTGCCCGGGCTGGCTTTGAACCATGATGCTTAGATCTCGGTCTCCTGAGTAGCTAGGATTGCAGGCGTGAGCCACTGATGTCTGTCTATTTGCCATTCTTTGCCCTCATTATCTCTTCTTGTATTACAGACACCCTCTGAAGTAGGCTTACACACAGGTGGGGAAACAGGTAGGAACTATGAAGTGACTTGCTAGGGCCACCCCTCTAGTCAGGGTGACACCCCGATTGGGACCCAGTGTGTGGTAGGTTGCACACAGGGAAGGTAGCTGCTGCTGCCTATTTTGCAAGTATGGCAGGATTTACCTAGGCAACAAGGTACAGCTGAGTCAGTTCTAGTCTAGTTTACCTTGCTGCCTCATCCTCCCTGGTCCTGCCTGCCACGGAGCTGAGCATGGTGGTGGAAGAATCAACAATCTAAATAATTCCCAGACCCTCCTGGCTGAGTTCACTCGGTAAGGCTTCTAGGAGGGCTGGCTTCAAAGAAAGATGGTTTGCATTGGTGTCTTCATAGGCCCCTAGAAACGGAGGGAGTGTGGAGGAGAAGACTCATGGAAAGAAATGGCTACTTCTGGCTCTCTGGGAACTGCTTTGGGCTTCTTTAATCCTGGGCAGATACTCCCTTTAGAAACAAAATAAGGGGCTGAGGGTTTTACTCAGCAGAAGAGCGCCTGCCTGGTGAGCGCAAGGCCCTGAGTTCAGTCCTCAACTCTGGAAAAAAGCAAAAACAAAAACAAAATAAAAATAAAACTAGGCAGCCATGCACAAGTGGCTCACGTGTGTAACCATAGCTACTCAGGAGACTGAGATCTGAGGATCGTAAGTTCAAAGCCAGACTGAGAGGCTGGGAAGGTGGCTCAGTAGTAGAGTGCTTGCTTCGCCTGCATGAGGCTCTGGGTTCCATTCCTCAGCACCACATAACAGAAAAAGCCAGAAGTGGTGCTGTGGCTCCAGTGGTAGAGTGCTAGCCTTGAGCTGAAGAGCTGAGGGACAGCATCAAGCTGAGAGTTCAAGCCCCATGACCGAGAAAAAATTTAAATAAAAATAAAATTTAAAAAAGTCAGACTGCAGGAAAGTTTATGATGCTTTTATCTCCAAATACCCACCAAAAAGCTGGAAGTGGAGCTGTAGCTCAAAAGACCACCAGCCTTGAGCAAAAAAAAAACTTAGGACAGCACCCTGGCCCTGAGTTTAAGCTCCAGGCACGCACGCATGCACGCATACAAACACACACACACACACACATACACACAGAGAGAACTAGGGCTAATAGGATGAATGTGTAGGAGCGTGGACTCGAAACCAGGCTATTTAGGTTCTGAATCTGTTAGCAGTTGTGTGACTTGGAGCAAGTTGCTTAAATTTTCTGTGCCTTGATTTCCTGATCTGTAAATTTGAGTCCTCCCAGAGCTCTGGTGAGCATGTGAGATACCAGAGTATGAGCTACACTCTATAGAGAGCCGAGCTTGTTGCCAGGGCTTGGCTTTCATTGCTGCAGTTGAGACCAGTTGCTGGGGCAGTTGAAGAGGGAGTTAAAGAAATGGAATCATTGTGCACCTGGGAATCCCTTGGGATCTGGCCGATTTGCAGCCCCATAGCAGCTCTGAAAGTAGGCCGGCAGAGCCCCCAGCTTGTCCCTGGGTCCCTGGTGAGTCGGCACCAGTGGGCCTCAGAGGCTTCTCTTCCCCTTGCTCCCCTCTGACTTCTTAAGCCAGAGGAAGACTGTAGAAAGTGGGACCAGAGTATCTGGTCACCCTGGCAACTGTGGGTGACATGGGACAGACTTGCCTACTCCACAGTACTGGCTGGGGACAAGTCTCACAAGTGTAAATATAATTTTTGTGCTGAGGGCCAGAGCAGCCACAGGAGGGCCTGATGGCCCCCAGTCACCCAGCAGTTGCGAGATGAGTTGATCCGCAGGCCCCAGGTGTGTGTGTGTGTGTGTGCAGGTGTGTGCAGGTGTGTGCACACGTGTTCATGCCACCATCTCCACAAAAAAGAATGAAAGATACCACCACCTCCCGCCCCCAGCCTCTTCTCCTCAAGGGCAGAGGGTCTGGCCAGCGCTGGGCCTCGGGGGGCTTCCACACCTACTCTTGCTCTGGAGGCCCCCACGCTTCCGCGGTGGAACTGGCTGAGTGACCATTGAGAGGTCACTGGCTCTCCTGGAGTCTCTGTTTCCCTAACGACGTAATGGAAAATGAAATTCCCTCCGAGAGGTTCGTGTCTGCTCACAGCTCTGGATCTGATTCTGTGTCCGCCCCACCCCGATTCCATCCTGGCGAGGTCACCACAGCACCAAGTGTGAGACTTGGACGTTTTTGTCTCATTTCTTGCCATCCTGGGATCTTACCTTGGTGTGGGCCCTTTGACACCGTCCATCCAGGACCACCACCTCCATGACCTTTCACACCTGGTGTCAGACACCTTCCTGTGCTTACTGAAGGGGGCTCTTCGGGTATGCAGGGTGGGGCTGATGGGTGGAGTCAGGGCCTGGGGAGTGGGACAAGCTAGGACAGACCCTGGCCACTCCTCCCTTCCCGGAGCAGTCTCCTCCTCCCCTGTCCTGGAAGCACCTGGGCCCAACGCCAAGGGGGGCGGGGGCAGCATGTTGTAACCCTTACCCAGAAGCCTCTGGGGCCAAGAGCTCCTGCTGCTCACTGCTAGGCTCCAGTGAGGTATCCTGGAATCTGGCTTAAGTAGAAGAAAGTGCTATGACCTGGCAGGGTGCATCCTGCCTCCTCTCAGCGCTCCAGTTTCTCATCCGCACCATAGGAATGACAGCTGTCTGTTTCCCTGTGATGGAGCTCCCACAGTCTGGAAAACCATGGTCACATCATGAGCTCCTTGTGTAAGTTGTGAGCCTGAATCACCTCTCTGTCCCCACTGCCTACCATGGTGCCTCAGGGAAAATATTGATGCTCAAGCAACAAGCTAAATATAACTCGCTGCTCAAGGTGCAAGACATCTTAAGCCACCCCTGGAGACTCATACCTGCAATCCTAGTTATACTCAGGAGGCTGAGATCTGAGGATCACAGTTCAAAGCCAGCCTGAGCAGGAAAGACTATGAGACTCTTATGTCCAAAAAGTCAGAAGTGGAGCTGTGGCTCAAGTGGTAAAATAACAGCCTTGAGTGAAAAAAGGGACAGCGTCCAGGTTCTGGGTTCAAGTTCCAGTTCTGGCACAAAAATAAAATAAAACAATACCTATAATGGTGCTCTTCTTTTAGACCAGGAAAGTCCACCTCACCTTGAAGAGCTAGCTTGTCTTCTGCACAGTGGGACAGTACCTACCCCACAGGATTGTAGAGCACTGAGTGGCCGGCATGGTGCTGACACATCAGGAACAGCAAACACCTTTCACATTACCACTCTTGGCTTGCTCACACACCTCATGCTCCCCAGGAAAAAGTTTTCAAGACTCTATCTCAAAATCAAGCCAGGTGTGGTAATGCATGCCTGTGGTCTAGCTAAGTCTGAGGCAGAGGTAGAAAGATTGTGGTCTTAGGCCAGGCCAGGTCAAAAGCTAGAGACCCTATCTGAAATACAAAAGAGCAAAAGGACTGTGGTTCAGCCTAGCAAACACAAGGTCCTGAGTTCAATTTCCATTACTACCAAAAAGAAAAAGGAAAAGAGGTGTTAAACTTTGGCTCAAAGTTTGGAGGTTTTAATCCAAGACCAGTTGGCTCTGAGCTTGGGGCCCTTGAGGAGGCAGTACATCATGGTGGAAATGTTTGGCAGAGCAAGCCACTTACATCATGAGCGAGGGAGCAAAGAGAGCAAGGGGGGGCCAGGAGGTCCCAAAGACCCATCAGGACACACTTCCAGTGTTCCCCAAACCTGCCACTATACTAACCTCTTTTTTTTAGATTATGGTAGTGGGGCTGGAGCTCAAGATGTGGTTACTCTCCTTTAGCTTTTTTGCTCAAGCTGGTGCTCCACCACTTGAGCCATAGCTCTGCTTCCAGCTTTTTGGTGGTTAATTGGAGACAAGAGTCTCATGGACTTTCCTACCTGGGCTATCTTCAAACCTGATCCTCACATCTCAGCCCACTGAGTCATTAGGATCACAGACATGAGCTACTGGCAGGGCTATACCCAACCTCTTTTTTGTTGTTGTTGTTGTTGTTGGTCACGGGGGCTGAAATCTGGGCCTGGGCGCTGTCCTTCTGCTCCTCAGTTCAAGGCTAGTGCCCTACCACTTGAGTCATAGTGCCACTTCCGGCTTTTTTCTGCTTATGTGGTACCGAGGAATCGAACCCAGGGCCTCATGAATGGGAGGCAAGCACTCTATCACCAAGCCAACTTCCCAGCCCACCCAACCTCTTTAAGGTTCTTCTGTCTCCCAATAGACCACCCTGGGGTCCAACCCTTTAAAACGTGAGCCTTTGGGAGATATTCAAGATCTAAACTAGTATAGTAACCCTTGTTGTCCCATCTGCCCTCAAGGACACTATAGGTCTCTAGGGTGAGGGGCCATGGCCATCTCCACTTCTTTGTCTGGTTGTCTGACTCCAGCAGGTGCTACAGAACCTAGGTGGTAATGTGGTTTGAAGGCTGAGAGAAGAAGATGCCAGAGAGGGACCCCTACCCTTCCCTGAGCACACAAGGTGGCCATGAAACACTTCTGGCAGAGGTGGAAGAGGAGGAGGAGGTAGAAGCACTGTGGCAGCCAAGTGGCTCAGTGGTGGTAGAGTGCCAGTAGTGTTTAGAAAGAGCACAGGATAGGCCTGAGGCCCTGAGTTTGTTTGTTTTAAAAGAAAGAAAAAAAGGGGGGGGGGCATGGGGCTGCTTTGCTTTGATGGGGAGGGATGGCAGGAAAGTTTGAATTTCAGAACTTTGGAGTTTGATGGCAGCTGGTGGCCGCCACATCTGGGTTCTTTCCTGGTACTGCTCCTGGTTTGTTCTGTGACTTTTGGCAAGTCCTTTCACTTTTCTGAGTCTTTGTTGTCACATATTTAGAGTAGAATTGGGCTAAAAAGGTGACAGATTGCCAGGTGCCGGTGGCTCATGCCTGTAATCCTAGCTATTCAGGAGGCTGAGATCTGAGGATCATGGTTCAAAGCCAGCCTGGTCAGGAAAGTCCGTGAGACTCTTTATTTCTAACGTTATTTTTTTATTTTATTTTTTTATTTTTTGGTTGGTCATGGGGCTTGAACTCTGGGCCTGGGCGCTGTCCCTCAGCTTTTCAGCTCAAGGCAAGCGCTCTACCACTTGAGCTACAGCGCCACTTCCATCTTTATTTCTAATAAACCATTAGAAAACGAGAAGTGGCACTGTGGCTCAAGTGGTAGTGCTGGCCTTGAACTGAAGAGCTGAAGCATAGTGCCCAAGCCCAGAATTCAAGCCCATGACCAACAACAACAACAACAACAACAAAAAAAAAGTGACCGATTTTGTCTCTCACGTGGAGGCTGCTGGCTGTTGATTCTTGGAGCCTTGTGTGAAGCAGCTGGAAAGCAGGCGGTTATGCAGAAGCCTGCTGCCTGCAGGTGTGGGGTTGGAGTCACAGCACGTGCTCTGCGAGTTTGCAGACCTCAGGCCTTGTTTTGTTGTCCCCTAAGTTCCTTCCTGCACTGATCTTCTGTGAATCTTCCATCTCCTCTGTCACATCTCCAACCATCTGTTTCTGCCTTCAGCTTAAATAAATATCTTCCTGACAAGGGAACCCACCAGCTTCCCTCAGATGAAATCATTAGATTGTTCCTGTGTCCAACACAGGTCGGCCTCCCTGGACTTGAGCCTGGAAAGATGGTTTAGGGTTCAAGTGGAGGCTATGCCTTAGGTATTGGCACCTTGGTAATCAGTCTATAATTAACTTCTGCCTAACTTCTGCTGCTACCTATTTTATGACAGTGACAGAAACAGCATGTAAATGTCCTTGGAAAAACACACTGTAAGCCAGGCACCACTGATGCTTACCTGTAATGCTAGCTGTGCAGGAGGCTGAGATCTGAGGATCATAGTTCCAAACCAGCCCTGGCAGACAAATACAAGAAAGTCTTATCTCTAACCATCAAAAAGTCAGAAGTAGAGCTGTGCCTTGAGCAAAAAAGCTAAAAGGTCAGTACCCAGGCCCAGAGTTCAAGCCCCAGTACCAGACCAAATACAAACAACTGCCAGGCACCTGAGGCTGATGCCTGTAATCCTAGCTACTTAGGAGATATGAGGATCACGGTTCAAAGCCAGCCCGGGAAGGAAAGTCCATGAGACTCTTATCTACAGTTAACCACCGGAAAACCAGAAGTAGTGCTGTGGCTCAAGTGCTAGAGTGCTAGCCTTGAGCTGAAATGCTGAGGGACAGCGCCCAGGCCCAGAGTTCAAACCTTACAACTGACAAAAGAGAAAAACAAACAAAAAAACCTGCCCGAACACTTTAAAACATCAATTGTTTTATACCACAACCTTTGTGAAGCTGGTATTATCCCTTCCATTTTCAGACAAGGAGCCAAGGCTCAGAGTTAACAGCCTGTTCATCTCTAGCCAGCTGCTCCTTGGTCCCCAGTCCTGTTCCACGTCCCCCAGAAGCCCACGCCTCCTGTTCTCTCGCCTTCCGCAGGTTTCCATGTGATCCCCACCATCTCCAGCATCGTCCCAGAGAGCTGCCTGCTGATCGTGGTGGGGCTGCTGGTGGGGGGCCTGATCAAGGGCGTGGGCGAGACGCCCCCCTTCCTGCAGTCAGAAGTGTTCTTCCTCTTCCTGCTGCCCCCCATCATCCTGGACGCCGGCTACTTCCTGCCGCTGCGGCAGTTCACAGAGAACCTGGGCACCATCCTCATCTTCGCTGTGGTGGGCACGCTGTGGAACGCCTTCTTTCTAGGCGGCCTCATGTACGCCGTGTGCCTGGTGGGCGGTGAGCAGATCAACAACATCGGCCTCCTGGACACCCTGCTCTTCGGCAGCATCATCTCTGCCGTGGACCCCGTGGCGGTGCTGGCTGTCTTTGAAGAGATCCACATCAACGAGCTCCTGCACATCCTCGTCTTTGGGGAGTCCCTCCTCAACGACGCCGTCACCGTGGTGAGGGGTCAGGGGCCCTGCCTACATGCACTGGCCTCTAGTCCCCTAGCTGCCCACTAGTTAATACCAGTAGTGCAAACAGATGGTGACGATCCGTCCTTGCTGTGTCCCAGGCACCACGCTGTGCACGGTGACACATGTTCTCACATTTGATCCCCAGGAGATGCTGAGGAGAAAACTTGGTGTTGTCATTTTATAGAACAAGAGACAGGCCCAAAGACGTTAATCAGCTTGTGGTAGAATGGAGATCTGAACCAAGTGATAGAAGCCGTTTGTGTTTGAAGCAGATCTGTCTCCTCCAAGGCCAGAGTTCTTGGCCTTCCTAGGACAGATGTTCCTTCTTCAGCTCACGTTTTGATGTGATCTTGGCCATATTGCTGGTCCTCCTCCTGCCTCCATTACCTCTTGAGAGCCTGTTTTATTTCAGAATCTTTCAGTTCTGATGTTGAGTATCTTAAGTTCGAAATTTAGTGTGTGCAGTTTTGGAGTGGAGATGGTGGAAACTTCTAGATGACAAGTAAAATGGGATAGCCGCTTGCTTCCTGTGAGAGCTTAGGCAAATGACTCTGCCTTTCTGGGCCTCACCTTTTATTTGTTTGGTACTGGGGTCCGAACTCACGACCTGGTGGTTGCTAGGCACGACCTAGTTCTATCTCTGAGCCACATCTGCAGCCCTTTGTGCTGGTTACTTTGAGATATAGGGTCTGGCTTCCTGCGTAGGTGTGTGCCTGGACCACAGTCTGCCTATTTTATGCTTCGTGGTCACAGCTGGGATGATGGGCACATGCCACTGTAACCAGCTGTTTGTTGAAAAGGAGTCTTGTGCATTTTTTTTTTTTTTTTTTTTTGGTCGGCTGTGGGGCTTGAACTCTGGGCCTGGGCGCTGTCCCTCAGCTCTTCAGCTCAAGGCGAGCGCTCTACCACTTGAGCTACAGCGCCACTTCCGGTTTTCTGGTGGTTTATTGGAGATAGGAGTCTCACGGTCTCTCCTGCCCGGGCTGGCTTTGAACCGCAATCCTCAGATCTCAGCCTCCTGAGTAGCTAGGATTACAGGCGTGAGCCACCAGCGCCCGGCATAGTCTTGTGCATTTTTTCTGCCCAGACCATTCTCAAACTGCAGTCCTCCCGATCTTAGCCTCCTTAAGTAGCTAGGATTGCAAATGTGAACCACTGGCACCCATGTGGGCTTTGACAGCTATAAAATGGCCTACTGAGGGCAGGCAAGACCTATGCAAGGCTCCATTGTACATGGCAGAACTATAAACTGTACATGCCTACCAATGCTCTCCTGGCCCATTGCCTCAGGAAGTAAATGTGAGTGTGCATGTATGTCCCCCTCTCCCTCCAAGCTGAACTCCTCAAAGAGCAGCCGCATACACACGAAAACACAAGTGCATGTGTGCCTGCTCAGTCCCTGCTCACACGTGCACTCTGTTCATGGCGGCCCCTCAGACAAACACCTCCTTGTGGTAGACTGTTATTCAGTGGCCACAAGCCCCAGTTTCCTCTGCCTCTCTTGCCTCTCACTGGCTCATCACAGGGCTGGGTGGCCTGGCCTGAGCAGACAGGCTTCCATCCTGGTTTCTTCTAGCATCAGCCCTTGCCCAGGGTTACCACGGGAACCTCAGTTTCCCTACTAGTAACATAGGACTTGCAGTACCCAGCTGGTTCTATTCGCTGGCGTTCCTGCAGGAATTCTGCTCACTCTGAGTGCCAGAGGTGCAGCCTTCCAGTCGGGTGTGGATGCAAGTCCAGGCTGGGGGTGCTTGTGCCAAAAGATAACTCAGACCCACAGCCACGTCTGCTGAAGTGGGTGGTGTGGCTCTTACTGGTGCTGGGCTGCTTCCTGTCCCAAATGAATCTGAGCCACCCAGAAACTCCTCGTGAGGTTGCCACTGCTGTTAGCTGTTTCCCCAGGTGAAGAAACTGAGGCACTGAGAGGTTCTGTTAACTGATGAGTAGCCTGGCTTCAAATCCACACAGTGTGACCCTGAGTCCAAACACAGACCTGTGCCACACAGCCTCTCTGCAGTGACAGGCCAGAAAGGCTGTGCCTGCCCCAGTGGCCCAGATGGTAGACCGGAAGGACTTATGCCTCTCCTCAGGCCAGGAATGAGTTTGAGTAGCTCAGGGCTAAGTGTATCTGCTGCTACCCCACCCTGTCTCCCCAGTGGCACCTGGGCCTGGAACCTGCCCTTCCTGCTTGGCCCTGATTGGGCTCTTTTGAAACTCGAGGCAAGGGTGTGAGTGCCCCATTTCCCGGGCAGGAAGGTTGCCTCTACACTGCACGGGCTCAGGCGGGCCAGCGCCTTGTCACACAGACCCCCCTTGCCCATTATCCCTTGCCTCCAGGAACTGCCCAGGTGCCAGGGGCATCAGAGGGTTTCCTCTCATGGATTCTTGGGTCCTTGTCCCCTTCTCCCTGGATCTAGAAACTCCTGGGCTGGTTCCTGGCAGAGCTATGTAGGGCTGGACTCAAGAAGGCCAGGAAGCCATGATGCTGGTAGAGACCAGAAGCTGAGGCTGTGGGAGGCCTCAGCCCATAGCCACCAGGGAACACGTCCTGGGTGCAGTCCCGCTCCTGGGCCCTCGGGCACACTGCTTCCCCTCTGTGAACCTCAGTGTGGCAAGGGAACAGACATCCTCACAAGCTTGTTAGTGCTGACTAGGAAAAGATTGTTCAGAGGGCTTCGCACTACGGCTATAGTGACGTCCATTTCCCAGCCTCAGGGACGGGAAACTTCAGAGCTGCCAGTTTCACAGCATCTGAACTTGGCAGCTTATTGCAACCACCTGGGAGCTTCTTAAAGCAAGAGGTTTCTCAGCCCCACCCCCAGGGTCCAGGTGGGGGTATGCCCTGGCCGCATGAATTATCATGATTAAGAAATCCTGTTCTAGGGGCTGGGAAGGTGGCTCAGTGATAAAGTGCTTGCCTAGCATGCATGAAGCCCTGGGTTCAATTCCCCAGTACCACATACACAGAAAAAGCCAGGAGTGGCGCTGTGGCTCAGGTGGCAGAGTGCTAGCCTTGAGCCAATGAAGCTCAAGGACAGTGCCCAGGCCCTGAGTTCAAGCCCCAAGACTGGCAAAAGAAAAGAAAGAAAAATGAAAAGAAATCCTGTTCTAGCTGGGTAGATACTAGTAGCTTGCACCAGTAGGAGAAACAGATCTGGGGATCATAATTCAAAGCCAGCCAGAGCATAAAAGTCTGTAAGATCCTTAGCTCCAATTAACCAGCAAAAAGCTGGAAGTGGAGCTATCCCTTAAAGTGGTAGAGTGTTGGCCTTGAGCAAACAAGCTAAGGGAGTGCACAAGGCCGAGTTCTAGTTCCAGTATTGGCAACAGAAAAAAGAAGAAAGGAAAAAGTAAAGAAAGTTATCCTGTTCTTCATTGTCTGAACTTACTACTTCGTGCTGAAGGAGGGATTGAACTCAGAGAGGCGTGGTCACATGGGGGCTGTTAGCCCAGCCCAGGCCCAGTACTGAGTACTTTACCTGCTCAATCTTTACAGCCCACTTTGCAGATGGAAAACCTGAAGCCCAAGGAGTAGTTGGCCCCATGTACCCATCTAGGGAGCAGCAGAGTAGGGATTTCAACATAACCCTTTGGTTCCTGGGTTCTGTGTTCATAACCAGCATGATGGGGTCCAGGCCTCGGCCAAGTCCCTCCAGCCCCCAGCCCATCAATCTGAGCTCTTGCTTGGTACTGGATTTTTCTCTTACCATGTGGTCTATTCTGTTGGTTGGTTGTTTTGGGTGGTACTGGGGCTTGGACTCAGGGCCTTGCACTTCCTAAGGCAGCCACTCTTAACCACTTGAGCCACACCATCCACCCCCACATGGCCTATTCTTTGTGCCCATGGTTCCCGGAGGGGTGGGATCACCCTGGGTGGACCCCAGGGAGCCATGGGGCTAGCACCCTGCCCTCCTACCCACCAGCCTGCACACTTTCCCCAGGTCCTGTATCACCTCTTCGAAGAGTTTGCCAGCTACGATCAAGTGGGCATCGTAGACATCGTCCTCGGCTTCCTGAGCTTCTTCGTGGTGGCTCTGGGCGGGGTGTTTGTGGGCGTGGTCTACGGGGTCATTGCCGCCTTCACCTCCCGATTCACCTCCCACATCCGTGTCATCGAGCCGCTCTTCGTCTTCCTCTACAGCTACATGGCCTACCTGTCAGCTGAGCTCTTCCACCTGTCCGGCATCATGGCGTGAGTTTGGGTGTGGGTGTGGCAAGCAGAGGGCTTGGCTGGGCAGGCCTCAGACTCAGGTCCTCACCAGGGTCCAGGCTCCATACTTGTGTGGAAACCATTTTAATGACCAAGGTCATCAGGGGCTTCCTAGTGAACCTCTTAGCCTTGCTACTTGCTTCAGTGTGGCAGTGGGCGGGTGACAGACCTCCATGTACAAAATGACAAGAATGTCCCCGCCCTGTGAGGTGATGGGTGGGTGGACCAGATGAGAACAAACATGCAAAGCAGACAGCTGTGGGGCTCCCGAAAGTTGCTTAGAAAACAGGCACTTGTCCATGCTAGCCCCCCACACCACAGAGGTACGAATGAGCCTGAACCCCACCTTCCTCCATCCTAGGCTCATTGCCTCTGGGGTGGTGATGCGCCCCTACGTGGAGGCCAACATCTCCCACAAGTCCCACACCACCATCAAATACTTCCTGAAGATGTGGAGCAGCGTCAGCGAGACCCTCATCTTCATCTTCCTGGGCGTCTCCACCGTGGCTGGCTCCCACCACTGGAACTGGACCTTCGTCATCAGCACGCTGCTCTTCTGCCTCATCGCCCGCGTGCTGGGTGAGGGCTGGCCATGCACAGAGAGAGAGAGAGTGGGGGGGGTGGTACAGTGTGGTAGTACTGGGGTGTAGTGAAGGTGTGGGTAAGGGTGGGTTTTGTAGGAGTTTGGTTGTAAGGGATGCACTGTGTGGGGTGGTAAAAGTATGGACTTCTCTGTATATGTAGTGTATTATGTGTAGGTGCTGCACTGTAGTGTGGTGATGTATAGTGTGTTGTGTACAGGAGCTGTCTAGTGTGTATGGTATAATATATGAGAAGGCTGGGCTGTCGTGTGCAAGGTACAGAGTGTGGAGAATCTAGTTTGGGGTGTGTGGTGCAAGGTATGTAGGCCCATTTGTGGGGGGGGGGTGTAGGAGCTAGGCCATGTCAGGTGAGGTATAGTTGTGGGGGGGATTCTGGGCTATGGTGGTTGAGGAACAACTGGTGGTAGGGGGGGAATCTTAGGCCATGACTGGTGAGGTAGGGTATATGAACACTCCAGGGCACCTGAATCAGGTCCTTGGGGTCCACCTCAGGCACCTGCCAGGCCTCACTCCTCTGTGGAAAAGTCAGTGTCCCTGTGGGTCTTACTCATACTCCCGTGAAATGAAGACGGGCTGTGTGGTCCCCATACCTGTTCTGTGTGACTTGGGGCATTTTTTGAAGTCCTGTTGCTCCTGATCCTGTTCTCCAGCGATTCTGGTTTTGTGGGTGGAGGTCAGACCCAGCCCACATCTTAATGTTTGATTATGGGGAACATCAAATGCAGAGAGAATAAGACCAGGCTACTTTATCCCCATGTGTCCGTCTAATTGACAAGGAGATACTGTGACCACTTTTTTGTCTCTGCCTTCCCCTTCCTGACCCAGCCCCAGAGGCTGGGTTCGTCTGCGTTAGGAGCCCTCCGTACGTATGGATCTAGAGCCTCCTGGGCTGAGGGACCCAGGACTTGAGTGAGAAAGGAGGAGCTTGGGGATGGGGAAATCGCTGGCGCAGAGGCCAGGAGGTGCTCAGGCCTGCCCAACGCTTCCTCTGCCCCTCGCTGGCAGGCGTGCTGGGCCTCACCTGGTTCATCAACAAGTTCCGAATCGTGAAACTGACCCCCAAGGACCAGTTCATCATCGCCTATGGGGGCCTGCGAGGGGCCATCGCCTTCTCTCTGGGCTACCTCCTGGACAAGAAGCACTTCCCCATGTGTGACCTGTTCCTCACTGCCATCATCACCGTCATCTTCTTCACTGTCTTTGTGCAGGTGCTGGGCCTGGGGGGTGGGGTGGGCAGGCCCCGGCCTGAGGGTCCTTGAGTCTGTTTCTGTTGAAAATGTGTTGTGTGAAGTGGGGCTGTGGATCCTAGGCCCAGCTCTTGTATTAACTCGCTGTGTGACTTTGGGCAAGCCACTCCCCTTTTGGCCCCCAGTTTCCTCCTTTATAAAGTGGCCAGTTAGAAAATGAGTCACTGTGAAGTGAGCCAACAGAATGTAAAGTTACCAGACTGTTGCCCAATCAGGAACTATTTAAGAGATGTGGGTTGTCAGCAGGAGATCCTGTCCCAAGACAGGATCTTGGGACATGGTAGGCTTCAGTGGTTTCATATCTTGGGAGTCTCCAGCTTCTGCATCTGTAAAATGGAGCAATCGAGCATCGACAGCTGGGCACCTAGAAGCCTAGAGTCAGCCCTAGCTCGGCCACTGTCTGTGTGGCCTGGCGTCTTAGTTCCCCACTTGTGAAATAAGGATGATCTCTAAGTATCTTCCCAGCACTGGTCAGTGAGGTTTTTGTTTTGTCAGTACTAGGGGTTTTGTTTGTTTGTTTGTTTCTAAGCTTAGGACTTCATTCTTCGTAGGAAGTGGAATTCCAGCCCTAATTTTTTTCTTTTGCGACAATGGCCTTGCTGTGTGGTTGAGGCTGGCCTGGAACTCCCTCCGTAACCCATCCTCCTGCCGCAGCCTCCCTGAGTGCTGGATTACAGGCAAGAGCGGCCACGCCTGGCCCTTGCCAGGATTTGTATGTGTTTGAATGACCCAGGCTTAGCTGAGAGTCCTACCCTTGTCAAGGAAGTCCAACCTAGAATAATCTTGCATACCTGAGTGTGATCTTGGGCAGGTGATAAACTCCGTGCCTGGGCCTCCATTTCTTTCCCACCATTCTGCCTTTCCCAGACACTAATCCTTACAAAGCACTAGAGACACTTTGCCTTCTCAGGAGAAAAAATACAAGGGAAACTTCAAGGAAGTGGGCTTATTCTTTGCATTTAAAAGAAGCGAGCCAGGTGCCAGTGGCTCAGGCCTGTAATCCTAGCTACCCAGGAGCCTGCGATCTGAGGATCTTGGTTCGAAGCTAGCCTGAGCAGGAAAGTCCATGAGACTTTTCAATTAACCACAAAAGGCAGAAGTGGAGCTGTGGGTCAAATGCCTTAAGCACCAAAAGCTCAGGGACAGCACCCAGGTCCTGAGTTCAAGCCCCAGGACCAGCACACAAAGACAAAACCCAAAACAACACCTAAAAAGCGCTGTTTCCCCTTGACTTTTTTTTTTCTCCCGTCCTGGGGCTTGAACTCTGGGCTTGGCACTATCTCTTGGCTTCTTGGCTTCTTTTGTTCAAGGCAAGCACTCTACCACTTGAGCCACAGTACCACTTCCAGCTTTTTCTGAGTAGTTTATTGGAGATAGGAGTCTCACAGACTTTCCTGCCCAGGCTGGCTTCGAACCAAGATCTTCAGATCTCAGCCTCCTTAGTAGCTAGGATTGCAGGCGTGAGCCACCTTGTCTGGCTTCCCCTGGACTTTTTATTTGTATTTGGTAATGGTTCTCCAAGCCCACTTATACTAAAGGCAGCATTGCGTTTGACCCATTGCCTGGGTTTGATTCTTGGTTCTACTACCTCTATGGGACCTTTGGTAGTTGCTTAATTTCTTTTTTTTTTTTTTTTTGGGTCCTGTCGTGGGGCCTGAACTCTGGGCCTGGGTGCTGTCCCTCAGCTCTTCAGCTCAAGGCTAGTGCTCTACCACTTGAGCCACAGCGCCACTTCCGGCTTTTTTCTTTTTGCTTATGTGGTGCTGAGGAATCGAACCCAGGGCCTTGAGCATGCAGGGCAAGCATTCTACCACTGAGCCACCTTCCCAGCCCCTAGTTGCTTAATTTCTGTGAGCCTCAGTTTCCTCATCTGTAAAATGTGAACTCTTAGGGTTGTCATAGCTGTTAAAGGGCCTGTTTTTAGGGGAACACAGCCTGGCCTGCCACATAGAAACTGTGGTTATTTTTATTGTGTGTGTGCCAGTATTGGAGCTTGAACTCGGGGCCTGGGTGCTGTCTCTCAGCTTTTTGCTCAAGGCTAGTGTTCTAACACTGGAGCCACAACTCCACTCCAGCTTTTTGTGATTAACTGGCTTCAAACCATGATCCTCAGAATTTAGCCTCCTAAGTAGTTAGGATTCCAGGCGTGAGCCACCTATGCTAGACTAAAAGGTACTCCTAGCAGCCCAGGAGGGAGGAGCGGAACAGAGGTTCTGTCTGTCTGTGAGGCTCAGTTCCTTAGGGTTGCAGAGTGGGTCTGTAGTGGAGCCCATATCTGAACCCACGCCCTGGCTATGTGAGCAGTGTAAGGCTCTGCCTGAGCTCTGGCTGTGTCCCCAAAAAGAACTGGTGCTGGGGTGAGGCAAACAGTTCTAACATCCATTGGTCCTGGGCCACTGAGAATCCCAGAGCACAAAGGGCATCTCAGGATCCCTGCCAGAGTGGTAGATCCATTGTGCCTGAGACCTAACTGCCCCCTCCCCTGCCCAGGGCATGACCATTCGGCCCCTGGTAGACCTGTTGGCTGTGAAGAAAAAACAAGAAACCAAGCGCTCCATCAATGAGGAGATCCACACGCAGGTACTGGGAGCTGGGGCCTGCAGTTGCTGAAGGAGGCTTCAGGAGCAGCTAGACCACCCTTCTTTGTACTTGGTCACCTCCTCTGTCCTTACCTCAGTGCTGGGTGGTCCCCCATCTTCCTGATGGGCAGGTGTGGTGTTAGCATCTGGAATCCGAGGGGGCGTTATGCCATCTTTGCCGCTAGACAAAACCTGCCCTGAGCATTGGGTTCAAGTGGGTTCAGAGAAAGTGCCTCAACCAGCTGGGAGAGGGAGAGTTGGAGATATCCAGTTGTCCACTGGGCTTGAGGATCACTGGAGGCTTGGCGCCACCTCCTGGCTACTCTTGGAACTTCAGGGCTGGGCGGAGCAGAGGCCCCTCTGGGGTGGAAGGTAGAGTTCTGGATAGCAAAGGAGCCCAATAGTAAAGCTTGACCTGGCTCATTTCAGTTCCTGGACCATCTTCTGACGGGCATCGAGGACATCTGTGGTCACTATGGCCACCATCACTGGAAGGACAAGTAGGTGCAGGTGGGGTGGGTGGCAAGATGCAGTTGTAAGGGTCTCTTCCCAAGTCCCGGCTTCTGCCCACATGTGGGAACCGGCTCCATCCGTCTTCCTCCTCTTCCCCCCAGGCTCAACAGATTTAATAAGAAGTATGTGAAGAAGTGTCTGATAGCCGGCGAACGCTCCAAGGAGCCCCAGCTCATCGCCTTCTACCACAAGATGGAGATGAAGCAGGCCATTGAGCTGGTGGAGAGCGGGGGCATGGGCAAGATCCCCTCTGCGGTCTCGACTGTCTCCATGCAGTGAGTGCCAGTGGCCAATCTGGGCAGCAACTGTTCCCTTACGCCAACCGCAGCCTGAAACAGCCACCGGGAGAGCCGTGTTATCCAGTCAGGGTCGGTTTGAGGTGGGAGGGGGGGGTTGCAGAGCATAGAAGGGCTTGAGGCTTTGAACACCTACCTAGGCCATCCCAAGCATAGCTTCCTCCTGGCCCATCCCTGCAGGCTCCAAAGTCTTAAGACTGGAGACCTGCCGGGCGCTGGTGGCTCACGCCTGTAATCCTAGCTACTCAGGAGGCTGAGATCTGAGGATCGCGGTTCAAAGCCAGCCCGGGCAGGAGAGACCGTGAGACTCCTATCTCCAATAAACCACCAGAAAACCGGAAGTGGCGCTGTAGCTCAAGTGGTAGAGTGCTTGCCTTGAGCTGAAGAGCTGAGGGACAGCGCCCAGGCCCAGAGTTCAAGCCCACGGCCGACAAAAAAAAAAAAAAAAAGACTGGAGACCTAACATTTGCCCTGTTGTGCCAGGAACATTCACCCCAAGTCCCTGGCTGCTGAACGTATCCTGCCAGCACTGTCCAAGGACAAGGAAGAAGAGATCCGCAAAATCCTAAGAAACAACCTGCAGAAGACCAGGCAGCGGGTGAGTGGCCACCTTCTTCTGCAGCCTTCTCTTCCTCTACCCTGGGCACCAGCCTCTTCCCAGACTGCAACACTGCTCCGCGTCCCCCCCACCCATGGGCCTGTAGCTTCCCCGGCCCCCAGACCTCTAGTCCCAGCTTCCTGGTCCTGCCTGCCCCAACAGCTACTACCCTGTTCCTCCCACAGCTGCGGTCCTACAACAGACACACACTGGTGGCTGATCCCTACGAGGAGGCCTGGAACCAGATGCTGCTTCGGAGACAGAAGGCCCGGCAGCTGGAGCAGAAGGTGGGATCCAGATCAGCATGGGACCCAGCCTTTCTGGGAGAATCTGGGTTCTTCCTATACCTACACCCCAGCGCTCCACCAAACTCCACAGAGGAAATGTGTTCATTCTCGAAATAGTGGTTTCAGGAGGCTTGTTGATGGTTCCAGAGTTTGGGTTTTATCCCAGGGAGTAACGCAGGAGGGAAGGGGATGGTCTGGATAAAGGACACAAGACGGAGAGGGAGGTGGAACAGTGAGCTTAATGACATTAAGAAGTAGAACTTGTGGCTGGGAAGGTGGCTCAGTGGTAGAGCGCTTGCCTCTCATGAATAAGGCCCTGGGTTCAATTTCTCAGCACCACATAAGCAGAAAAGGCCAGAAGTGGTGCTGTGGCTCAAGTGGTAGGGTGCTACTTGAGCAAAAAGAAGCTCAAGAACAGTGCCCAGGCCCTGAGTTCAAGCCCCAGGATGGCAAAAAAAAAGAAAAGAAAAAGAAAAGAAAAGAAAAAGAAAAAAATGTAGAACTGGAAACTTTTGTTTCCAGTTTGGTGAGCCAAAGGGAGAAGAGTTAGGATGCCTTGTTTTGTTATGCTGGGGCTTGAACCTGGGGCCTGAGTGCTATCCTTTAGCTTTTTTGCTCAAGGCTGGTGGTACTCTAACACTTGAGCTACAGCTCCAATTCTGACTTTCTAGTGGTTAATTGGAGATAAGAGTCTCACAGACTTCCTGCCAGGGCTGGCTTTGAACCTTGATCCTCAAATCTCAGCCTTCTGATTAGCTAGGATTACAGGCCTGAGCTACCACTCCACCCCGCCCTAAGAATCAGGTTTGTGTCTAGCCTTCTAGTAGTGTGGTTGGGAATGATATTTACCATGGGGAATCCTGAGGAAGGAACAGAGGATTGAAGGAAGATAAGAAGCTGAGCTCAGTTGCCACATGTTGGGCCATGAAGGTCTTGGTTTATGGGCCGGAGCCAATGCTGGGGTAAGGAAGGAACGTTTGAGTTGCCAGTGAGATCATTCAGCTTGCAGAGGTTGTGCCAGCTTAGGTGCTTTAGCAGACACAAGGACGAGCCTAACATGGCACTACGGGTGTCAGGTGCCCTCCCCCAACTGCCGTGCTCACCATGTCTCTCTCTCTCTGTCAGATCAACAACTACTTGACGGTGCCAGCCCACAAGCTGGACTCTCCCACCATGTCCCGGGCCCGCATTGGCTCAGGTAAGTGTCCCCAGGGCTGGGCACTCGGCACAGCCTCCTAAGGTGGAGATCCCAAACGTAAAGGGCCTCCGAGAACTAGCAGGGAGGCCAGACTTCTCCCATCACAGCCTCATCTCTCCTCCCAGTCCACAAGATTTGTGTGCCCCAGGTGGGGCTGTGCTGACAGAGGGCAGGAAGGGCCCTGTTATCTTCAGATGTCCCAGTGAGGACTGTGACAGGAGCTGGGTGGACAGGGTGCCTGGCAGGGGGTAGGGTCTCTGTCCACAAAAGTGGGCAAGGGCAAGGTCTCTCAGAGACCTGGGCCCCTAGGGCAGCCCTGGAAACCCACCCCCATCTCCCTACCGCCCTATTTATGTGTATGTGTGTGCTGGTACTAAGGCTTGAACTCAGGATCTGGCCTCTGTCCCTTAGCTGTTTTGCTCAATGCTGGTGCTCCACCACTTGAGTCACACCTCCACTTCTAGCTTTGGTAATTCTTTGGAGATGAGTCTCAACCAGGTGCCAGTGGCTCACACCTGTAATGCTAGCTACTCAGGAGGCTTGAGATCTGAGGATCATGGTTCAAAGCCAGCCCAGCAGGAAAGTCCATGAGATTCTTTTTTTTTTTTTTTAATTTTATTTTATTTTATTTGAGAACATACTGTACAGAGGGGCTACAATTACATGGGCAGGATAATGCATACATTTCTTACCAAGCATTGCAGCCTCCTCCTTTGTTTACCCTTCACCTCCCTTCCCAGCCTCCCCCCTCCCCCCACCCAATTATACCCCCCTCCCCCCACACACACCGACATTGTAAAGTTGGTTTTGACATGACATTTTGTACTTCTCATTGTTGCAACAGGTCCACCTGAATCCTTAAACGACTTGTTTGTCCCCATCTCCTCCACATGTTATACTGACATCAAATATAGTGAAAGCGGGGGTTACACTGTGGGGGAGGGACATACAAAGCAACAAAGAAATAATCTTATAAATGCGTTAGAAACACATGCATGAAAGAAACGAAAACATTAAAATACATATTTAAGGGTTCATTTTCTAACATCACATTATCTGACCTTTTCCGCTTGACTCATACCTATACTAGATATTGCAAATAAGGGAAACCATGGGACCTATGCTTCTTTGGGCCTGGCTTACTTCACTTAATATAATTTTTTCCAAACCTTTCCATTTCCTAACAAATGGGGAAATGTCATTCTTCCTGATGGAGGCATAGAATTCCATTGTGTATATATACCACATTTTCTTGATCCATTCATCTAGTCCATGAGATTCTTATCTCCAATTAACCACCAGGAAACTTGAAGTGGCGCTGTGGCTCCAGTGGTAGAGCACTCGCCTTGAGCTGAAGAGCTCAGGGACAGCGCCCAGGCCCAGAATTCAAGCCCCACAACCAGTAAAAAAAAAAAAAAAGAAAAGAGGGCTGGGAAGGTGGCTCAGTGGTAGAGCGCTTGCCTTGCATGCCTGAGGCCCTGGGTTTGATTCCTCAGCACCACATAAGCAAAAAAGAAAAAAAAAGCCGGAAGTGGCGCTGTGGCTCAGGTGGTAGAGCGCTAGCCTTGAGCTGAAGAGCTGAGGGATAGTGCCCAGGCCCAGAGTTCAGGCCCCACTACCGGACCCAAAAAAAAAAAAGAAAAGAAAAGAGAGGGCGGGGGGGGGGGGGGAGGGGGGAGAGTCTCATAAGCCTTCTTTCCTCGGCTGACTTCAGACCATAATCCTCAGATCTCAGTCTCCTGAGTAGCTAGGATTACAGTGTGAGTCACCAGTACCCCAATGAGCCCCTGGTCCGAGGAAGGGGAGAAGTCTGAGGGAAGAGAAGCTGGGCACAAAGCAGTCACTCAGGCTCACAGAGCTGGCTGCATTCATGGGAAGGCTCTGGGAGTTGCTGGCGTGGACGAGGGGCCCTCGAGGTGTGGGTAATGCTGGACAGGCCTTGGGTAGAGCCCAACCTCGGCTCTGTGCTTGGTCCCCAGACCCACTGGCCTATGAGCCGAAGGCAGACTTGCCTGTCATCACCATCGATCCAGCCTCTCCACAGTCACCCGAGTCTGTGGACCTGGTAAACGAGGAACTGAAGGGCAAGGTGCTGGGGCTGAGCCGGAACCCAGGGAGAGTAACAGAGGAGGACGAGGATGAGGACGGAGGCCTTACGATGCGGTCCAAGGAGCCCTCCTCCCCCGGCACCGATGATGTCTTCACCCCTGGACCAAGTGACAGCCCCAGCTCCCAAAGGATACAGCGCTGCCTAAGTGACCCAGGCCCCCACCCCGATCCGGGAGAGGGGGAGCCATTCATCCCCAAGGGGCAGTAGTGCCAGGCCAATGGGCAGCACCTGTCCAGCGGACCTTCCCACCAGAGCAGGTTGGAGGGGAGCTGGGGGCTCCCCTCACCCTTCCTGACCTGGATCGGCCCCGCCCCTTCCTCCCGCCGCATGGCAGCTGGGTCCACAGCCCCTCCTGTAGCACGGCTTCCTCCCGGCCCCTCCCAGCAGAACTGCCTCCGCCATCTCTCCTCTTGGCAGAGCTGCTGGGCTGGCGAGGGCAGGGCCTACTCCTCCAGATCCAAGCTCGCCATGTCTGGACCAGGGCCCCATTAGGCTGCCAGGCCCGGCCCTCCACCGCAGCACCCTCCTCATTCCCACCAACCTTCCTGCCTAACCAAAGAGCCTCTGGCTCAGCCGTGGCCCCACCCAGGATTGGAAGGAATGGGAGGAGCTCTCCTCTGTCCCAGCCAGTGACTGGAGGAAGGACGGGGGGGGGGGGGGGGGGGGGGGGGCTCGTGGCAGTCCCACCCCACTCCTGCTCACCCATGCCGGCCTTGCTGAGAGAGCCCGAGGCAGGGGGCATCTCGGGGCTTCTCCACTTGGAGCCAGTGGGGGGGGGGCATGTTCTGGACAGTGAAGTGATGTGTACTGAGAACCACTGGGCCTCTCTGCGGCCTCTACCCTGGAAGGGGCTGCTGAGCCTCCCGAAAGCCTGCTCTTCCGTGCAGCCCACCTCCATGTCCACCTCTGTCCACACCGAGACAGTCCTGGGTTTTAGGAGCCTCTGAAAACCCCTCTTACCTGACCTCATGCTCCAGAGAGCCCCTCTTCATTAGTGCCTGTCTGTCCAGTGTGCCCCTCTCCCCCCTCCTGGGCTCTGAACTTGTGGTTCAAGGCTCTGATTTTAGACACAGCCCTAACCTGTCCGAATTGACCAAGTTCCCGGGCACAGGGCCTCCTGACACCGGTCTTGCTCTTGAGTCTGACCCTCACTCCCTGCTGGCCTTCGTTTCTCACTTGCAGTGTCCCCCACAAGCCCTTTCCTCCACCCCCAGATAGCTGTGGAGCCCAGCCCTGGGGAGGAGGCCTCCCCCCCACAGCCATCACTGCTGGGTGGACAGAGCCCTGGGTCTCCACAGGCCTTTGCTCACAGGCACACCCCACTGCCGCCATGGCCCGGCCCGGGTCCGTGCGTGTCTACACACTCCCCCCCCACCCCCCAGGATCGTGCAATAGTCAGTGCCCCGCTGCCAGGGGGCGGGGCCATCCGTCTCTCCTCTCCATGCAAGTGCTGTTTCGGGCAGAAGTCGCCATACAAGGTGATGTCGACAACCATGTACAAAGCCACCGCAGCTGCTGCCGCTCTGCCACCTGTACAGAAGAAATTGAACCTTTTTTTCATATTCTAATAAATCAATGTGAGTTTTTGATAGAGTCCTGGACTGCTCCCTGGGAACAGCGGGCTTCAGGAAGGAGGGGAGGAACTCAGCTCCCATCTGCCTGGAATCCTTAGACCATCCGTGCTGGTGTGGTCATTACCATGTGCCAGGTGCCAGAGATTTGGCAGGTAGCAGGGCAGGAAGTATGCTTGCTCTTGGGAGAAGGGCAGCAGCCTGGACCACTGACACCACTGTGGAAAACCCAGTGGGCGAGCAGCCGGAATGAAAGGCCAGGGGGCTGCCCAGGGGTCTCCTAGCACGTGACCCAGGTGGACTGGTGCACGTACCAGATGGAGAAGGTCTTGGGAGGTCCCAGTTGTTCTCATTAACAGGTGCACACACACTCTGGGGTCTGGGGAAAAGCCTGGTACCATGAGGGCACACCCAGAATCCTAGCTGCTCAGGCGGAGATCTGGAGGATTGTGGTTTGAGACCAGCCTGGGCAAGAAGGTACTCAAGACTCCATCTCTAAAAATAACCAGCAAAGTCAGGTGCCATTGTCTCACACCTGTAATCCTGGCTACTCAGGAGGCCACAATGTAAAGATTGCAGTTCAGACCCAGACCCAGCCTGGGTTGGTAGTGGGGCCTGAACTCTGGGCCTGGGCGCTGTCCCTCAGCTCTTCAGCTCAAGGCTAGCACTCTACCACTTGAGCCACAGAGCCACTTCCGACTTTTTTTTTCTGCTTATGTGGTGCTGAGGAATTGAACCCAGGGCCTCATGCATGCAAGGCAAGCACTCTATAACTGAGCCACCTTCCCAGCCCAAGTCTGAGACTCTTATCTCCAATTGGCCACCAAAATCCTAAAGTGGAGTTATGGTTCAAGCAGTAGAGTGCTAGCCTTGAACACAAAAGTTCAGACTCAGGCCCTGAGTTCAAGCACCAAGACCAACACAAAATAACCAGCAAAAAGCTGAGCTGGAGGCATGGCTTAAGTAGTAGAATGCCCGCCAAAGCAAGCCACTGCATGGCTTGAGTTAAAACCCCAATGCTATCAAAATAAATAATAGGCTGGTGCAGCTAAGTCAGCACAAGGGGCAACTTTGAAGTCCATAGTTAAGATTTTGGTTCTTTCTGTCATATTGGTGAAACTGGGGTTGGTCTGCACTCAGGGATTGTGTTTGCTAAGGCAAGTGCTCCATTGTTTGAGCCATGTCTCCAGTCCAGGATTTTGGAATTTTTAAACCAAGGGCAAGTGGAAAGTCACCAAAGCCTTGTCTTGGACCCATAACCACTGGATGAGGTGTGCTCAGGGAGGTAATGGGCTCTGCTCAGCGGAAGCAGGACTTCAGAGATACACTTCCAGGAGCTGACCACCAGAGGGCAGTGTGGCCCCAGCACACATCCTGGGTCTCCTTGGAACCTGAGCAGACCAGCATTTCCCTGCCCAGCCTGGGACACAAAAGTGAAGTTGGTTTGCCTCATGAAGTCTGAGGTGGGTAGTGCCAAAAGGACTGAAGAGAGGAGCCATTTTCTGCATTCCTGTAGTGACAGATGCGTGGAATCCTCACCTACACAGAGGTGAGGCTACAGGGACTCACTGTAGGAGGCCGTGACAGCCCGTAGAGAACCAGGCATGGTGGCTCAAGCCTACAGGCTTGTAATCCCAGCCCTGGGGAGGCCGAGGCAAGAGTTCAAGGACTGTGAGTTTGAGGCCAATCTGAGCTACCAGTAGCAAGACCCTTTCTGAAAAGAAAGAAAAAGAAACACCCTAACCCTCAGAGCTGATGAGACAAGAAGAAGAAGCTGTAACTGGGAGAAGCTGCTTATGAGGCCATAGATAACAGAACACAGCCCCTGGCCAGGCCAGGCCAGGATAAATGTTATTTCTTTGACTCTTACCCATCGCCCCCATTGGCCAACTCCACCGAAAGCCAGACGGGAAAACAGCCTGAGTGAGGGAATGGAGAGGCCAACGGGACATCCACGTGGCACCATTCCTCTCCGCTTAGCACTGACTTTAGTCCTTTGGATGAAAACAAACCAAAGTCATATTATGAGACCTTGAGTTCAAATCCCAATAGTGCTTACAGAATTTGTTTGACATGATAAAAAGGCTTTGGAAGGCGTTGGTGATGGCTCTATAATATCATGTATGCATTAACTGCTACAGGATTGTTCCCTTTAAAGTGGTAAGTTTTGTTATGTGAATTTCACCTCAATGTTTCCTAAATGGAAGGAGAAAAAAAAATTCTTCATCCTTAACAGGAAAAACAAAAGCTTATCGACGCCCCAGCCTTGCCATCTGTCTCTTCTGCTTGCCTGGAGTCTGACAGAACATGGTCTCACCAGGGCATCTTAGAACAAGGGATCCAAATAACAGAAAACTATAGTGGCTCCTGCTTTTGTAGCCCGTCTTCAGGCAACCTAAGACACAACCCATCACTCCACACTCAGCTGAGGTGTGGCTCAGAGAGGGAGAGCACCTCCCTAGGGAGCGTAATGCCCTGAGTTCAAATCCCACAACCACCAAAACAAACCCAAGTCCTTCCACCCCAGTGAAGTCTTTATTGTTTGTTTATGGAAACAAAGTCTTGCTGCAAAGCCCTTGCCATAGCTCAAGCTGGTCTCCCGCCTGAGATCCCACCTCAGCTGAGATCCTAGGCTGCCATGTTCTTTTTCATGGCCCAGCCCTATGGCTTGTGGGAGTGAGGAGTCCAAAGTCTTTGTTCTAGGTAGCTGACTTTCCTACTGCCCTGACATTTGCTGGGTGCCATTTCTCAGGGATCATCGTCCTTAATGAAAATGGACAGCTGGGCGCTCACGCCTGTAATCCTAGCTACTCAGGAGGCTGAGATCGGAGGATCATGGTTCAAAGCCAGCCCAGACAGAAAAGTCCACGAGACTCTTATCTCCAATAAACCACTAGAAAACCGGAAGTGGCGCTGTGGCTCAAGTGTAGAGTGCACGCCTTGAGCTGAAGAGCTGAGGGACAGCGCCCAGGCCCAGAGTTCAAGCCCCACGACCGACCAAAAAAAAAATTTGGAGGGGAGGGGAAGGAAGGGGAGGGGTTGCCCCGTGAGTCCTCTGGATTCCACTCATCCTCTTCCTGCCTAATAGCTACTGAGTATCAGGAGTTTCTTTTCCTCCTGGAATCACTCTATATCTTGTGCCTTTTGACCCTTTCGGTTCAGCCACACACAGAGGAGGACAACTCCCAACTGACAAAAACCCTATCTGTAGTCCCTGGATGAGGTTGGGGGCGGGGAGGGAACATTAAGTACCCCAGATCCTCTGAAGAGTCAAGGGGACAGAAGGCCCTGGGCTTATGCACCGTGGCTATGAGCGGGGCATATGCCGCTGCCTCCTACCCACCACCCAGCCTGGCAGCGTGACCCCCCCACTGGCGCTGCCTGCTCTGATCCAGCCCGCGGATCCCGGTGGCAGGATGATGTACGACCAGAACAGTCTAGGGATGAGGCCACTGCCGGTGCACAGCGCCATTAATGGAGGTGGGATGGAGCGGTGGGCGAGTGTCCTGGGGAGTCGGGAGGTGATGGCCGCAGCAGCACGGAAGCGGAGGCTGGCGATGGGCAGTGTGACCAGGGGACACTGCCGCCCCTCCACGGAGAGGGGAGCACGCTCAGCTTCCCTACAGGCCTTGAGAATACTGTTTTCTGTCAGGAACCCGCCACACTTTGGGTGTGTAAGACTCCAGAAGGTTTATGTGGCTTATCAAATTTATTAGATTGGAAGTTAAACTTTAAAATATTTATTAAAATGATTAAACTCATTGCATGTTAATAAAACATTTTGATGAAACATAACTTTCACAGGCGCTGGTAGCTCATCCTAGCTACTTGAAGCTGAGATCTGAGGGTTGCAGTTCAAAGCCAGCCCAGGCAGGGAAGTCCATGAGACTTTTGTCTCCAGTTAGCCACCAAAAAGCTAGAAGTAGAGCTGTGGCTCAAGTGGTAGAGTGCCAGTCTTGAGCTAAAGAGCCAAGGGAGAATGAGAGGCCCTGAGTTTAAACTCCAGTATTGGGCTGGGAATGTGGCTCAGTGGTAGAGTGCTTGCCTACCATGCATGAAGCCCTGAGTTTCATTCCTCAGTACCACATACACAGAAAAAGCTGGAAGTGGTGCTGTGGTTCAAATGGTAGAGTGCTAGCCTTGAGCAAAAAGAAGCTCAGGGCCAGGCGCTGGTGGCTCACCCTTGCAATCCTAGCTACTCAGGAGACCGAGATCTGAGGCTCGTGGTTCGAAGCCAACCCAGGCAGGAAAGTCCGTGAGTCTCTTATCTCCAATAAACCACTCAGAAAACCAGAATTGGTGCTGTGGCTCAAGTGGTAGAGCACTCTCCTTGAGCTGAAGAATTGAGGGACTGCACCTGGGCACTTTCAGAGTTCCAAGAGTTCAAGCCCCACGACTGACCAAAACACACACACACACACACACACACACACACACACACACCACACATCTCAGTACTGTCACAAACAAAAAGAAAAAACCTTCAAAACAAAAATGAAATGAGAGAACACTTGTCATGTAGCCTCTAGAAGTTTCTATAGACTCTTGAAAGAATGACAAAGGCAAATAACATCTGAGTCTTAATACGAACCTTGATTTTACTTTGCAGGATTTTTGAAAGACACTTGGGGAATCCCAGGGGCTGGTGCATACGGGAAGCGCTGCTAAGCTGTGGGCAACGTGGGCGCTCAGTGCCAGCAGCGGTGAGGGGGACATAGAGAGCCTGTGTGTATTCACCTATCAAGCCTGTTGCTGCTGTAACAAATGGCCACAGATTTGCTGTCTTCTGGTTCTGGAAGCCACACGTCTGACATGGGTCATGCTGGGCTAAAATTGAGGTGTGAGCAAGCCTGCACCCCTTTCTAGGGCTCTCCTGGGCATGCATTTTCTTGCCCTTTCCTGCTTTCCAGCAGTCCCCTCCTGCAAACCACTGGGCCTAGTGGAATCCCTCTCCACACAGTGCTCTGACGCTCCCTCTTCCACATCGTGAGACTCCCCCTGATTACCTCAGGCCATCCAGATAATTCAGGTCAAATTCCTATTTGGTATACTGGGGCTTGAACTCAAGGCCTTGTGTTAGCTAGGCAGGTGTAAATTCCGTGTGTGTGTGTGTGTGTGTGTGTGTGTGTGTGTTAGTAATGGGCCTCGAATTAAGGCCTGGCCTTCTCCCTTGGCTTTTTTGCTCAAGGCTGATGCTCTACCACTTGAACCACACCTACTTCTGGCTTTTTGCTAGTCAGAGATAAGATTCTCATGGACTTTCCTTCCCTGGCTGGCTTTGAACCTTGATCCTCAGATCTCAGCCTCCTGAATAGCTAGGATTACAGGTAGGAGCCACCGGTGCGCAATAGGTTGGGTATTTTTTAGTTCTGTAACAGAAGATAGGAACAAATACATCCAGGATAGAAATGCTCAAGCGGATTCATAGTAGAAACAATTCAAATGCATATCCATAATATTAAAGTGGAGAGACCAATTTTTATAATTATACTATGGTATATTAAACAAGGACAATCGAGAGCAGTAACAGATATTGATACTGTCTGTAAGTCCAGTGCTAAACTTGGGCTTGAGACTGCTCACCACGGTAATCCTAGCTACTCAGGAAGCTGAGATCAGGAGGATAGAGGTTAAAGACCAAAGGGTTTATGAAACTCCCAACCTCAAACCCAGGCAAAAAGTTAGACCCTATTTAAAAAATACTAAGGGCCGGGTGCCAGTGGCTCACGCCTGTAATCCTAGCTACTCAGGAGGCTGAGATCTGAGGATCATAGTTCAAAACCAGCCCGGGCTGCAAAGTCTGTGAGGCTCTTATCTCCAATAAAACCCAGGAAATGGGGCTGGGAAGGTGGCTCAGCGGTAGAGCGCTTGCCTTGCATGCCTGAGGCCCTGGGTTCGATTCCTCAGCACCACATAAGCAAAAAGAAAAAAGCCGGAAGTGGCGCTGTGGCTCAAGTGGTAGAGCGCTAGCCTTGAGCTCTAGAGCTAAGGGACAGCGCCCAGGCCCAGAGTTCAGGCCCCATGACCAGACCAAAAAAAAAAAAAACTGCAGGGCACTGTTGGCTCATCCTGTAATCCTACCAACTAAGGAAGCTACGATCTGCAGGATCTTAGAAGAGTCTGCAAGACTCTCCACAGAAAGGATGTGGTAGTGTGTACTTGTTATCTCAGCTACACTGGGAAGCCTAAAATAGGCGGATCACAGCTCAGGCTCACACGCAGGCAGGAGGCAAGATCCTATCATAAAAATAACTCATGAAAAGCAAGAATGGACACATGGCTCTGTGGTACTGTGCCAGTGTAGCTAGTATGAGGCCCTGAGTTCAAACCCAGGACTGTTTTCTGACATGGAAAGGATCATAAAACTCTAGTGGTAGGCAAGATACCATAAAAATCCCAAGTGAGTGCCCTGGAGAGGGGAGCAGGCACGTGACTGAAAAGTAGCCGGGGACCCCTGTGGTGCCAGCAATCTGCCATTCCTTGAGTTGGGTGGTGAACGCACAGATGTTTGCTTTATAATTACACATGACACTATGCATTTATGTTTTATGCACCTTCCTACATGGGAGTTAAACACTGTAGGAAGTTTTTAAACAGGAGATCTTGTGAATAGCTTCATGTTCACATATTTGACAATTTGAACAAAAAAAACTATTGCTTCCCCAAACTGAACCCAAAAGATATAAGATATTGAAATGATTCCATTGCTAGGTGAGCAAGTACCCCAAACTTAGCAACTTGAAGACACATATGCTGGGTGCTGGTGGCTCATGCTTATAATCCTAGCTACTCAGGAGATTGAGATATGAGGATCATGGTTCAAGGTCAGCCTGGGCAGGAAAGTCTGTGAGACTCTTTAACTCCAGTTAACCACCAGAAAATCAGAAGTGGAGCTGTGGCTCTAAGTGATAGATCACTAGACTTGAGTGAAAAAGCTCAGAGACAGCACCCAGGCCCTGAGTTCAACATACAACAACAAAAGACACGCATTATTACTTCAGGATCTCTGTCGGTCAGGAGCAGGGCCAGGCTTAGCATGAAGGTCTCTCATAAGACTGCTCGGTCGGCCAAGGCTGAGGTCTCATCTAAGGCTCCACTGAACAAGAACCCACTTCCAGGGCTGGGAAGGTGACTCAGTGGTAGAGTGCTTGCCTTGCATGTCTGAGGCCCTGGGTTCGATTCCTCAGCACCACATAAGCAAAAAGAAAAAAGCCGGAAGTGGCGCTGTGGCTCAAGTGGTAGAGTGCTAGCCTTGAGCTGAAGAGCTGAGGGACAGCGCCCAGGCCCAGAGTTCAGACCCCACAACCGGACCCAAAAAAAAAAAAAAACCCACTTCCAAATTCACGTGGCAGAATCCAGCGCCTCAAGTTGTTGGATTATGTGTCTCGGTTCCTAGCTGGCTATTGACCAGAAGTTATTCTCTGGCTTTTTTGTTGTTTTTGTTTTGTTTTTGCCTTGTGTGTGTATGTGTGCATGTGCATGTGGTGTGCTAGTACTGGGGCTTGAACTCAGGGTCCCATACCCTCTTTTAGGATTTTTGGGTTTTTTTTTTTTTTTGGTTTTTTTTTTTTGCGCGACCCTCTTAGCTTTTTATGTTTTTTTGCCAGTCCTGGGGCTTGAACTCAGGGCCTGGGCACTGTCCCTGAGCTTCTTTTGCTCAAGGCTAGCACTCTACCACTTGAGCCACAGTGGTACTTCTGGTTTTTTCTGTATATGTGGTACTGAGGAATCCAACCCAGGGCTTCATGCATGCTAGGCAAGTACTCTACCACTAAGCCACAGTCCCAGCCTTCTTTTAGCTTTTTTTTTTTTTTTTTTTGCCAGTCATGGGGCCTGAGCTCTGGGCCTGGGCGCTGTCCCTCAGCTCTTCAGCTCAAGGCTAGCACTCTACCACTTGAGCCACAGTGCCACTTCTGGCTTTTTCTGCTTATGTGGTGCTGAGGAATTGAACCCAGGGCCTCTTGCATGCAAGGCAAGCACTCTACCACTGAGCCACCTTCCCAGCCCCTCTTTTAGCTTTTTTTTTTTGGTTGGTCATGGGCTTGGACGCTGTCCCTGCGCTATTCAGCTCAAGGTGAGCCCTCTACCGCTTGAACCACAGCTCCACTTTCAGTTTTCTAGTGGTTTTATTGGAGATAAGAGTCTCACGGATTTTCCTGCCTGGGCTGGTTTTGAACTGTGATCCTCAGATCTCAGCCTCCTGAGTAGCTAGGATTACAGATGTGAGCCACCAGCTCCCGGCTCTTTTAGCTTTTGTGCACAAGGCTAATGTTCTATCATTTGAGCCACACCTCTACATTGCTCTTTTGGCTGGCTAATTGGTTCTTGTTGTTGTTTTGTTGGTCGTGGGGCTTTAACTCTGGGCCTGGGCCCTGTCCCTCAACTCTTCAGCTCAGACTAGTGCTCTACCACTTGAGCCACAGTGCCACTTGCGGTTTTCTGAGTGGTCTATTGGAAATAAGAATCTCACAGACTTTCCTGCCCAGGCTGGCTTTGAACCCCAATCCTCAGATCTCAGCCTCCTGAGTAGCAAGAATTACAAGCATGAGCCACTGGCACCCAGCTTTTGGCTGTCTAATTGGAGATAAGAGTCACATAGGGGCTCAGTGGTAGAGTGCTTGCCTTGCATGCATGAGGCTCTGAGTTGGATTCCTCAGTACCACATAAGCAGAAAAGGCCAGAAGTGGTGCTGTGGCTCAAGTGGTAGAGCACTAGCCTTGAGTTGAAGAGCTGAGGGACAGTGCCCAGGCCCAGAGTTCAGGCCCCAGCACTGGCAAAACAAAAAAACAAAAATTAAAAAAAAGAGTCTCATGGATTTTTTTTTTCTGCCAGGGCTGGCTTTGAACTGCAATCCTCAGATCTCAGCCTCCTGAGTAGCTAGGATTACAGGCGTGAGCCTCTGATGCCCAGGTTCTTGCTAGTTGGACCTCTCCTACACAGCACTTGCTTCATCAAGATATGCAAGTCCAGAGGGCAATAAGGAGTCTGCTAGCAAAATAGAAGTGAGAATCCTATGCAACCTAATCGAGAAAGTAATATTCCATTATCTTTGCTCTCTATTGCTTAGAACCAAATTGTCTGTTTCCTATACTCAAGGGGAGGGACTATCTCAGGGTTGATAGCTAGAACTCTATACTTGAGCCACACTTCACTTCTGGCTTTTTGCTGGCTAATTGGAGATGTCTCCATGGACTTTCCTGCCCAGACTAGCTTTGAACCCAATCCTTCAGCCAGAGTAGCTAGGGTTACAGCATGAGCCTCTGGTGCCCAGCTATGCCCTGGTTCTGTGTGTGCCCATGAGGAGAGAGGCAGGAGCTGTCTGGAACACGGTGGAGGAGGAAAGGAGTCCCGTTGGCAGCACCTCCAGGCCTGGGTCGGGTCTGCAGGCCTCTGCTTAACACCGTATGCACTGCCTAGTGGACACGGTGCAGCCCTCCGGCAGTGCACCACCACGGGAAGAGAGAAGGACTAGCAAGCCCTGGTCGCCCTCAGCCTCAGCGGACCCATGAGGCTGACTTCCGTTTCCATCTTCCAGGGGACAAACAGCTCAGAGCATAAAGAACATGCTCAAATGACACACAGGCAGTAAGCCACGAAATTGGTATTGGATCTCAGGACTACCTGATTCCAAAGTCCAGCTCTGCCCTCATGCCAGGCCTGGTAACTGCCTCATACTGATGCTCTTGTCCTCTGAAATGAGAGCCAGGCTGGAGGCTGGGGGCCCTGGGTGATGCCCTTAGCAAGAAGGTCAAGAGTTTCAGGCAGGGTGAGAGGGTGCCTGCCGGCTAGCCCATACTACACTTCAGCTTTTTTACTCAAGGCTGGCACTTTACCACTTGAGTCATGCCTCCACTTCCAGCTTTTTGGTGGTTAATTGGAGATCAGACTCTCATGGGTGGCTTCAATCTATGATCCTCAGATCTCAGCCTCCTGAGTAGCTAGGATTACAGGTGTGAACCACCAGCACCTGGCCTCTTTTAACCCGTTTTCTTTTTTTGTCCGGTCGTGGGGCCTGAACTCTGGGCCTGGGCACTGTCCCTCAGTTCTTCAGCTCAAGACTAGCTCCCTACCACTTGAGCCACAGGGCCACTTCTGGCTTTTTCTGCTTATGTGGTGCTAAGGAATCGAACCCAGGGCCTCATGCATGCAAGGCAAGCACTCTACCACTGAGCCACCTTCCCAGCCCAAGTTTTTTTTTTTAATCTTGCAAAAACCTAAACTCCATTCAGTCCCCAATACCACAAATAAAGAAGCTGGGGTCCTGCAGCCGGGTGGGGAGGGGGTGGATGGCTGAGCTTCAAGGAAACAGATTTGGCGCCCCCCCCCCCAGGCGAGGATGGCCAGCACAGCTTTGGTGGCCAGTCCACGCCATCCGTTTCTCTTTGCTCTGGGTCGCCGAGTTGTGTTCCAGGACAGTTGATGGGAGACGCAGCACTCAGGATGTCACCAAGTAACAATTTGTGCTCCTGTTCCACAGCAGATGGAATTAACACACTGTGACAATTAAGCAAGTTAGACCAGGAGATAAATGATACATATTGCAATAAGGGGAAAGAAAGCATGTGACATGTGCAAAATTCTTAAGGGAATTTGTCCTTGTCCTGGAAAAAAAAAAAAAGATGCTGGTTTGCTATTTAACATTTCTGTTCGAAAATTAATAAGGCGCTTGTGTCTCCCTAAAGTAAGAGAAGGAAGTCATGCTCTGTACATCACCCGACACAGCCTGGAGTCAGGGAAGAATCGTGACCTCTGTGCAAATTCTGCTCCTGGGAAATGACAGTTCAGTTGGTCTTTGCTTAACATTGTTATGTGAGCACAGTGGGAACACTGAGTCACTTGTTCTAAAATTTAAGCCTCACTATAATAAAATCAATTGTAAAGCCGAGCACCAGTGGCTCCAGCCTGTAATCCTTGCCACTCAGAGGCTGAGAATGAAGGATATCAGTTCAAAGCCAGCCCGTGTAGAAGGTCCATGAGATTCTTATCTCCAAGTAACCAGCAAAAAGCTGGAAGTAGAGCTGTGGCTCAAGCGGTAGAGTACCAGGCTTGAGTAAAAATACTAAGTGACAGTGCCCAAGCCTTGAGTTCAAGCCCCCAGTACTGGCACAATAAATAAATAAGTAAATAGAATCGATCATTGATCTCTTCCACAATTGTAATTTCTTCTTTAATTTTATGTCCTTAAAATAGAAGGGATCAGGGCTGGGAAGGTGGCTCAGTGGTAGAGCGCTCGTCTTGCATGCCTGAGGCCCTGGGTTCAATTCCTCAGCACCACATAAGCAAAAAGAAAAAAGCCGGAAGTGGCGCTGTGGCTCAAGTGGTAGAGCTCTAGCTTTGAGCTGAAGAGCTGAGGGACAGCGCCCAGGCCCAGAGTTCAGGCCCCACGACTGGACCCCCCCCCAAAAAAATAGAAGGGATGGGAGGCATGGCTCAGGCCACAGAGCCGCAGTTTGCGTCCTAATCACAGACAAAAAAGGGAGGGAGGGAGGAATGGTGGAACCCACTGATGCCACCTGATTGTTAAGAGCCGCCGCTCAGCCAAGCATGGTAGTGCATACCTATAATCCAGGACTAGGGAAGCCAGAGAACCATGAGTTTAAGTCTAGTGGAGCCATATTCTTTCTCAAAAAGTTAAGAATACAAAAAGGCGGGGGGTGGGAAGGTGGCTCAGTGGTAGAGCGCTTGCCTCGCATGCATGAGGCCGTGGGTTTGATTCCTTAGCACCACATAAGCAGAAAAAAAAGCCAGAAGTGGTGCTGTGGCTCAAGTGGTAGAGCGCTAGCCTTGAGCTGAAGAGCTGAGGGACAGCGCCCAGGCCCAGAGTTCAAGCCCTATGATGGACCAAAAAATAAGAGTATCTTCCTAAGGGATGCCCTTTGGTGAACAGTGGACACACATCTGTGCCTATCCAGTCACATGGCTCTGCTCCCTGCCTCCCCTCCCTCCAAGGCCTGATCTCCTAGCAACACCAGAGCCACTGCCCAGAACCTGACCTCCGGCCACTCTCTCTACACCACATACACACACACACACACACACACACACACACACACACACACTGCACCCTGGGAGGCGCTGTCCTCACGACGCCTCAGAAGACAGGCTGCAGTGCCACGGCCATCGTGTCCACGGGCTGCTGGTGGGGCCATCTGTTCACAGGCTGTGGAGGAGCTCAGAGTTGTCAGGAATGACCTGGCAGGCTCATCCTCCGTTGCCTAGCAACGAGCAAATGGGGCCTAGCGGCTCTCTGGCTTTGAAGGGGGCAGTGCCTGAAGTCAAGCTCCCCTGGGAAGAAGGGGTGCCGGTGGGGAAGGCCAGAGATTGCAACCTTCATCTCCCCTATCCATCCTGCCCCGCCTTCCCGCTTCACACAGGGACAGGCGCTAGCCTGAGGCAAGGAGGAGGTCCCCAGAATGCACCGAGTGCTGCTGCTAGCATCTGCCAGGCTTCCGTTCTTATTCTTCATCAACCAGACCTGGGGAACCAGAGTTTAAGGTCAAGTGGAGGAAAAGTAACCCTAACACCCAAGACAGGGGCTCTGGGGGCTCAGCCACCTGCTCTGCAGCAGGCCTGTGCTTAGTCCAAATCCTTGGGGAGAAGTGGGGGGCAGGGGGCCTCTCCCCTGGACGATAGATGCTACTGGGTACACCTGACTCTGGGGCAAGGTCAGACAGCACTGGGCGCTGGTCACGTGGTACCCAGGTGCCTCCCGCTGGCTTCTACACAGAAGACAGTGGTTCTCAGAAGGGCCATGCCAAAGCCTGCCCACAGACCCCTGCTCCTGGCCTCATCTCACACTCCATAATGGCAACAGGGTGCCCCAGACGCTCACCCCCCGTCTCAGGCCATGCAGGTACATGGCCTGAGGCCCTGTGCTTGCTACTCCTGCCCACCATCTCTCCCAGCCTCCCCCAAATGCCTCCAAGTTCTTCCTGCATTAGTGCCACTTTGGTCAGAACTGACTCCTTGATTTCCTTCCAGTTCACAAGAGGGAAGAGAATGAGGTCAGTGTGCATCAGCGTCCTCCGAGAGGGGGGATCTTCTTTAAAAGAGAACTATTGGGCCGGGCAAGGTGGTATCCACCTGTAATCCCAGAACTCTGGAGGCTGAAGCAGGAGGATTATGAAGTCAAGGCCAGCCTCAGCTATCTAGTGAGACCCTGTCTTTAGGAAACAAAAGCAAATGAAAGAGAAATATCCAGATTCCAACTCTGGAGAGTATTTCAGAAGCCCTGAAGGTTCTTTTTTGTCTTGAATTCAGGGCCTGGGCACTGTCCCTGAACCTCTTTGTGCTCAAGGCTAGGACTCTACCACTTGAGCTGTAGCGCCACTTCAGATTTTCTGGTGGTTAGTTAGAGATAAGAGTCTCACAGACCTGCCTGACCAGGCTGGCTTTGAACCATGATCCTCCGATCTCAGCCTCCTGAGTAGCTAGGATTACAGGCTTGAGCCACCAGCACTCGGCTTCTGAAGGGTTTTAAAACCCTTGGTTCTGATCCGGGTTATCTGCCATCTGAGAAACACTGGTAAGAGTACTTCTGGGTCAGGCAAACTTGGGTCTAGTATTCCTTCAAATTCATCTCCTATGAGTGATGGATAAGTGAAAGAACAGGAGTCTAAATGAGACAGAAATTTATTTCTCTCACCTAAATGTATGGGGATACAGTCCAGGTAGACACGCTAATACACACTTGTTAAGGACCTAGGCCTTTCCTGGTTTACTGCTTCCCCATATTCCACGTTTGCCTTTGCTCCATCATCCAATATGGCTGCTCCTGCTCCAATGATCATGCCTATGTTTCATCCAACAGAGAAGAGGAGAAGAAAGGCATCGTCTCTCAGTTTAAGAGCAATTCCTGGAAGCTGTGCACAACCACACTTTCCCTTACATTCCATTTGCCAGAAGTTAGTCATTTCAGCTCAGATCCACTGCGGGGGAAGGAACAAAATGTGGTTTACTTAACGGTTTGTAAATGTGATTTAAGATGCAGAAAGTGTCCAATGTAGCAGAGAGGGAGAAAGTGGTGCAAGCTAAAGAGAAAAATCAGTTAATACCAGCCGTGTGCTTCCCAGATGTGTTAACTATGAATTCATTTCTCCCAACGATCTTGTGAGAGAGGTCTTACTAATGCGTGCGCACGAGAATAGAGGTCCCCTCACCCCCACCCTACATAGATTGAAAGATTATGCCAGGTGCTGATGGCTCACACCTGTAATCCTAGCTACTCAAGAAGCTGATAGTTGAGGATTGTGGTTCAAAGCCAACCTTGGCAGACAAAACTGTGAGAGTCTAACCTCCAATTTCCCAGCAAAAGCTGGAAGTAGAGCTATGGCTCAAGAGGCAGAGCCTTGAGCAAAAAAGCTAAAGAAGAACTCTCAGTTCAAGCCCTGAGTTCAAGCCCTAGTACTGGAATGCATTTGTGCACCCGCGTGCGCGCGCGCACACACACACACACACACACACACACACACACACACACCAGTTTTCCCCGATTGCTCCTTCAGTGACCAGAAACAAGTTCTTTGCTGATGTAAATAAGAAAAGCCACACTATGTCCAAACCTCACACAGCTCACCCTCAGACCTGGTACAATGCCCCCAATGCCAACACAGGCAGGCTTCCAGCCAGGAAGAAAAGCACTCATGGTTGTAAACCACATGTCAGTAGGGGCTGCCTGACACTGAAAGAAGTTTTGCTCAAACTCCCATCCTGGAGGCTCCCTCCCTTCTGTCTTCGCCAGGGGCTTCGTCCCCAGGATACCATGTCTTCTGTAGAATTCCTAGATGCCTGCTGGCGCGGGGCCTGGAGGCGCGACGGCTGGGCCCTGCCGTTGGCAAGGTGCTGGGCACAGCATAGATGCCCCATAGATGCTTGTTGAACAGTAATAATGGTCCATGTGTAGGAAGTGTTTACCTTGTGCTGGTCGTTGTGCCAAGAGCTTTCCATTGATCACGCCATTTTACCCTGATAACTCTCAGACCCACATTTTACCAACAGAAAAACTCATTCCCCAAAATCAGGGACCTATGGCAGCTGGTCAGAGGCAGAGCTGGGCTTTTTGTTCCTGTGCTGGTCCTGGGGCTTGAATTCAGGGCCTGGACACTTTTTTGCTCAAGGCTAGCACTCTATCAATTGATCCACAGCTCTACTTCCAGTTCTTTTTTTCTTTTTCCTTTTGGTACTTTCCTGCCTGGGCTGGCTTCAAAGTGCAATCCTCAGATCTCAGCTTCCTGAGTAGCTGGGTTACAGGTGTGAGCTACCAACACCCAGCTGCAGAGCTGGGCTTTGAAGCTGCAAACTTGAAGCACCTGGCTGATATCTACAGCCCCACACGGCCCCTGCACCAACCATACTCACTGTCTTCAGACCATGGAGCTTCTCCCACTGGATGATCCCCTGGGCTGACTCCAAAGAACGAGTGTTTGTCTGAGATTGCGAGGATTCAAACAGCTGCCAGACACACTGGTCCATTGTTCTAGAGAGCACCCCATTTCTCAGCACCCTGCACAGGCCAGAAGGGGGGTGGGAGGACGAGGGTAGGGGACTCACATTTTGGCCAAGGGAAGAGTGGAGGGCCAGCCTTTCACACACTCAGGAATTGGAGACAAGTTCCAGAAGCGCAACAGTGCAAAGTTGAGAGGCTGGACTCTAACCACTTACTCCACAATTGTGTGGCTACGGTGGACTGGCAGGGATTAAAGGAGTTCTTGCCAATCTCTTCAAACACTCTGAGCTCCAGGGTCAACTTTTTAACTGTGATGACTGATACTCATGCCAGCCTAACAAAGGCCAAGGGCCCCTACAAAGCTGAGCTCCAACTGCCTCTTTCCTTTAATAACCCATAAAATTGGCTTTTAAACAGCAAGTCATTTATGGTCAACTCTAGAAAATATTTTAAAATCAGATTTTTAAAAATTCCTCTAAGGCTAGAGAGAACCCTTGCCTCACCTGTGGGAGGCCTGAGTTTCATCCTTAACACATAAGGGGGAAAAATCATCTTTAAAAATTGTTATTATAGGGGCTGGGAAGATGGCTCAGTGGTAGAGCGCTCACCTTGCATGCATGAGGCCCTGGGTTCGATTCCTCAGCACCACATAAGCAGAAAAAGCCGGAAGTGGCGCTGTGGCTCAAGTGGTAGAGCGCTAGCCTTGAGCTGAAGAACTGAGGGACAGCGTCCAGGTCCAGAGTTCAGGCCCCATGACTGGCAAAAAAAAGTTATTATGAAGGTGATATCCAGAGAGCATCATCTTTTTTTTTTTAATCTTTCCTTATGTTTTTAAATTTTTTGAGGCAGAGTCTCACTATGTAGTCCAGGCTGGCCTCAAACTTGGGATCTTCCTGCCTCAGCCTCCTAAGTGCTGGGATTAGAGCTGTGTGTGTCACCACATTTGACTCTATGCTCATCTTTCTGGTCTCTGCTCAGCTAGCATCCCAACAATAATAACTGATTTCCAGTGGCTCACACCTGTAATGCTAGCTACTCAGGAGACTGATATAAGGATCAAGGTTCAAAGCCAACCTGGGCAGGAAGTCCATGAGACCTTTATCTCCAATTAACCAGTAAAAAAAAAAATGGAGCTATGGCTCAAGTAATAGAGGACTAGCCTTGAAAACAAATGCTCAGAGACAATACCCAGGTCCTGAGTTCAAGCTCCAGGACCAGCATACACACAGAAGATAAAATATAAAGGGCTGTGTATGTGGCTAAAGTAGTGAATTGTCTACCTAGCTGATCAAGGCCTTGAGTTGAAATCTCAGTACTGTCCCAAAACAAAACAGAATCATAGGGCTGGGGGTGTCTCAGGTGACAGAACACTTGCCTAGCAAGATTAAAGCCCTGAGTTCATCCCCAGTATTGGGAGGAGGCAGGGAGCAGGGAGTTGTGGAGGTTATTCAGGGCCACCACCCTTTCCTAAAACCTGACAATGGCTTCTGTCATATTTTAGAAAAGGCGCTGCTGGCTCACACCTGCAATCCTAGCTACTCAGAAGGCTGAGATCTGAGGATCACGGTTCAAAGCCAGTGCGGGCAGGAAAGTTCATGAGACTCTTATCTCCAATTAACCACCAAAAAACCGGAAGTGATGCTATGGCTCAAGTGGTAGAGCGCTAGCCTTGAGCTGAGAGCTCAGGGACAGTGCTTAGGACTAGAGTTCAAGACCCACAACTGACAAGGAAGGAAGGAAGGAAGGAAGGAAGGAAGGAAGGAAGGAAGGAAGGAAGGAAGGAAGGAAAGAAAGAAGGAAGGAAGGAAGGAAAGAAGGAAGGAAGGAAAGAAGGAAAGAAGGAAGGAGAGAGGAGGAGGGAGGGATAGAGAGGAAGGAAGGGAGGGAGAGAAGGGGGAAGAGGTGGGGGAGGGAGAAAGGGCTAAGATCAGAAAAATGGCTGCATGCCCTGCTCATACCCGCTCTTCTCCATATTAGCTGTCTGACTGGATGAGTTACTCAAGCTGACTGTTTCCTCATCTGTGACATGGGGATAACCAGCCTACCTGATGGTGCTGTTGGAAGGGTAGACTATGTGGGGCACTAAGACTGCACCTGGCACACGGACAAGCCTTGACACATACCAGCTGCTGTGACTCTCCTTGCTTCTGCCCTCGCACGCACCCCCTGGTGAGCTCCGGGGCTTCCTTCCACCAACTCTCAGAGCTCTGGTGCTCCAGGCCATGGGCCTGCACCTGCTGATTTCTTATGGTCACTGCCTTTATTTCCCCCTCCTCCCCCCGAACTGACCCAAATGAGAGAGAGGGCAGGGGACATTTCTCCCTGATTCCAGAGCATCCACAAGGTAAAGGGCTTTGATCTTAGCTGTGGTGTGAGCTGTGGCATGAACTATAAAGTGAGCTGTTGTGTGAGCCATGGTGTGAGCGGTGGTGTGAGCCAGATTTTACTCAAGACACAGCACGCAAGGGAAGTTGCTGCAGATATACCCTGCTCCTAAAAGCCTGAGGCCATCTATCCCAAAGGGCTATCTTTGCTCTCTTCACTCTTTCTTTTTGTTTTTTTCCAGTCCTGGGGCTTGAACTCAGGACCTGGGCACTGTCCCTGAGCTTCTTTTTTGTTCAAGGTGAGCACTCTATCATTTGAGCCACAGTGCCACTAACAGCTTTTTCTGTTTGTGTGGTGCTGAGGAATCAAACCCGGAGCTTCATGCATGCTAGGCAAGTACCCTACCACTAAGCCACCTTCCCAGCCCTCTTCCCTCTTTCTTCCACCTGCACACTTCTCCCTCTCTCTTCCCTGAGCAATCAGAACAGTTCAGCTCCGGCTCCTCCCCTCCTCTTCCACTGGGTCCAGTCTTGCTTGTGTCCATCCTTGGACAGATGAAGCAGGGATGGGATTGGGATATGGCTCAAGTGGTAGAGCATTTGCCTAACACACTTGAGATCCTGAGTTCAAACTCCAGTGCTGCTAAAAAAAAAAAAAAGAAAGAAAGAAAGAAAAGAAGCAAGATGAAGCAGGGAAGAAGATGGGTGAAACATCCATTATGCCAAAGACTGGGCCTGAGTCCCAGTCCAGGGAAGAACGGCTCCCTATGTTGGCAAAGTTTACCCCTGGGTCTGGACACTGCTGACCCTTATCTCCCCTGGAGGTCTGGGGGGTCCTGGTGTCCAGGATAGGACTCTGCAGCTGAGAGCCACGATGGAGACTGGGCTTTAGGCCCAAGCTATCCTGGTCCTGAGAGTGAGTCTCGGGAGGCCACAGTGCTTCTGTAAAAGGAGGGCCGCTTCCTGCCCCCGCCCCGCTCAGCTCCCCAGAGTCTCCAGGAGGCTTCTAAAGGGAATCACTAGGCTTTTTTTTTTTTTGGGAGGGGCGGGGATCCGGTCGTGGGGCCTGAACTCTGGGCCTGGGCGCTGTCCCTCAGCTCTTCAGCTCAAGGCTAGCGCTCTACCACTTGAGCCACAGCGCCACTTCCGGCTTTTTTCTTTTTGCTTATGTGGTGCTGAGGAATCGAACCCAGGGCCTCTGGCATGCAAGGCAAGCGCTCTACCACTGAGCCACCTTCCCAACCCCCACTAGGCTTTTTATTATTACTTTTTTTTTTTGGTCAGTCAGGGGGCTTGAACTCTGGGCCTGGGTGCTGTCCCTCAGCTCAAGGCGAGTGCTCTACAACTTGAGCCACAGTGCCACTTCTGGTTTTCTGGTAGTTTATTGGAGGTAAGAGTTTCATGGCCTTTCCTGCCAGGGCTGGCTTTGAACCATGATCCTCAGATCTCAGCCTCCTGAGTAGCTAGGATGAGCCACCAGCACCTGGCTTACTGGGGCTTTTAAACCTCAGGACCAGCAAGGGATGCCTTCCAAGTGTCCAGAGTCACCAGTTTGGGGGACAGTTAAGTTGGCACAGTTAGAGTTTTACCATCTCAGATTCTGGGACAGGGACTGTCTTCTTCTGTGGCCCCCAAAGACTCTGAGGGGCCAGAGGAGCTTGACAAGGGGAAGAGACCTTCTTGGCTCTGCTCACGGTGAGCTTTGGATGGCCAGTGTTCCCTCCCAGATGTCCAGAGGTGACCTTTACTATTCAGAAGCACAGCTTCCTCCTATGGAGGTGGGCCCTGCTTCATAAGAGGCTCTTTTGTTCTAAGGCCTCGTTGGTCTGGGCCTGGCAAAGGCAGCCTGGCAGGGGGATCTGTGAGGAGCGAGAAGCCAGGGAGGGCCCAAGGCTGGTGTCAAGGGCTGGAAGGCCCTGGCACATTGATGACAGGCAGGAAGGGAAGGGGGGAGACCAAGGCAGACGGGAGAGGGACCCCTACATGGATAGGTGCTCTGAGCAGCTCACAAATCTCCCGTGAAAGCCGGCTGAGGAGCAGCCTGACATTCATGGCTTCTTAGGAGAAGAAATGGCTGCATTCTCCATGAAGGCTATGTGTCAGTCAATTCCTGGGCAGAAGCAATGGGAGGAGCTGCTAGAATTGAGCAGACACTGGAAGCCACAAGCCAGAGCCACACCACCAAAGCCTGAGAAGCTGCAGGAGTCTTGGCAAGAGCACCCTCCAGCTGACCCCGGGTTCCATCAAACCACAGGGGCAGACATTTGCCCCTTTCTTCTTGGGCCTGCCCTGGCCAATGAGACAGAGGGGAAGTCTGCTGGGCCTTCTGGGATGGATTTTCTTCTCTAATAAAAAGAGGTTGAGCTGAGCACAGGTGGAGCTCGCCTGTAATACTCAGGAGGCTAAGATCTCAGGATTGCAGATCAAAGCTAGCCTGGGCAGGAAAGTCCCTGAGACTCTTCTCTCCAATGAACCACCAGAAAACCAGAAGTAGAGCTGTGGCTCAAAGTGGTAGAGTGCTAGCCTTGAGCAAAAAAATAAAAAAAGATTGGGGGAGAGGGAGGGAGGAGTTGGGGAGGTGATGAGGGAAGGGATGGTAGGGGAAAAACAACGGAGGAGGTAGCAATGCTCCATGGGAAATGTGCTCATTACCTTACTCATGTAACTGTAACCCCTCTGTACTGTACACTATTTTTACACTAAAAAAAAGTATTTAAAAAAAAAGAAAAGAAAAAGAAAAAAAGATTGATGAGCAGGCCTTGTTAGCTCACACCTATAATCCTGGCTACTCAGGAGACTGAAATTGAAGCCACTCTGGGCAGGAAAGTTGTGAGGCTTATCACCAATTAACTGCCAAAAATCGGGAAGTAGAGGTGCAGCTCAAGAGGTAGAGAGCAAGACATGAGCAAAAAAGCTCAGGGACAGGGCCCAGACTCTGTATTCAAGCCCCAGTACCGGCATACATACACACACACACACACACACACACACACACACACACACACACACACACACACACACACACACAATAACACGATAGTGGGTACTTCAGCAGCCATCTTCCCCCCGCCTTCCTGTGTGGAGCTGCTGCCTGTAGCAATGCAACTGAGACAATCAAAACGAGGCTCCCTCACAGGCCCTCAGCTTAGTCTGGTTAGCTGGTTGTCTTTTTGCGGGTTCGCTGACCCTTCTGTTCTCATTATCTCATCTGCAACGTGAAAATAATAACTGTACCTTCCTCGTACTGTGCATTTCCGGTGAGGAAATGACAAATGGTTCGCCAATCTGGGCACAAAGTGATGAGTGCGTGCTGGCGGGTCACTCTTGACTCTCTCCTGACTGGCAGGAAAGAAGCCAGAACTGGAGCAGTCAACTTGGATCCAGACCAAGAAGAAAGGCCTCTGAGGGTGGACAGAGCTGCCTTCATCCTCCCACCATGGACCTCTCACATTCAAGAAGAAATGAGCAGCCTTGTACAAGCCCCTGGGTTTTGGGATGGATCCACTGTCACAGCTCTGATTTGTCTCTCAATGGTCCACGTGCTAAAGAGGCTCCCGAGGGTGGTGTCCTGGAGGTGGGGGACTCTTTAAGAGGCAGAGCCTAACGGAGGTTCTTAGGTCATTGGGGGTGTGTCCCCAGCAACCCTGGCCCTGACCTCTCTCTTCCGGCTCAAGATGGTGGCAATGTTTGCCGCACCACGTGCCTGACCGTGATGTGCCACCATAGCCAGAGGCCCAAAGCCATTGGGTTATCTGCTTTTAAACTATAACCTCAAGAACCATAAGCCTTCGGGAGCTGGGAAGGTGGCTCAGTGGTAGAGCGCTTACCTCGCATCACAAGGCCCTTGGTTCGATTCCTCAGCACCACATAAGCAGAAAAAGCCAGAAGTGGCGCTGTGGCTCAAGTGGTAGAGCATTAGCCTTGAGCTGAACAGCTGAGGGACAGCGCCCAGGCCTAGAGTTCAGGCCACATGACCGGCAAAAAATAAAAGAACCATGAGCCCCAATAACCCTTTTTCTCTGTCAGTTAATTGCCTCCAGTATTTTATTATGGTAATGTGGTAAGATATCAGGTAGAGATAGGATTAAAGAAAACTTGTTCTGGGCTGGGAAGGTGGCTCAGTGGTAGAGCACTTGCCTTGCATGCATGAGGCCCTGGGTTCGATTCTTCAGCACCACATAAGCAAAAAGAAAAAAGCCGGAAGTGGTGCTGTGGCTCAAGTGGTAGAGCGCTAGCCTTGAGCTGAAGAGCTGAGGGACAGCGTCCAGGCCCAGAGTTCAGGCCCCATGACCGGACCCCCCCAAAAAAACCCCAGAAAACTTGTTCTGTGCCAAGCACTGATGGCTCATGCCTGTGATCCTAGCTACTCAGGAGGTTGAGATCTGAGGATCACATCTCAAAGCCAGCCAGGCAGGAAAGTCTATGAGACTCTCATCACCAATTAACCCCAAGAAAACTGGAAGTGCTATTCATCTAGACCACTGACTTGAAGTGGTAGAGTGCTAGCCTTGAAAAAAAAAAAAAATGTTCAGGGACAGCATCCAGGCCTTGAGCTCAAGCTCCACAACCGACAAAAAGATCACTGTTCTGTGATTATTGCTGTACCCCTTTGTATCAGCCCAAAATTAAGGGCTAAAAACTGTAATGATTTCTCCATTGTCATGATCCGATGGGTTGACTGCATTCGTCCACGGGTTTTCCAGAGCTGACTTATATGGCAACATTCAGCTAGAGGAGCCACCACAGGCTGGGTTACGCTGGACTGGCGGGGATGGCCAGGCCTCATCTCCATGTGTTCTTCCACCCTCAAGGAAAAGAGTCCAGACCAGACCCCCTCACAAGATGGTTTCATGAGTGTTCCAAGACAGAAAAGCCCAAATATGTAAGTACTTGTTAGGACTCTAGGTCAGACCTACCGATTTCCCAGTGGCCAAAACAAGTCACATGACCAAGCTCAGAGTCAGTGTGGGAGGCTTAGATATCATGAGGCTTGATTCATTGGCCCATTGGACTAACAATCACCCTCACCCTATGATGCTACAACAATTCTGGAAGCTCATTAAGGATAATTAGAAATCTCAGTGCCATATTTAGGGACTAATAACCCACTCAACAGCTGAAATTCATTCCCTTATTTGGTTATTCACCACCTAGCTCCAAAAAGTTGCAGCAGGCTGTTTATGTAAATGCAAGAGTTTTAAATGATAAAAATCAAATTAACATTACTTAAGATACATTGGGCTCACAAATGGTGCTCAGTTAGAACCTCTTTGTATAAGTAACTACTTAAAGACAATAAATAATAAAATAAAAATCAGCTGGGAGTTAGTGGCTCACACCTCTAATCCTGGCTACTCAGGAGGCTGAGATCTGAGGATCCTGGTTTGAAGCCAGTCCAGGCAGAAAAGTTTAGGAGACTCTTCTCTCCAATAAACCACTGAGAAGTTGCTAAGTGTCTCAAGTGGTAGAGTGCTAGCCTTGAGCTGAAGAGCTGAGGGACAGTGCCCAGGCCCAGAGTTCAGGCCCCACAACCAAAAAAAAAAAAAAAAAAAAAGTGCCCAGGCCCTGAGTTCAAGCCCCAGAACTGGCACTTGGGGGCGGGGCGGGGGGTAGTTTAGGTAGTTCTAGGAAGCGGGAAATTGCTGTGTATGAAGTTCATATTTCTGAAGATTTACCTGAAAGCTATTGTGGTAGCCAAGGTCCAAAATGGCTTAGCAATCCCTACTTCCTGAAAGTTACACCCTTGTGTGGTCTCCTCCCACATTCAGTAGGGCTGACTTAGGTGAGCAAGAGGGGACAAAAGGAGTAAAGCCACATCACATTCAAGGCTAGCTCCTCAAAGACATTGTGGCTTCAACATTACTATCTTGGGTTACTGTCTTTGAGGAGAGTGGGCCACCATGCTGGGAGGAAGCTCAATCAGCTGTGTGGAACAGAAACCACTGACTACTGATTAGCAGCAACTTGCCAGCTTTGGGACTACATTGCCTTGGGTGTAAACCCTCCAAGCTGTCAAGCCTTCTCGTGATGGCAGTGCCCTGACCACACTTTGGGGAGACATCCTGAGTTAGAAGCACCCAGCTCAGCAGCTCTTGGACTCCTGCTCCACAGAAATTGGGTAAAGAATAAATGTGTGCTGGAATATCTCTGAAAGGCAGTCACACAGGGGACAACAAGGGAAAGCTATGTGGCCCAGACTTGATTCAAAATGGGCACCAAAGTTAACATTTTCATGTTTTCCTGAAGCAGAGAAGAAGAAAAGGCAGTCCCTTGGGAAGTTGAGGGAAGAATCCCCAGACCACTGGAAACAGCTGCTAATTTCCATGTCCTTTTCTGGTGTGTCCTACTTCATTCTTCTCATTCTTCCTCTTCCTCCCCTCCTCCTCCTCTTTCTCCTCCTCCTCTTCTTCTTTTTGGTACCAGTCCTAGGGCTTGAACTCAGGGCCTTGGTACTGTCCTTGAGCTTTTTTTTTTTTTTTTTTGCCAGTCATGGGGCCTGAACTCTGGGCTTGGGTGCTGACCCTCAGCTCTTCAACTCAAGGCTAGTGCTCTACCACTTGAGCCACAACACCACTTGCAGCTTTTTCTGCTTATGTGGTGCTGAGGAATCGAACTCAGGGCCTCATGCATGCAAGGCAAGCACTCTACCATTGAGCCACCTTCCCAGCCCCTGTCCTTGAGCTTTTTGCTCAAGGCTAGAATTCTATCACTTGAATCACAGCTGTTTGCTGGTAAATTGGAGATACAAGTCTCCTGGGCTTTCCTGTCAGGGCTAGCTTTGAACCGTGATCCTCAGATCTCAGCCTCCTGAGTCGCTATGATTACAGGCATGAGCCACTAGTGTCCAGGTTACTTCATCCTTTTGAGAGTCAAAATTAGTTCACTATCCCTCTGACATTAAAACTACCAAGAGGGCTGGGAAGGTGGCTCAGGGGTAGAGCACTTGCCTTGCATGAATGAGGCCCTGGGTTCAATTCCTCAGCACCACATAAGCAAAAAGAAAAAAAGCCAGAAGTGGCTCTGTAGCTCAGGTGGTAGAGGGGAAGGGAGAGATACCTTGTTTTGTTTATTTGTGCTTGAATTCAGGACCTGGCTTCTGTCCCTTAGCTTTTCCACTCAAGGCTGGTACTCTACCTTCAGGCCTTTTGGTAGTTAATTGGAGATGTGTCTCATGGACTTCCCTGCCCTGACTGGCTTCGAACCACAATCCTCAAATCTCAGCCTCCTGAATAGCTAGGGTGACAGATGTGAGCCACTAGCACAGAGCTTCAAAGAATACCTTGGAAAGAGAATAAGGATTGCTAGGTGTTTGTCCTTGTAGCCAAGAGCTGCTGCAGTGACCTTCAGTCCAGTTCCTTAGGGGGTTTGGACTTTTGATGGATGGACTTTATAACTTTGTAAGGATGGAGTCAACTTGTAGAAAACAGATCATAATGCAAATGAGTTCTTTAAATAACCATGCAAAGCAATTTTGTCCAGTAGAGAATGAAAATACCTGTAAGGTCAAATGCTCCTTTGAAGTTGTTTTTAATGTCTTACTGGCCCCTTGCTAATTAGTGAGTTCATGAAAATCTCTGACCAGTTTTCGTGTTTGTATTTGTACGAGGGTTGTAACTTCACCTTTTTGACAATGACAGGTGAGCAGGTCCTTCGTCCCTAAGGAAGCTGCAACTTCTCACCCCCTTCTGCCCCTCACATCTGCTGCCCCAGCGGGAACCAAGGGATCCTACAGTTTGCACGCTGGTCCCACTCTCCAGCTGTCAGCTCAGACCCCGGCTGCAGCCGCACAGCTCCCAAAATGCTGGGGAGTGAATTTACAAACGTACTGAATTTGGACCACGCTTCGCTAGAAACGATGGCGCCCACGCCAAGACACACATCCACGCACAGGACTGACGCTGCTGAGCCTCAGTGCTACCTCAGAGGAGAGAACATTTCCATGTGTCAAGCATCTAGATGGGAAGGAACTTCCTTCCTCCCTTCCTTCCTCCCTCCCTCCCTCCCTCCCTCCCTTCCTCCCTTCCTCCCTTCCTCACTTCCTTCCCTTCCTTCCTTCCTTCCTTCCTTCTTTCCTTCCCATCTTGTTCTCTCTCTCTGGCCCCCTTTCTCTCTTGGCAGGCTCTCACTATTTAGACCACACTAACCTTTGAACTCACGTTCCTCCCACCCCAGCCTCCAGAGTGCTAAGATTAAAGGCATGTACCACCATAACTTGGCCATAGGAGGAAATCTCCTCATTCTTTTACTTTCCATTATGACCTCTCACTCCAGCCCCAGGATAAGAGGAACCGGAACCAGATCCTTTTCTCTGGCTCCCCATCCTGCAGGGCCCATAGGAAATGTTGTCCCCTTGTGTGATTCATGAGTGAGAAGTGGGCTGGGGAGAGGTGGCTTGAGAAGCAGAACCAGACAAGGAATGGGGCCTGCTCAGAAAGGCTCCAACCCTGGGGGCTGTGCTTGAACACAGTCAGGGAAACACTAACAGACAAACGAAAGGGAAGGAGAGCGGCTGGAAATGGCTGGGTTTCAAGCAGATCGACGTCCTGACCCCAACACACCCTCAGCAGAGACGCCCACCTGCCTAGGCTTCTCTCTTGCCTACTCCCCTAAATATTTTCTCTAAGAAATCCAGGCTGATGCCCATGTAATTGTAACCCCTCTGTACGGCATTTTCACAATAAATAAATTTAAAAGAAAAGAAATCCAGGCTGAGCCTGCATAACTGGGGTTCTGGCACCACCTCGTGACCATTCTTGGAACTGCTCACTCAAGCTGAGTAAGGACTAAAGAGCTGGGGGAACCAGGGTTGGCCCTTTCCAATTGGCCTGTCCTGTACCATCTTCCTATTCACCTCTCCTTTCCTCTCCACCCCCTCAGAAGGCTGTCAATATTCAATACCACTTTACAGATGATGAAAATGAGTCCCATGGGGCTGGGAAGGTGGCTCAGTGGTAGATCGCTTGCCTTGCATGCATGAGGCCCTGGGTTCGATTCCTCAGCACCACTTAAGCAAAAAGAAAAAAGCCGGAAGTGGTGCTGTGGCTCAAGTGGTAGAGTGCTTGTCTTGAGCTGAAGAGCTGAGAGACAGTGCCCAGGCCCAGAGTTCAAGCCCCACAACCGACCAAAAAAAAAAAAAGAAAAGAAAATGAGTCCCAGAGATTTGAAGGACAGAAGGTAGCTGGTCTTATGGCCCTTTTTTTTTTTTTGGTCAGTTGTGGCGCTTGAACTCTGGGCCTGGGCGCTGTCCCTCAGCTCTTCAGCTCAAGGCTAGCGCTCTACCACTTGAGCCACAGCACCACTTCCAATTTTCTGGTGGTTTATTGGAGATAAGAGTCTCATGGACAGCCAGGTCTCAGTGGCTCATGCCTGTAATTCTAGCTACTCAGGAGGCTGAGATCTGAGTATTGTGGTTCAAAGCCAGCCTGGGCAGGAAAGGCCAAAAGACTCTTATCTCCAATAAACCACTTGGAAACCGGAAGTGGAGCTGTGGCTCAAGTGGTAGAGCGCTAGCCTTGAGCTGAAGAGCTGAGGGACAGCGCCCAGGCCCAGAGTTCAGGCCCCACGAGTGGACCCCCCCCCCCCAAAAAAAAAAAGAAAATGAGTCCCAAAGATTTGAAGGAACCAGAAGGTGGCTGGTCTTACAGCCCTTTTGTTTTGTTTTGTTTTGTTTTGTTTGTCAGTTGTGGGGCTTGAACTCTGGGCCTGGGTGCTGTCCCTCAGCTCTTCAGCTCAAGACAAGCACTCTACCTCTTGAGCCATAGCACCACTTCCAGTTTTCTGGTACTTTATTGGAGATAAGAGTCTCATGGTCAGCCAGGTCCCAGTGGCTCACGCCGGTAATTCTAGCTACTCAGGAGGCTGAGATCTGAGTATTGTGGTTCAAAGCCAGCCTGGGCAGGAAATGCCAAAAGACTCATCTCCAATAAACCACTCGGAAACCAGAAGTGGAGCAGTGGCTCAAGTGGTAGAGCGCTCACCTTGAGCTGCAGAGTTGAGGGACAGTGTCCAGGCCCAGAGTTTAAGCCCTACAACCCACCAAAAAAAAAAAAAAAAAAGAGTCTCATGGACTTTCCTGCCCAGGATGGCTTTGAACCGTGCTCCTCAGATCTCAGCCTCCTGAGTAGCTAGGATTACAGGTGAGAGCCACCAGCGCCCAGCCTTGTTCTTACTCTGAACAAGCTACCTTGGGGCCACTCAGCTTAAGTCAAATAGTTTCAGTGTTGATTCAGTGAGACCCTTCACAGGGCACCAGAGCCTCCCCCATCCTGCCTTGGGCCCTGCTAATCCCCTCCACCACAGGTATCACCATTTGTATACATGTGTGTATACACGGTACGTGTGTATGCTGATACTGGGGCTTGAATTCAGAACCTGAGGGATGTCCATTAGTTTTTGTGCTCAAAGCTGGTACTCTACCACTTGAACCACACCTATACTTCTAGTTTTTTACTGCTTAATTGAACATAAGCCATTACAGGCATGAGCCATCAGTGCCTGGCTGTATGGCCTTGTTTACTTGTTAAATCTCTATCTCCTGTTCAAGACTGTGAGCTTACAGAGACCAGATACCTAGTTTCTTCTTTGCTGAGTACCCAGAGCTCTAAATAGGTTTTGGGGACACATAATAGGTGCTCAATAAACATTCTTTTATGAACTAATAAGTCAGTGAATGAATGTAAGACGAAGAAAAGACTACTCACTCTACCACTTGAGCCATAGCGCCACTTCTGGTTTTCTGGTGGTTAATTGGAGAGTCTCATGGACTTTTCCTGCCCGGGTTGGCTTTGAACCATGATCCTCAGATCTCAGCCTCCTGAGTAGCTAGGATTACAGGCCACTGGTGCCCGGCAATAATAATAATTTTTAAAAGAACAAAATATAAATAGTATGTGGAACGCGGGGTGGGGTGGGGAGAAGGGGTGCTCCCCAGAGCTTCGGGAGCCTGGAGGAGACAGCTGATGGGCCAGGCCTTTCAGGGCAGGCTTGTTGAGAGACAACACAGCCGAGCTAAGGCAAGGAGCGGGGGGGGGGGGGGGGGGGGGGGGGGGCAGGCCCTCAGGAGGAGTGCTTCAGGGGAGTCCTGCACACGGAGCCCCAGGGAGTGAGGCCAGACCGAGCTGAGGGAGAAAAACAAATCCCTCCCCGGACTCTACCCTTGCTGAGGCTCTTCCACAGGCAGGAAACAAAGCACCTGGTCTAACAACCTTTAGGTCTCTCCAGTCAGTTATCCCAGCCTCTGGTGTAGTGTGTAGACATCGCCACCAGGGGGCAGTAGTTGATCCCGCAAGAAAAGGCCTGAGTCTTGGAGCTGGAGGAGACCATGGTGGCCAGCCCGTTTACACCCTAGACCGTCACTCAGCCCTAGGAAGTGGTGGAATGCCTCTGCTCTCCTGGGGGACAGCAGCAAAAGCTGCTGAGCCCCTACTATGTACTGCTGATAAAGAACTAGGATGGACCCACATGGAGGGCACAACTGTGGACATGACCAGTGACTCATTCTTTCCTCCAAGTGTATAATAAGCACCTACTATGCTCCAGTGGTTAGAAGCAACAGGAATGTCACAGATGACAAACCAATAGTGCAGGGGGGGGGGGAGCAGGCCGGGAAGGTTGGGGGTGTGGCTCAGGTCACAGAGTCCCAACCAATGAGCAAACATGGGGAAGAGCAGGGTTCTTACAAAGGTTTTTAAGATAGGGAAGAAGCAGAAAAGAAAAGAATGCTTTGTAATTTTTTTGTCAGTCCTGGTGTTTGAACTCAGGACCTTGAACTTGCTCATCTTGCTTACAGAGTTGGCTTTCTATGACTTCAGTCATTCCTCCAGCCCAGATTTTTATTTTTATTTTTTACTTTTTTGCTTGTTATTTTGGAGATGGAGTCTTGTGAAGTTTTCTATCCAGGCTGGGCTTTGAACTGTGATCCTCTGGATCTTAACCTCCTAAGATGACAAGCACGAGCCACCAGCTATTAGTGATTGTAAATAGGACGGCATGGGAAGGCCTCTCGGAGAAGGGACCTCTGGACAAAGCCAGAAAACACAGTGGGGCTGGTCATGAGGACCTCTGAGGAGAAAGCATCTCAGGCAGAGGAGACTACAGTAAGTGCAAAGGTCCTGGGGCAAGAAATGAAGAGGCCAGGGTGGGGGCTGAGCGGGTGGGGATGGGTCAGGGAAGTAAAGCAAAGAGGAAAGCGGACGAGAACCAGGCCACTGGGTGCCCAAAGGGAGAGGATGTGTGGTGACCGAGATACTCAATGGGACAGAAGCACCAGCCACTCCTCAGTCAACTCTAAATTTGTGTTCATATCCGACCACACCTCCCGCAGTGCACTAGGAATTAATATTTTCTATAAATCCTGTAATTATCTTGTGAATAGCACAATTATATTACATTGCATTTTGTGCATGTTAAAAGCATTCATTTGTTAAATATAAACATTTTAAATGTACCACGTTCGCTGCACTGTTTTGTTTTGTTTTTTTAACTTTTCAATATACTAAGAACTCCAAAATAGGGAGCAACAAGCCAGGCGCTGGTGGCTCACACATGTAGTCCTAGCTACTCAGGAGGCAGAGATCTGAGGATCATGGTTCAAAGCCAGCCCAGGCAGGAAAGTCCATGAGACTCTTTTTTTTTTTTTTTTTTCGGTCGTGGGGCTTGAACTCTGGGCCTGGGTGCTGTCCCTCAGCTCTTTAGGTCAAGGCTAGCTCCCTACCACTTGAGCCACAGTGCCACTTCCGGCATTCTCTGCTTATGTGGTGCTGAGGATTCGAACCCAGGGCCTCATGCATGCAAGGCAAGCACTCTACCACTGAGCCACCTTCCCAGCCCCCGTGAGACTCTTATCTACAATAAACCACTAGAAAACCGGTAGTGGCACTGTGGCTCAAGTGGTAGAGTGCTCGCCTTGAGCTGAAGAGCACAGGGACAGCACCCAAGCCCAGAGTTTAAGCCCCACAACCGACAAAAAAAAAAATGTGCTGGGGAAGCAGAGGCAAAAAGATCAAGAGTTCAAGGTCAAACTGGGCACTGGGGGTTCAAGCCTGTAAACCTAGATGCTCTCAGGAGGCTAAAATAAGATCTGAGAATCCCGGTTCAAAGGCAGACTCTTATCTCCAATTAACCATCAAAACACTGGAAGTAGAGCTGTGGCTCAAAGTAGAAGAGCACTAGCCTTGAGCAAAAGAGCTTAGGGAAGGGTGACCACTTCCTGAATTCAAATCCCACAACACACCAAAAAAAGAGTTTAGGGCTGGGAAGGTGGCTCAATGGAAGAGTGCCTGTCTCTTGCATGCATGAGGCCCTGGGTTCGAATCCTCAGCACCACATAAGCAGAAAAAGCCAGAAGTGGTGCTGTGACTCAAGTGGTAGAGCGCTAGCCTTGAGCTGAAGAGCTGAGGGGCAGTGCCCAGGCCCAGAGTTCAGGCCCTACGACCATCAAAAAAAAAAAAGAGTTTGAGGTCAACCTGGGATTGCATACTGAAACCAAGTCTCAAGAAGAAATAAAGAGAAAAAGGAAGGAAGAAAGGCAGGCAGGAAGGAAGGAGAGAAGGAAAGAGAGAACACTGGTGGTTCATGCCTATAATCCTAGCTACTCAGGAGGGTGAGATCTGAGGATCCTGAAGCCAGTCTAGATAGTAAGTCAGTCCATGAGATTCTTTTTCTTTTTCTTTTTTTCCCTGGTAGATCGTGGGGCTTGAACTCTGGGCTTGGGCGCTGTCCTTGTGTTCTTTAGCTCAAGGTGAACACTTTACCACTAGAGCCACAGTGCCACTTCCGGTTTTATAGTGGTTTATTGGAGATAAGAGTTTCAAGGACTTTCCTGCCCGGGCTGGCTTTGAACCGATCCTCAGATCTCAGCCTCCTGAGTAGCTAGGATTACAGGCGTGCGCCACGGTGCCCAGCTTCCAAGAGATTCTTATCTCCAATTAAGCAGCAAAATGTAGGAAGTTGAGCTGTGGCTCATGTGGTAGAGCCTTGAATAGAAAAATGCAAGCAAGAATGTAAGGCCAAATTCAAGCCACAGTACTAGAGCACGCACATGGACACATGCACACACACACACACACACACACACACACACACACACACACACAAAGGTGGAAAAGGACAGGATAGGGGCTGGGGCTCACTGGCAGAGCACTTGCCTAGCATATGGGAGGCCCTGGCTTTGACCCCCAGGACTACAAAAAAGAATAAAAATAAGGAAGAGCAGAAGAGAGTCAACACTACCTTTCCAGTGGCCTGGGCCCTCCAACAGGCCTGGATTTGAACCTCCTACCCCACTATATTTATTTACCTGGGAGCCTTTGCTTCCCAGTCTTTACCAGGAGAATAATGATAGCTCTCAGCTCGTGATTCTGTTGTGCAGATTAAAGGAGGTGGTGCGGAAGCGGTGCCACCTGATTACTGTTATCGAGGTTATTTTTCAATCTTCCAGAGATCCTATAGTTCAGGGAGAGGGGAGGAGGAGGCGGCTCAGCTTCACCCGGCCAGGCCCCAGGCCGCGCCTGCCTTTGCCTGCCTGGCCAGGAGTTACCTTAGCACCACTGCTGACCTCCCTTCCCCAGCACTCTGGCTTCAGAGTTTACAGTGCTGTCATTCCTTCAACAGTCTCCAAGGCCAGCCGTATACACCAGGCCCAGTGACGGGTTCTGAGACTATCCTGGTGAACGAGGCAGGGCCTGACTATGCCCAAACACAGAGCTGACAGACAGGGAATAGATCATCACACACATCAAGAGGTTAGAAGTGAAGGGCTGGGAAGGTGGCTTAGTGGTAGAGTGTTTGCCTAGCATGCATGAAGCCCTGGGTTCGATTCCTCAGTACCACATACACAGAAAAAGCCAGAAGTGGTGCTATGGCTCAAGTGGTAGAGTGCTAGCCTTGAGCAAAAGAAGCTCAGGGACAGTGCCCAGGCCCTGAGTTCAAGCCCCAGGACTGGCAAAAAAAAAAAAAAAGGAATTTAGAAGTGGAGCAATGCCAGAACCAGCAGCTCAGCCTGTCATCCTAGCCACTCAGGATTAGAAAAAGCTAAGGAACAGTGAGTATCTCAGCCCTGAGTTCAAACTGCAGTACAGACAGGCAGGCGCACGCGTGTGCACGCGCGCGCACACACACACACACACACACACACACACACACACACACTTGAGCAAAAGACTAAAAGAAGGAAAAAAAATAAAAACAAAAAACAGAGGGCCCAGGGGGAAGCGGACCCCAGGGATCCCAAGCCAATCTCAGTACCTGTGCAGCAGCAGCGTCCTTGAGCCCCGGCAGGTGAGGTGTGTCTGGTCAGGGCCCTGGTGGCATGGGATCCGGCAGGTGGCGGACCTGCTGGCTCCCTGACCCCAGGAAGGCCCCCGAGGGAGCCCACCTGGAGTGCTGTACCCCTCCAGGGCACCAAGAGGGGGCTGCTTGCCCTCAGGACTTCTGACCCCACCCCAGGCCCAGCTGTAAACGTGGCTGTTCCAAAATTCTTTTTTTTTTTTTCCCTGCCAGTCCTGGGGCTTGAACTCAGGCCCTAGGCACTGTCCTTGAGCTGCTTTTGCTCAAGGCTGGCACTCTCCTCCTTGAGCCACAGCGCCACTTCTGGCTTTTTCTGTGTATGTGGTGCTGAGGAATCGAACCCAGGGCCTCAAGCATGCGAGGCAAGCGCTCTACCACTGAGCCACCTTCCCAGCCCCAGGCTGTTCCAAACTTAGAATCCCTCTGAGGTCCAGAAAGCCAGACTGGGAGTGAAGCGTTGCTCCCCCAGAAGGCTGAGCAGATGGCACCCCTGCCTTCCAGCAGAGTCGTGGAAGGCTGACCAGGCACCTGGCGGAATCCAGTGAGCCCCGTTCCCTACGCCCCCTAGCACCGCCGACCTGCGGGCTCTGCTTTGTCCTTGGACCATTCCCTAGCTCCTTCTCCTCACCAAAAACCTGTCCGGTGAGAAAAGGTATCACATATGGAGCCAGAAGACCAGGATTGGGGTCCCTTCAGGCACCCCAAACATTCATGAGGCATCAACAGGTAAGCCAAGGCCCCCGTGCTCCTAGACAGGAAATACCACAGAAAGCAACCCAGGGATCACTAGGAAAAACTGGGCTCCATCCAAACGCCTTCATCCCGCAGCATCGCTTCCGGCATGTCGGGTTCGCTCCCCCTCTGCGCCCCAGAGAGCCACTTCCACCACCAACAGGGCCTCACCGCATGCCAGGATGATCACAGAGTCCCAAGAAGGGGGCCTCGGTCTCCCCGCTCTGCGGACAGTTCTCAGTGCCCATCCTACCCTCTCCCTCCACGGGCCTCCACTCAGGATCAAATCCAAACTCCTGGTGGCCAGGGAGGTCATGCACGGTCGTCCTCTCCTCCCTCCTTTCCTCCTCCCTGGCCTCCCTGGGCTTCCAAAGCATCCATACATTCCTGCCTCAGGGCCTTCCCATTCCACCTAGTTCCCTTTGGCCTGGAATGTTCCTTACCTAGACGTCTTCTTCTCTCACATCCCAAAGGAATCTGTCACCTTCTAGAAACAGCACCTTCCTTCCCTCAGGCCTTGCCCTGATCTGCCTTCTTCCCCCAATCCCTACCTCACACCATATGATGTATTTATAACTTTCTGTCTTCTCGTCCCTAATGGGGTCTTTGTCTCCTACTCACCGCAGACTAGACACACCTGGACATCGGAGGGGACTGATAAAACAGGCTGGGCAAATGCAGGAAGACAATTACCAAACGAAACAGGGCTATGGGAGGAAGGGCAGGAAACCCACTAGTGACTCACTGTGTGGTGCTGAGTGTCAGAAAGGGGTTCTCGGAGAAGCTAGGCCAGCCCTGGAACGTTGCCATGGCCTGATGTCTGAAACAGGACCCAGAGCTGGGCTTGAAGGCTGGGGAGGGCACAGCCGGTGGAGGGCGCGGCACGTGGCAAAGCAGAGGTAGCAGGCAGGAGCCTGTGGGAAGCAAGTTGGACTAGGGCAGGGAGAAGACATTGGCAGAGTGGAGACGGGAAGAGGGAGAACTCCGCAGGTTAGTTGCAAGGTGACATAGGCCTGGGTGGAAATGGAGAAGCCAGCGCCTCCAGGGAACCCAGGACGCCCAGCCAGGCCTCTGCACCGGGGGAGGCGGTCTCTGCACGTGGGCCCTGTTCCTACACAAGCTCTGATGGAGACTCACACTTAGTTCCTGTGGGGTTGCCCCGGGTCCCCCCAGCATGGGAGGGCAAAGCCAGAGAAGCCGCCACACGAGCTGTGTGCAGAAAGTGCAATTCAGGCTGGGAAGGTGGCTTAGTGCTAGAGTACTGGCCTAGCATGCATGAAGCCCTGGGTTCCCTTCCTAGTACCACATACACAGAAAAGCCAGAAGTGAGTGGTGCTGTGGCTCAAGTGGTAGAGTGCTAGCCTGAAGCACAGAGAGGCTTAGAGACTATGCTCAGGCCCTGAGTCCAAGCCCAAGGATTGGCAAAGAAAGAAAGAAGCAAGCAAGCAAATAAGCAAGCAAGCTCAATTCAGAGGCAAACCACCCTGAGGCAGAGTGGAAAAAACTAGATTTCCTGAAAAATTCTCCCCATCCCCTAGAGCTGTGAGGATTTGTGGGTATTTATGGAACGTGCAGGAATCCAGGTGAGGCAGCCTTGACCTCTTCCCTCTCTCCCCAGTTTTTGGGGATTTTTTGTTTGTTTTCAGTGATGAGGCTTGAACTCTGGGCCTGGGCGCTGTCCCTCAGCTCTTCAGCTCAAGGTGAGCGCTCTACCACTTGAGCCACAGCCCCACTTCCGGTTTTCTGGTGGTTCATTGGAGATAAGAGTCCTGGGGACTTTCCTGCCCGGGCTGGCTTTGGTCCATGATCCTCAGATCTCAGCCTCCTGAGTAGCTAGGATGACAGGTGTGAGCCACCAGCAGTTCTTGAGTTATTTTGCGCGAAGCTAGCACTCTACCACTTTGAGCCACAGCACTATTTCCAGTTTTCCTGGTGGTTCAATGGAGATAAGAGTTTCACAACTTTCTGGCCTGAGCTGCTTTAAACTACGATCCTCAGCTCTCAGCCTCCTGAGGAGCTGGGATTGCAGGCATGAGCCACTAGCACCGGGCCCTGTTTTCTTTGAGGTTTGGCTAAGATGGTACACTGGGGTCTCTGAGAAGCCTGGACTGGTGGCAAGGGATGACACCAAGGCAAGAAGAGTCATGGAGGGCACGGCTGGTGGGAAGCTTTGAGGTGCTTGGCAAGGGGCCTAGTGACCCCAGGAAGGCCAGACACATCTCGGGGATAGTCCAAGAGGGGGAGGAAACGGCAGAGCAGGGAACCTGCTTGGGCTGCCCTGGGGCTCTGTCTCCCCACCCCTGCAGGGCCCAGAATTCCAGTTCCTCTCTGAGATCCTCTGTCTGCTGAAGCTCTTCTCTCAAGGTAGACTGGAAACTGCGGCCTCAGCCCACCATCAAGTCAGACAACAGGAAGGACTTCTTGACTTCAAGGATGGGAAGACTTGACAAGGGTGAATGGCAACATTTCTGTCCCAAGTGGGCGCCGTGACTCCTGGAGGCCTCTTCCCTCTGCTGCACCAGAGTGGCGTCTCCCCAGGGCGGGATCGGGAGGCAGAGTTTTAGGACACAGGAGACACTGGCTTCCATATTAAGTGAGCTCAGACTTGGGCACTAGACTCCCTGTGTTAAAATCCCAACTCCATCACTAGAAACACATGCCCTCCCCGTGCCTCCATGTCCCCACATCTATAAAATGGGAACATTGGGGGATTGGGAATGTGTCTTAGTGGTAGAGTGCTTGCCTAGCATTCATGAAGCCCTGGGTTCAATTTCTCAGTACCACATACACAGAAAAAGCCAGAAGTGGTGCTGTGGTAGAGTGCTAGCCTGGAACAAAAAGAAGTTCAGGGACAGTGCTCAGGCCCTGAGTTCAAGCCCCAGGACTGGCAAAAAATAATAAAATAAAAAGGAAGCAATGGGAGTAGCTGTCCCATAGGTCCTTTCTGTGATTGTGCTGGTCCTGGGGCTTGAACTCAGGTCCTTCCACTCTTAGGGCTGGCACTATCCCATAGCTTCTTCACTCAAGACTGGTGTTCTACCACTTGGGTCACAGCTACACATCTGGCTTTTTACTGGATAACTAGAGATTGAGTCTCCTGGATTTTTCTGCCAGGGGCTGGCTTCAAAGCAAGATCTCAGATCTCAGCCTTCTGAGTAGTGAGGATGACCGGCCACCAGCTCCAGGCTGTCTGACAAACAAGAGAACAGAAGTCTAGCCAGGTACACTGCAGAACATCTGCATCTTGCTTGGGTTCAGACAGCACCACGGAGGCTGAGAGAGCCAAGCGGTGGTGCCTGCCCCACCCATCATCAAGGATTGATGATCCTCTACCGTGAGCTATGGCAGGAACCTCAAGAGGTCATTACCAGCCCAGCGCTTATTTCCTCGTCAGCCTCCCCCAGCATCAACAGCGCGGTCACCTTTTCCATCACTCAGCAGCGTCACCTTCAGTGTCACTGCCACCGCAGCCGTAACTACCCATGACGTCCCAGCCCAGTGCTGGGTGGTGTCCACCCAGCAGCGAGGTCATTTCCTGGCTTCAGATCACCCTGATCATTGCTTGAGCTCCACCAGGCCCTTTCTGATCACCCCCCAGCCCAGACACCGCAAGTTAGTCTCCATCTTAGCACCCCACGACTGCCTGCCTAGCGCCTGTACTCTCTCTACTCACCCTCTTGACCCTGTTTATGTTTTTGTTCTTAATGAGATGGTTGGGGGCTACATTGCCTGTGACCCAGCACTACTCAGGAGTGTTCACTTGTTAGAGGGCTCAGGGGTTGGTGGCATGACTAAGGGGGTTCCCTGAGGGGCCCCAGGGGCTGCCTACTGCATGCTTGGGTTTTTGTGGTCAGAAAAGCACTATCACGTAAGAATGAAGAGCACTGTAGACAAACTGGTCGCCAGTGGCTCACACCTGTAACCCTAGCTACTCAGGAGGCCAAGATCTGAGGATCACAGTTCAAAGCCAGCCCAGGCAGGAAAGCCCGTGAGACTCTTATCTCCAATTACCCACCAGAAAACCGGAAGTGGCTCTGTGGCTCAAGTGGTAGAGAATGAACCTTGAGCTGAAGAGTTCGGGGACAGGGTCCAGGCCCTGAGTTCAAGCCCCACAACTGACAACAACAACAAAAAAGCACTGTAGAGTTGATCAGATCAGCAAGTGAGCCTCAGTTTCCTTGTCTGTAATATGGGAACCAAAGAGCTTCCTCAGAGAGTAATGGGGGTTTGAGGAAGGGAAGAAAGGAATTTGGCACAGGATGCGGCACTCAGGGAATCCTCAAAGGGAAGCCATTGCTGGCTCTCTCTTTTCTTTTTGTGCCAGTACTAGGCTTAGGTACTATCTTTAGCTTTTTCACTCAAGGCTGGCACTCTACCACTTGAGCCACAGCTTCACTTCTGGCTTTTTTGCTGGTTAATTGGAAGGAAGAGTCTTTTGTTCTGTTTTGTCTTGCTAGTCCTGGGACTTGAACTCAGGGCCTGGGCACTGTCCCTGATCTTCTTTTGTTCAAGGCTAGCACTCTGCCACTTGAGCCACAGTGACACTTCTGGTTTTTTCTGTGCATGTGGTACTGAGGAATTGAACCCAGATTTCATGCATGTTAAACAAGCACTCTACCACTAAGCCACATTCCCAGCCCAAGAGAAGAGTCTTTATATACATTCTTGCCCATGCTGGCTTTGAACTGCTATGCTCAGATCTCGGCCTCCTGAATAGCTAGAATCACGAGCCATTAGACTGTGGCTGATGTCTTTTCCTTTTGTCACTTATACCATGCTAGGCACTGTTTTGAGTATTTTTCAAATTTCAACTCATTCATATAAACTTCAGACTCTTGCAGGCCTTGTGCAAGGCCAGGGGACAGAGAGGGGACCTGGCTGGGGCATCATAGCTGGACATTTGACTAAGGTGGGAGCTTTCAGTTACTTTTTCCAGTCAAATGCTTTGCTAGCTTGCATAGCTCTGGACAGAGCCCTGAGGACAGTGACAAAACCTGACCTCCCAACATACATATCCAGATGTTCCTAGACGGGCTGGTGTGGTGCCATTCACCTCCACCTGTGATGGAAAATAAACCGGAAACTCATCTCCCTCTTAACAGCCACATCCTGAAAAATGCCAGAACTGCCCTTGCTGCTGACCTCACTAATCAACTCCTCTCTCCTCCCCACCCCCCCAAATGGGCTCTGTGGCTTTAAAAGAGATAACCTATGACCCAGGGCCAGACAGAGTATGGGTGCAGCAGCTGAACACAGATCCCATAAGTCAAGATAGGATTGCTCTCCCGCCCCGCTTCCCATCTGTGCACAAAGAGCCCCCTCCCCATTCCCATCCTGCCCCCCCTCCATGTGAAACAAACCACTCCTAACCTTTGCCCCTCCTGTCTTCACTTTTCTGAATGATTAAAAGGGACCCTAGTTGTAAAGCGCAGGGGCGGGGAGCACACCACTTTCTTTTCAGCCAGACTGATGGAGACTTGGTTGCTTTTCCCAGGCTTTCTCCCTGAATAAAACCTGTTGGTCTGTTGAGGCTGTTTTTCTGCATTTTTTTCCCCTTACAATCACAGCCTTGAGTAGATCAGTGGACGGACATGGCCAGCCACACCCCACAAATCCAGGAAGGCGAATTGCAGGTAAGGACACTTGTGCATGTATGTGTGTATGTGTGTGTGTGTGCGCATGTGTGTGTCCAGGTGGGGGAGGTAGCATTCAAGATCCCATCAGACGGTGAGCCACTGGCCCTGAGTGCTGTCTTTATTGAGAAAGCCTGTGTCCCAGCCTAGGAGCTCAAGGCTGTGGGGTTTAAGCCAGCTGCCTGACTCACTCTCCTGGAAACCTGAGCTGGGTTTGTCCTGGGAAGGATCAAGGGCTGCTTCTCCCTGCTCCCTGATCATAGAATGAGCCCTGACCTTGGTTGGAAACTGAGCCTGATCCTGATGACAAAGATCTCCACCCAGGACCAGACAGAGTCCAGCCTGTTCCTGGCTAAGGCCAGACAGAGCCAGAGAAAATATACTCCTACTCACCACAGACCCTGGCTCTACCCGAGAACCAAACAGCCTGGCCCATGTGCCCTAACAGCCGCCAAGGGTTGAAGCTAGTGAAACCCCTCTGACATCTTCTTGCTTTGCTGACACATCTTTGCCTAAAGGCAAAGCCTAAAGACTATGTCTTGCAACATAGTGCAGGCTAGCCTTAAATTCACAATCCTCCTGCCTCAACTTCCCAAGTGCTGAGATAACAGAAGTTTGCCACCATGCATGGCTAAGGCAAAATACTTTTCTTTCTTTTTTTTTTTGGTCAGTCATAGGGCTTGAACTCTGGGCCTGGGCGCTGTCCCTGCGCTCTTCAGCCCAAGGTGAGTGAGCCACAGCACCACTTCCGGTTTTCTGAGTGGTTTATTGGAGATAAGAGTCTCCAGGACTGTCGGGCGCTGGTGGCTCACGCCTGTAATCCTAGCTACTCAGGAGGCTGAGATCTGAGGATCGCGGTTCAAAGCCAGCCCAGGCAGGAGAGACCGTGAGACTCCTATCTCCAATAAACCACCAGAAAACCGGAAGTGGCGCTGTAGCTCAAGTGGTAGAGCGCTCGCCTTGAGCTGAAGAGCTGAGGGACAGCGCCCAGGCCCAGAGTTCAAGCCCCACGGCCGACAAAAAAAAAAAAAAAAAGAGTCTCCAGGACTTTCCTGCCCAGGCTGGCTTTGAACCACAATCTTCAGATCTCAGCCTCTTGAATAGCTAGGATTACAGGTGTGAGCCACCCACACCCTGCCAAATTACATATTTTGAAGCACTAATTCTCCTTCTCTCCCCCTTTAGACATGGAAGACTCTTGCACTAAGTCCCCACACACACTCTCTGTACCCAAACATTGGCCCTAGGTAAGAAAGGGATCCGGGAGAGACTCACAGACAGAACCTAAAGAGAGGGGATCAAAATCTCATTGGGTTTGTGAGCTTGGGCAAGACCCTTCCCCTCTCTAGACTTCAGTTTCCCTATCATTACAATCAGATTTAGGGCCAGATGTGGTTATACATGTTGATAATCCCAGTACTCAAAAAGAGAGAGACACAGACAGACAGAGACAGAGGCACAGAGAAGAAAGAGTACATTCAGCTCCTATATCCAAAATTGAGGAGCGTGAGCCAGGTGTCAGTGGCTTACACCAGCAATCCTAGCTACTCAGGAGGCTGAGATCTGAGGATGGAGGTTCAAAGCCAGCCTGGACAAGAAAGACTATGAGACTTTTATCTTCACTAAACTACCAAACAGGCCAGAAGTGGAGCCCAAGTGGTAGAGTGTTAGCCTTGAGCACAAAACCTCAGGACAGGACCCAGGCTCAGAGTTCAAGCCCTGGACTGGCACCAAAAAAAAAAAAAAAAAAAAAAAAAAAATGGAGCCAGGCGCCGGTGGCTCACACCTGTAATCCTAGCTACTCAGGAGGCTGAGATCTGAGGATCAAGGTTCAAAGCCAGCACAGGCAGGAAAGGCTGTGAGACCCTTATCTCCAATAAACCACCAGAAAACTGGAAGTGGTGCTGTGGCTCAAGTGGTAGAGTGCTCACCTTGAGCTGAAGAGTTCAGGGACAGTGCCCAGGCCCAGAGTTCAAGCCCCACAACCGACAAAATAAAAATTAAAAATAAAATTGAGATGCTTGATGGAAATCCAGAGCCTCGCACACAGAGCTTTACTTCCCAGATAAGGAAACTTCCCTGACTCATGTCAAGTCTTAGGACATTCTCCTAGCTCTAGTAGCTTGTGCCAACATCTTGGTCTCTCTGGGCCAGTTTTGTTTGTCACCTCTCTTGGCAATAACACCAAACCTGTGAGGAGGAAATGTCCATAGGAGAGTGCAGGCCCATGTTGGGGGATAGGATATAGTGGTTTTTTATTTTTTGTATTTTTGTTGTTTTTGTTTTTGTTTTTTTGTCGGTCGTGGGGCCTGAACTCTGAGCCTGGACATCCCTCATCTCTTCAGCTCAAGGCCAGCGCCCTACCACTTGAGCCACAGCGCCACTTCTGGCTTTTTCTGCTTATGTGGTGCTGAGGAATCAAACCCAGGGCCTCATGCATGCAAGGCAAGCACTCTACCACTGAGCCACCTTCCCAGCCCAGGGTCTAGTTGTTATTATGGGTTTGTGTTTTGCCATCCAGAAGAGCCCAGAGCTTGGATCAGTCAGGCCTGGCTCAGACTTCCCCAGACCCTCCCTATAACCCACTGTCTACAACCCTCAATAGACCTGTAGGAAGGGCAGGGGACAGCCAGACAGCCAGGTCTTCATGGGCTCCCCATTACAAGGGCCTGGCCTAGACAAAGACAAGGGTTATTAAAAAAAAAAAAAAAAAAAAAAGAGTAAGGAGGAGGCAGGTTAATCAATGCTGGGCAGGGGGGCCTGGCAGGGTGGGGCCACTGAGACTACACCCCTCTGACCTCACCCCCTCCCCCCAGGCAGGGACTTCCCCCTCAGGCTCCTCCCGTGGGAATTGCTGTCTCTGCAGCGGGCACCCAGCCATGTGGAGCTCGGGAATGGGACTGGGTGGCAGGGCAGGCCTGGGAGGGGACAGCCCCTTATTCAGGCCTGGATGGACTTGGGACCTGAGGGCAATGACAGCTGCAGTCAGAGTCTTCCTCAAGCCTGCAGAGCAGCAGCTGGCCACAGCTGGGAAAGCTCAGTTCCAGGGCAGAACCTGCTTTTTTTTTTTTTTTTTTTGTCCATTGTGGGGCTTGAACTCTGGGCCTGGGCACTGTCCCTTAGCTCTTCAGCTCAAGGCGAGCGCTCTACTGCTGGAGCCACAGAACCACTTCCGGTTTTCTGGTGGTTAATTGGGGATAAGAGTCTCACAGCCTTTCCTGCCTGTGCTGGCTTTGAACCGTGATCCTCAGATCTCAGCCTCCTGAGTAGCTAGGATTACAGGTATGAGCCACCAGTGCCTGGCAGAATCTACAGGGTGACTCTCTGGCATCTGACTTTGCCCAGTGCAGATCCACAAAAGTCTAATCTGAGGATTTTTACATAGTTAAAAGACAGTAGAGATTGCTTCCCATTTGTTTCTTTATATTTCAGTTAGGGCACTGATTTTCTTTTTTCAAAATTAGGTGCATATAAATAGGACCTATTAAAACTCTGTGTCAGTGGTTCAGTCCTGTAATCCTATCTTCTTAAGAGGCTGAAATCCTTAGGATTGCAGCTTGAAGACAGTCCAAGCAGAAAAGCCCACAAGACTCCATTTCCAGTTACCCAGGAAAAAAACCAAGCTGAAGGCATGGTAGACAGCTGAGTGAACAAGAGCCAGTGAGTTCAATACCACCACCACCAACAACAACAACGTACACACACACACACACACACACACACACACACACACACACACACACACACACACACACACACACACACACACACTTACCGCCCAGGTAGATGTAACGCAGACCCTGAGAGACAGAAACAAGCAGGGCAGACCTTGAACTTACAGGTGACCTGCCACTCTAGTAGGGAAGATGGAGCAGGTTCCAAGTGCCATCCTTTCAGGGGTAAAGTTTCCTCACTCATGAAATAGGTTTATTTACCTGTAAGTCTCTACCCGCTTCCCCAATAGATTGGATGAACAGAATCGAGCTCGTGGAAGCCAGGGAAAGGGAGACCAGACCCCGCCCTGCTCAAAGCTCTGTCTTCTATGAGGTTCCCAGTCCTAGAAAGCCCAGTCTCCGGCTACTCTTCCAAGGTCTGTCTTTCTCTCTTATCTTCTTTTTCCCCTTCCTCCCCTCCCTCCATCCACAAAAGAGAAGAGGAGAGGAGAGGAGAGGAGAGGAGAGGAGAGGAGAGGAGAGGAGAGGAGAGGAGAGAAGAGAAAACATGGCCTGTCTGAAACTTGTTACAATGTCTCAAACTAGCAAATTCTCACAGTTCTGAGAAAGATGAGCAGGACTTGACTACTATGGAAGTAGGTCAGGATGTGGGATCAGTTTCTGTCTATATTTGTGTGTGTGTGTGTGTGTGAGTGTGTGAGTGTGTGTGTGTGTGTGTACACATATGTGCACAGCTACTAAAGCTTATGCTCAGAGCTCTGACTCTGTCCCTGAGCTCTTTTGCTCCAGGCTAGCTAGCACTCTACCGCCAGAGCCACAGCTCCATTTCCAGCTAATTGGAGATAAGACTCCCACTGACTTTCCTGCTAGGGCTGGCCTTGAACAGTGATCCTCAGGTCTCAGCATGCTAAGTAGCTAGGATTACAGGTGTGAGTCAAAGACACCAGTGTCTGTCTGTATTCTGAAGGTAAAGCCAAAAGAACTTGCTGGCTTACTGGAATGTGGGTTGTAAGAGAAAAAAAAAAGTATGCTAGGGGAGCAGCGTAATGGTAGAGAGTTTGTCTAACATGTGCGAAGGAGAATTGAAAAGAAGTTTGAGAATTCCACTTTGGCTGGCTAGATGTGCAAAGTCTATGAAGACTATAAATGCACAAGTAGAGATGTGGAATAAAATTAGATTAAAAGAATCTGGGGTTGAGGCAAGTGCTCTGGACCAGAAAGTGTCCAGTTTAAAATTGCCCAGGCCTTGGATGGTATTTAAAGCTCCTGACTGGATTTGAACACCCAGGGGGTTCATGTAGACAGAAAGGGAGATGGGTGGGGAGCAATTCCTGCATTTTGCTGTTCAGGGATGGAGAAAAGAAAAAGGGAGCCTCGGTGACAGAGAACACCAGGGCAATGACACGTCTTGGAGACCAAGCAAAGAAAGTAGTTTTAAGAGGGAATGGTTGGGCTGGGATGTAGCTCAGTGGCAAAGTGCTTGCCTAGCAAGTGCAACGTCCTGGGTTGGATCCCCAGTACCAAAAAAGAAAAGACAAAAAAATACAGTTAAAAAAAAAAAAAAGAGGGAATGGTTAAGGTCAGCAACCTGTCTGTAATCTCTGGAGGCTAAGTCAGGAGGGTCTCAAGAGGCCAGCTGGGACTACAGAGTGAGCTACATCAGAGGTAGAGATCAGGATGATCACAGTTTGAGGCCAGCCTGGGCAAAAAGTTAGCAAGACTTTATCTCAATCAATAAACCAGATTGGTGGTGGTTGGTGCCTATGATCCTGGCTATTCAGGAGGCAGAAGGTGTAAGGAGGAGGATCATGGTCCAAGCTGACCTGAGGGAGAAAAACAATGGTACAATACCCTATATGAAAAAAACATAAAGTTAGAAAGGGCTGCTAGGTATAGCTCATGTAACTCTAAGTTGAAATCATAGTAAGAATAGAGACAAAAAGGGGGAGGAGGGAGGTGCCAGTGGCTCACATCTGCAATCCTGCTACCGAGGAGGCTGAGATCTGAGGATTGCAGTTAGAAGCCAGCCCTGACAGGAAAGTTCATGAGTCTATAATCGCCAATTAACCACCAAAAAGCCAGAAGTGAAAAAAAGTGGCTGAAGGAGTAGATTGATAGTCTTGGGCTTTATAAAAAATTCAGTGACGGAGCCCAGGCTCTGAGTTCAAGCCCTAGAACTATCAAAAACTAAAAAATTAAGATGCTACTCTTCTAAAAGTAGGGAGAGAGCCAGGTGCTGATGGTTCATGCCTGTAATCCTAGCTACCTAGGAGGCTGAAATATGAGGACCGCAGTTCAAAGCCAGCCCAGGCAGAAAAACAGAAGTGGAGCTGTGGTTCAAAGTGGTAGAGTGCTAGCCTTGGGTAAAAAGAACTCAGAGACAATGCCCACGCCCCTAATTCAGGCCCCAAAACTAACCCCCCCCCGAAAAAAGCAGGGATAGAACAGTAGTTCTCAGAAACTGAGGAAGGCAGAGGGCAGGGGAGTAGGAGAGATTAATCAATGGACACAAAGCTACAATTAGAAGCGAGTAATAAGCTCTGATGTTCTATTACATAGTGCAGTGGACCATAGGTAACATTAATGTCATGAATACACCAAATGGCTAGAGGAGGGAATTTCTAATGGCCTGACCACAAAGAAATGATGATTGTTGGGGCTGGGAAGGTGGCTCAGTGGTAGAGCGCTTGCCTTGCATGCCTGAGACCCTGAGTTTGATTCCTCAGCACCACATAAGCAAAAAGCCGAAAGTGCCGCTGTGGCTCAAGTGGTAGTGTGCTAGCCTTGAGCTGAAGAGCTGAGGGACAGTGTGCAGGCCCAGAATTCAGGCCCCACGACCGGACCCCCTCCCAAAAAAAAAAGATGATTGTTTGATGTAGTGGCTATGTACCCTGATTTGTCCATTGCATAATGTACACATGCACTAAAATACAGCATCTTACTCCATAAGTGTGTACAATTAACACACACCCATAATCCCAGCACTTGGGAGGTGGGGACAAGTTCAAAGCTAGTTGAAGCTGGGTGCTGGTGGTTCACACCCATAATCCTAGCTACTCAAGAGGCTGAGATCTGAGGATTGAGATGTGAAGCCAACTGGAGCAGAAAAGTCTGTGAGCCTTATCTCTAATGAATGGCTCAAATAATAGAGCATGGGTTTTGAGTAAAAAAGCCAAGCAAGAGTGAAAGGCCCAGAGTTCAAGGCCAAAGCTACATAGTAAGACCCTGTCTCAAAAAGAAAAAAGAAAAAAAAAAGAAAAAAGAAAAAAGAACTGTCAATGAGAATGGAAGGAAATTTGGTAAGTCACATATCTGATGAAGGACTTGAAAAAGCACTTGTATCTAGACAATATAAAGCTTATAAATCATTACTATTAATAAATAGTAAATTTTTATAATGAGAAAAGGATTTCAACAGGTATTTCTCCAAAGATACAGATGACCAATAAGCATGTGAGAAGAGGTCAACATTGCTAGCCATCAGAAAAACGTGATTCAAAACCACAATGAGGTCTAATTTCACACCCACTAGCATGGCTATAATCAAAAAGGACAGGTAATAACAAGTGTTGGTGAGGACCTGGAGAAATTAGAGCCCTCATACACTGCCAGAGAGAATGGGAAATGGCACAAAAAGCAATCTGGTAGTTCCCCAAATAACAACAACAAAAAAAATCATTATCTGGTGTAGCAATCCTATCCAGTATATATCCCAAGAGAAAAGAAACCATACACCTCTGAGCACCGGTGGCTTACACCAGTAATTCTAGATACTTCAGGGACTGAAATGTGAGAATCCTGACTCCAAGCCAGCCCAGACAGACAAATCTAAGAGAATCATATCTCCAACTAACCAGCAAAATGCCAAAAATGGACCAGGCACTGGTGGTTCATACCTATATAATCCTAGCTACTCACAAGGCTGAGATCTAAGGATCTCAGTTCAAAGTCAGTCCAGGCAGGAAAGTCTGTGAGACTCCTAGCCCCAATAAACTACCCAAAAGGCCAGAAATGGAGCTGTGCCTCAAGAGCACTAGCATTAGAACAAGAGCTCTGAGTTCAAGCCCTAGGTCTGGCATGTGCACACACACGCATGCCCGCACACGCACACACACACATACACACACACAAGTTTAATCTCCCACACCACAAAATATTAAGTTTTAAAAATAAAAAGAAGCCGGGCACTGGTGGCTCACACCTGTAATCCTAGCTACTCAGGAGGCTGAGATCTGAGGATCATGGTTCAAAGCCGGCTTGAGCAGGAAAGTCTGTGAGACTCTTATCTCCAATAAACCACCAGAAAACCAGAAGCAGCTATAGCTCAAGTGGTAGAGCACTTGCTTTGAGCTGAAGAGTACAGGGAGTACTGTCCCAAGCCCAGAGTTCAAGCCCCACGACTGACAAAAATAAAATAAAAAGAATCAATGCTTAGACTTAGAAAATGTGACCTTGGGGCTGGGAAGGTGGCTTAGTGGTAGAGCACTTGCCTTGCATGCATGAGGCCCTGGGTTCGATTCCTCAGCATCACATAAGCAAAAAGAAAAAAGCCAGAAGTGGCACTGTGGCTCAAGTGGTAGAGCGCTAGCCTTGAGCTGAAGAGCTGAGGGACAGCGCCCAGGCCCAGAGTTCAGGCCCCATGACTGGACCCAAAAAAAAAAAAAATGTGACCTTGACAAAAACTGTGGGGGTTCCCACCACTCCACCAAACCAGATTAGAATGTTCCAAGAGAGAACAGGGAGTGTGGTATGGTGGTTCACGCCTGTAATCACCTGTAATCCTCACACTCAGGAGGCAAAAGCAGAACTGCAAGTTCTAGGACAGCTGGACTACACAGCAGGATTCTGGAAAGAGAGAGGGAGGGAGGGCGATGGAGAGAGGGAGAGAGGGAGAGAGGGAGAGAGGGAGAGAGGGAAAGTGGGAAAGAGAGAGAGAGAGAGAGAGCGCAGAACTGCCAGGCGCCAGTGGCTCACGCCTGTAATCCTAGCTACTCAAGAGGCTGAGATCTGAGGATTGAGGTTCAAAGCCAGCCTGAGCAAGAAAGTCTGTGAGACTTTTATCTCCAATAAAACTACCAAAAAATGGGGAGTGGTGCTGTGGCTCAAGTGGTAGAGCACTAGCCTTGAGCTGAAGAGCTGAGGGACAGCGCCTAGGCCCACAACTAATAAGAAAGTAAGAGAGAAAGAGAGAAAAGGAGAAAGGGAGAAAGGGAAAGGAAGGAAGGAAGGAAGGAAGGAAGGAAGGAAGGAAGGAAGGAAGGAAGGAAGGAAGGAAGGAAGGAAGGAAAAGGAAGGAAGAAAAGAAAGAAAGAAAGAGTGGGCCTGGGCTGCCACAGAGAAGAGAAGCAGGTGCATGCCCAGAAACAGGAGAGGAGCCGAACCCGAGGCACAGGGCGAGGAGAAGTGAATGGGTGGAGCAGGTGTAGAGAGTGGAAGGATCTGCGATTCAGCTCATTCCGTGAAGAAGGAAACAAGTCACCAGCCAGGAGGAACTGCAGGGGACTGAGGAGACAGAAGGCTTGGGCTTGTCCCTTAGGACCGTCACAGGGTAGGATGGCCAGTGCTGGGGTTCCCCACCCCTCCCCGAGGGTGGTGGGCCTGATGGTAAGGTGAGATCAGCCAGCGGGGCGATGTGTGGTTCTCTAGCTTCAGTCAGCTGCGTGGGATTAGTTAGGGAGTGGTTTGGCCAGATGGATGCAATTTAATAAGTGGGGAGCAAGGGGGTTGAGGGTGTAGACAAGAAGTAATTACAGCCATGGCCCTTTGACTCTAAGCTGGTTTCAGGGGGGAGTCAGGACATGGGGGAAGCAAGAAACAGTGAGAAAAGCGGTGGGAGATCCAGTGGGGGTGAAGGTATTTGTGGATCAAGGACCCATCGGAGTTGAGGTTCTTCAAATGAGCAGAAAGAGGGGAGGTGATGTAGACATTACAATGATGCAGAGTAGGGGTACAATTATCAGTAATGATATGGCCTATTACCCTGGGCATGAGCACATGAGGTAGGAAAGAGGCCAAGAACCATAGCAGGAGGGGATGGGTGAGCCCCACAGGGAGAGTCACCTGGGTGGACTCCATAGTCGTCCTCAGGCAGGGTCTTGGCTGGGGTGTGGGCCTGGGACTCAGCAGACCTGAGTGTAATACAGCTCTCTCTTCTACACTATGGGTAGCTCCAACACATTGCTTTGCTTCTCTGGCCTCAGTTTCCTCTCCTGGAAAGCAAAAGACTCCTCCTGGATCAATCAACTACATTCTACAAATTGAACAAAACTGTGGAAAGCATCGAACCCTCCCAGACTCTGAGTATACTCAGTGATCTGGGGCCAAGGAAGAAGCTGAATGCCAGTTCCCACAATGTTCTTCTCTGAGGCTGAGAAGGGCCAAGACTCTCCAGGACCTCATCCCCCTTCCCATCACCTCAAATCACTGAGAGTGTTAATGGAAGAGCCTGACCCCCATCTCACTCCCATTTTACAGAATAGGAAACAGACCCAGACAGGGAAAGTGATTGACCTACACCACTGAGACTCAGGTATCATAGTGAGAAAGTTCCCTTTAAAAATTCAGTTGGTGGGGCTGGGAAGGTGGCTCAGTGGTAGAGCGCTTGCCTTGCATGCCTGAGGCCCTGGGTTCGATTCCTCAGCACCACATAAGCAAAAAGAAAAAAGTCGGAAGTGGCAGTGTGGCTCAAGTGGTAGAGCGCTAGCCTTGAGCTGAAGAGCTGAGGGACAGCGCCCAGGCCCAGAGTTCAGGCTCCATAACCGGACCCAAAAAAAAAAAAAAGAAAATTCAGTTGGTAGTTGGGCACCGGTGGCTCACACCTGTAATCGGAAGCGGAGATCTGAGGATCGAGGTTCAAAGCCAGCCTGGGCAGGAAAGTCTGTGAAACTCTTATCTCCAATAAATCACCAGAAAACTGGAAGTGGCGCTGTAGCTCAAGTGGTAGAGCACTACTAGTCTTGAGCTGAAGAGCTGAGGGACAGCGCTCAAGCCCAGAGTTCAAGCCCCATGACTGAAAAAAAAAAAAAATTCAGTTGGTACAGGGCACCGGTGGCTCACACCTGTAATCCTAGCTACTCAGGAGGCTGAGATCTGAGGATCGCCATTCAAAGCCAGCCCAGGCTGGAAAGGCTGTGAGACTCTTACCTCCAATAAACCACTCAGAAAACTGGAAATGGCGGTTTAAGTGGTAGAGTGGTTTAAGTGGTAGAGTGCTCACCTTGAGCTGAAGAGCTGAAGGACAGCGCCCAGCCCAAAGTTCAAGTCCCATGGACTCCAAAAAGACCAAAAAAAATTCTGTTGGTATCATAATGAAGGTGGGAAATGTATCCATTGGGAAGCAAGTTGACTCCATTAGCCAACATTTCCCTCCATTCATTGGACAGTTCAAAGCTGGTCTTAGCCAAAATGAAATATCCTACTGACTGGGGCTGTGTTAGCGCTACAATGTTTGTCTAGCATGCACAAAACTCTGGGTTTGATTCCTCATCACCACATAAACAGAAAAAGCCAGAAGTGGCGCTGTGGCTAGAGTGCTAGCCTTGAGCAAAATGAAGCTCAGGGACAGTGCCAAGGCCCTGAGTTCAAGCCCTGATCCTACTGAGTGCAACCCTGCTCTCACCTTCCTACTTCCTCAGCTCCCTCCCATCCATACCAGGCAAACATGAAAGCCATCAGCTTTGGGAAGGCTGATTCAACAATGCATGCATTTGCTAAAGGCTTTCTGAAGCCCAGACTGAAGGAGGCAGGGCAAAAAAAAAAAAAAAAAAAAGATCTTAAGATTTTCCTTGCCAGCACAGGTAGCTCACACCTGTAATCCTAGCTACTCCGGAGGCTGAGATCTAAGGATCACAGTTCAAAGCCAGCCTAGCCAGGAAAGTCCTTGAGACTCTTATCTCCAATTACCCACCAGAAAACCAGAAGTGGCACTGTGGCTCAAGTGGTAGAGTGCTAGCCTTGCGCTAAAGAGCTCAGGGACAGTGCCTAGGCCCAGAGTTCAAGCCCCATAACTAACCAAACCAAACCAAAAAAAAAAAAAAGATTTCCTTCAACAACTCAATTCAAGTGCATGCAGTGTGCACAACTCCTGTGGTTTCCATGAGGCCCAGCCCCTAAAGAGTTTCCAGCCCCAGCTACTCCACGGGGGTCAGTCCCTCCTGTTTTCTCTACCTGTACCTCCCTCTGTAAATTGAGAGGACAGCGGACAATATGATTGGCAAAAGTCCTCCAAAACTAGGTGCTGGTGGCTCAAACCTGTCATCCTAGCTACTCAGGAGGCTGATATCTGAGGCTCACAGTTCAAAGACAGCCCCAGGAATTTTTTTTTGGGGGGGGGTCCGGTCGTGGGGCCTGAACTCTGGGCCTGGGCACTGTCCCTCAGCTCTTCAGCTCAAGGCTAGTGCTCTACCACTTGAGCCACAGCGCCACTTCCAGCTTTTTTCTTTTTTCTTTTTGCTCATGTGGTGCTGAGGAATCAAACCCAGGGCCTCATGCATGCAAGGCGAGCGCTCTACCACTGAGCCACCTTCCCAGCCCATGCCCCAGGAAATTTATGAGACTTTTACTTCCAACTGACCACCAAAACAGCAGGAAGTAGAGTTGTGGCTCAAGTGGTAAAACAAAAAAGCTAAGGGATGGTACCCAAGCCCTGAGTTCAAGCCCCAGTACCAGCGTGCATGCATGCATGCATGCACGCGCGCACACACACACACACACACACACACACACACACACACACACAGAGCTCTCTCTGCCTCTCTCTTACATAGTCTTCCTAGCTCTCTCATCCTTTTTTTCTCATTCTTTCTCTCTCTCACACACACACACATACACACACATAAGTTATCTCCCATGACTTTGTTTTATCTTCTTCTTAGATACCAATCTGAAATGTCTTATTTACTTCACTATTGTCTTTCTACCTTACAACATTCTAGAAGGTCAAGAACCTTGCCAAGATTGGCGCCAGTGGCTCACACCTGTAATCCTAGCTACTCAGGAGGCCGAGATCTGAGGATCACAGTTCAAAGCCAGCCCGGGCAGGAAAGTCCATGAGATTCTTTTTTTTTTTTTTTTTTTTTGGTCATGGGGCTTGAACTCTGGGCCTGGGCGCTGTCCCTCAGCTCTTCAGCTCAAGGCGAGCGCTCTACCACTTGAGCTACAGCGCCACTTCCTCCATGAGATTCTTATCTCCAATAAACCACTAGAAAACCAGAAATAGCATTGTGGCTCAAGGCCCTGGGTTCGATTCCTCAGCACCACATAAGCAGAAAAAGCCAGAAGTGGCTGAGTGGCTCAAGTGGTAGAGTGCTTGACTTGAGCTGAAGAGCTGAGGGACAGCACCCAGGCCCAGAGTTCAAGCCCCACGACTGACAAACAAACAAAAAAAGAACCTTGGAGTCAGAAGACTTGAATTTGAGCCCATATTTCCAATTAATGGTTGTATCTATGACATTGGACATATGACTTGACCTCTCAATATTGAGAGTGATGCTCCAGCATCCTCAAGTGTAGTTTTAGGAATCAGAAGTCATGAATGTAACTTGATCTGTTTCACAGTGGGTATTCAGTATGTGTTAACTTCCTATTCTTATTCCCCCTTCTCTTGGGGCGAGGAGAGCAGGGTAACAGAGTGTCATGGTTGGACCTTAGGCTCACTCATCCATAGTCTCAGGGTGCCTTGAGAGTCTAGAGTTTGGAGACTCTAGACTAGCCAAAGCAGTTTCAATCTATTTCTTATCCATCAAAAGAGGTAAAACACCAGAACAAGCAACGGCACTGAGAATGGAAGGGAGTTGTCCAAGGTCACATAGCCAAGCAGCCAGTCTCCTCTCAGAGGGCCAAAGGAAGCCCTTAGGCTTCCAGGATAAAGGGAGGGAACACAGGCAACTTATGGCCTGAGCTGGCCTCCAGAAAGAGGAAATATCTGCTCTGGTTCAGGTTCTAGGCACAGGTGTGTCAGAGGCAGACTTTGGAATGTAGTTTGCTCTTTCTTTCTTTCTTTCTTTCTTTCTTCCTTTCTATTTATTTTTTATTTTTGCCAGTCTTGGGGCTTGAACTCTGGGCCTGGGCGCTGTCCCTCAGCTCTTCAATTCAAGTCAAGAGTTCTACCACTTGAGCCACAGCGCCATTTCCAGTTTTCTGATGGTTAACTGGAGATAAGTCTCATGGACATTCCTACTCAGGTTCGCTTTGAACCTGGATCCTCAAATCTCAGCCTCCTGAGTAACTAGGATTATAGGCATGAGCTACCAACGCCCAGCCTGCTGTTTCTTTTTGTTTGTTTGTTTTTTAATCTGTCAATTCTCGGGCTTGAGCTCCTGGCCTGAGTATTATCCTTGAGCTTTGTTTTGCTCAAGGCTAGCACTCTACCACTTGAGCCACAGTGCCATTTCTGGCTTTTTCTGTTTATGTGGTACTGAGGAATTGAACCCAGGGTTTCATGCATGCTAGGCAAGCACTCTACCACTAAACCACATTCCCAACCCCTAGTTTGCTGTTTCTAGATCTAGATTTCTCCTTCACTGGTCATATTATCCCAGCTTGCCTTACCTAAGAATGGGAGAAGATTGCACAAATTATAGTTAATTTAACATATAATTAGAAGAAGGATCTTTGAGAAAAATATTGCAGTGATAGATCAAATAGACTTAATTTCTGGACTTTTGTCACAGTGTATATATGTAAAATCAGACATAGGTGGGGAGAAACCACGCACTGGTGGCTCACACGTGTCATCCTAGCTATCTGGGAGGCTGAGATCTGAGGACCAAGGTTTAAACTAGCCTGAGCCAGACAAAATGAGATGCTCTTTATCTCCAATTTCTACCAGAAAACTGGATGTGGAAGTGTGGCTCAAGCAAAAAAGTGCTATAGCCTGGAGCAAAGAAGCAAAGCAAAAAGCCCTGAGCACTGGCAGTTCAAGCCTATATGTAATCCTAGCTACTCAGGTGAGATCTGAGGGTCAGTTCAAAGCTAAAGGAGGCAGGAAAATCCATTTGACTCTTATATCCAATTAACCACCAGAAAGCCGGAAAGGCACTGTGGCTCAAGTGATAGAGCACTCTCCTTAAACTGAAGAGCTGAGGAACAGCACCCAGACCCAGAATTCAAGCCCCAAGACAAAAAAAAAAAAAAAGCCAAGCAAAAAGCAGAAGGCTCTAGGGGCTGGGAAGGTGGCTCAATGGTAGAGTGCTTGCCTTGTATGCATGGGGCCCTGGGTTCAATTCCTCAGCACCATATAAGGAAAAAGAAAAAAAGCCGGAAGTGGCACTGTGGCTCAAGTGGTAGAGTGCTAGCCTTCAGCTGAAGAGTTGAGGGACAGCGCGAGACCCAGAGTTTAGGCCCCACGACCGGACCAAAAAAAAAAAAAAAAGCAGAAGGCCCTGAGTTCAAGCCACACTAAATCTCCTCACCCCATCCTCTATGCTTGTAAAGTGGGAGAGAAAAACTTATTATCCCTCCTTCAGCCCCACACAGTCCCTGTACCCAGGCACAGATACAATGGAATGAGAAGACTCCACAGAGAGATCCACCTCTGATTCTGGACCAGAACTAACACTATACTAGAACTGTGTGGTGTCAGAGGATCAACATTCCCTCTCTGAGCATAGTTCACCTCACCTAGACTATCTCAAGAACGTCAGTCGGGCTCTTGGTTTGCAGCCACCAAATAAGAGAAAATACACAAGACATCCACACATTCTGCGTTACCTTTTCTTAGATCTGGAAAATTGCCAGAAAGCAGTGTGGAGAGTTGAGCAAGTGGAGCAATCTCTTTGGGCGCCTGAAGAAAGTGGATAACCAGAATCAGGATAGGTGATTTTTTTTTAATTGCTCCCAGTACAAGAAAAAGGAAAAAAGAAAAAAATCGAGATTTCTCAGTGGTGCAACTCGGCTACAAACTCTACCGACCACTTCCTTCCCTCCTGCCTGGGGCTGGGCGAGAGCGACACAGTCCCTTTAAGTCCAGGGGGGCCCAGGCCAATCACGTTTAGTAGTTCTTTAAAGACCAAAGGAGGGAATTCTGCCGGAGGAGGGCGGGGCAGAAGTGTGCTTTTCAGCCAATCAGAAATCCCCTCAGAAAACAGTCACTCACGTGCAGAGCCCTGCTGACCAATGACAGGATCGTGGGGAGTGGGGCGGGTCCTAATGTGTGTGACAGCTGCGCCGACCAATGGGCATGTCGCCCGCGGCCTATAAGAGTCCGCTGAGTCGGGCGTGCCAGGCTTTCTGGGTCGGTAAGTCGTCGCCGTCGGAGGTGTGTGCCTCGGGCTTGCCTCGCCGTCGCTGCCCGCCCCATTCCTGCACCCCCGCCCTCCGCCTTGGCCCGGGGCCCAGCCGCTCTCTCTGCTCTCCTCCCTTAAACCACCCCCGGGTTTCTGCCGTCGAGGCCCCGGGGCCAGGCGAACGATGCCGTCGGAGAGCGGAGCTGAGTGCCCGGACCAGGCGGCCGCGCAGGTGGGGGCGGCTGCAGCCTCGGCGGTGGCCGCGGCTGCCGCGGCAGGCGGCGGCCCCGACCCGGGGACCTCCTTGGCCTCCCTGGGACGGCACCTGAGCGGGCTGAGCTGGCCGCAGGTGAAGCGGCTGGACGCGCTGCTGAGCGAGCCCATTCCCATTCACGGGCGCGGCAACTTCCCCACGCTGAGCGTGCAGCCCCGGCAGATCGTGCAGGTGAGCCCGCGGCGGGCGGGGGTCCGCGCCGAGGCCCGGCAGGGCCGGGGAAACGGAGGCGCCGCCACAGGGGCTGTAACGATTGCACCACGTAGGAATGCTGCTCCAGATCCCTTCCCGCGTGGCTCCGAGTGCTCTGCCCCTGAAGAGCGCTGATACCCTGGAGCCACCCGGCGAGGCCGGGATGGGAGAAGGATGGGGCGTGGGGAAGGTCTCGCTAACCTGCAAGCAAGGACGAAGGGTACCGGGGAGCCTCTGGTTGGTAGCGTGTGTGTGCGTGTGCGTGCGTGTGTGCGTGTGCGTGTGTGTGTGTGATGAGCGTGTATGCGCGTGCACGCTTCGATCCAAAATAGCTTTTCCTTCTCCACCCAGCATCCCTTAACTTCTGTCCGGACTCTTGGGACAGTCTTTGCTTGTGAACCTATAGCCCTTGGCTAGTCCCCTGACTAGGTAGAAAAAGCCCAGAAATCCCAGCAGAGACTCCCTCTATCTCACTGGAGTTCTGGCAGATTAAATTATAGACAGGTTAAACCTGAGACCCGACTCCAGAAAGCAACCTTGGAAGTGAAGGCCACCAAGGGTCTCAAACCCCAAGCCCCATCTCTCTTCTGAGGAACAGGAGAGAATTTTGGAAGTCCCTCCCTTCTTCAGATTCCAAGTTCTTCCATGACCACCAAGTGCTTTTGCTATAGCCCAAATGCTGTTATTTATGTTCCGAAATACCAAAGGATGGTAATTATTGTGTGTATATTAAAGCTGAGGAAGCTGAGGTCTCAGGAGAGGCAGGGAGAGACCTAGGATTACCCAATGGAAATCTTCAGCCTTCCAGGAACCAGGTGGTTACAGGGTAAGAGTTTCCCCACTCCTTCCCTGGCTTCAGAGTCTTGGCTTTAAGGAAGTTTAAGGAAGTCTCCCCATAGAAGAAACCAGAAAATCTAGTGACTAGGTCCTGTATGTTCCTGAGAGAGACATTGCGTACACATTGAGGGAGGCAGGCCAGTCCCTTACCTCCTGCCATGCCATCTTAGCTTCCAAGGAGGAAGAGGCTGCGGTGGGAGGAGGTGGGGGGAATTGCCTGGCCCTCCTCCCTCCGCGGGAACTAGGAAAGAGCTGGGGGGGGGGGGGGACATTCTCCAAGGCTGACTCACTCGGTAGGGCTAGCCTAGGCATTCCTTCTTGCTTGCTGTCATCTGTGTGATTTGTAAACGAGCTGAGGCTTTTCTTGCTTTGTTCTTGTTTGTTTTCGCTTTGTTTTTTGTTTTCTGTTTTGTATTTTTTTTTTGAGATGGAGTCTTTGTGGGCTGGTTTTGAGCTCATTAGTTCAAGTGTTCAGTCTTCTAAATTGTGTGGGTGTGGTCACCATGCTGACTTTTTCTGCCCCTCCCCCCCATGTTGCGACAACTCTAGGGTCTCTAGCACTGTGGCCCTAGGCACTAGGGGAGGGAAAAATGGTACCACGTGGCAGTTCCCTTCTGTGGGAACAAGTTTGATCCAAAACCACCTTTATTGGTGGCTGTTCTGTGCCCAGCTCTCTGCAGGACAGTAGGAACACAGATGGGACTACCAGTCAGCTCATTACCTTCAGGTGCTCCCAGCCAGGTGGGAGAATCTAAGTCAGAAGGAGTTGACTTCACTGTGTGGTAGTAGTATAATGTTCCCTCACACAAGGGTCAGAGACAGGGCGCCATTGAGGGAGGAAGGCAGAGATTTCAGAGCGGGACTGAGCACTTCTTAGACACCTGGATTCATGGCCTCAATTGTTGTTGTCCCCATCTGTTCTATGGGAATGGATCAGACCGCTCATCAATACCCTTTGCGGTTCCAGAATTCAAAAGAAACAGGTGCTTCTTCACCTGGCTTGTACAGCCACTTCCAGAAGGAAGAAAGTCTGTCTCCTTGGCAGTAATTCACAGCTATCAGCTTCAAAAGTGGTTAGAATACCTGGGGAATGGGGGAGGGAGGCTTTTACCAGTGCTAATTTGATTCAAAAATTGGAACCTTTATAAGGCTTTGCCTACAATAGCAATCCAAGCACCTAGAAATACTGCCCTTCACCAGGCGCTGGTGGCTCACGCCTATCCTAGCTACTCAGGAGGCTGAGATCTGAGGATCATGGTTCAAAGCCAGCCCCGGCAGAAACATCCGTGAGACTCTTATCTCCAATCAACCACTAGAAAACCGGAAGTGGCACTGTGGCTCAAGTGGTAGAGCACTTGCCTTGAGCTGAAGAGCTAAGGGATCAGGCCCAGAGTTCCCATAACTCTCTCTCTCTCACACACACACACACACACACACACACACACACACAAACAAAATACTGTCCTTGCATATACTTGACTAAAAGGTTCTGTCTTATAGAGTCCCTGTGTCCACAACTCCAGAAAACCTGGTTCTAGTTAAGCTGAGCCACTTATTAGCTGTGAGACCTTGGACAAGTCCTTGTCTGGGCTCAGAGAATTGAACCAGACTATCTTATCTCTCCTGCTATAGCCAGAGAGCCTATCAAAGGCAGCTCTGTTGCGGTCTTGCAAGCGTTCCTGTAATCTCAGCAGCAGACCAGAGCAGAGGGGCTCTAGGGAGGCTCTTGGCACAGGGGAAAGCAGGGTACAGTCACTGCCCGCCCTCCCACCCTACCCTGTGGCTGATTCAGAAGGCTCCCAGCTGCCTTGCAGTGTTTGGGTGTGTCAGTATCTGGGGACTGCCTGTCAAACTGGCTGTAGTCACACCTGGGAAAGAGACAATAGCCGCTGGCTCGCTGACACAGCTGGCCCCATGGCCCTGACGCAGGAGATTTAACGAGGGTACTGCTTCCTACTCACCACGCCAGCTGCCATGCCCTGGGGTGGGCACCAGCTCAGGAGGAGGCCTTGGCATTGAGGAAAGCCCTGTCAGCTCTATTGGGATGAAGGGAGGGGGCTGTCTGTTCTGCAGGTCTAGCAGGGTCCTTGAACCAAGGGCTTTGGTCTACTTCTCTCATTGGCTACATGAACACAGTTGCTGGGCTGAACACTAGCAAGTCCCCCTAGCTGGACTGCAGCCCCTCGCCCTTTTGGGCCAGGGATTTTTTCCCCAGCCCCCACTTTCTTTCCTCTTGTTCTTGCTTGGGGCCTTAGTGATTTCAGGGTCACTCTCACTTTGAAATTTTGAAAGGGAAGGAGGATTAGGACACTAATTTCCAGTCTGTTCCTTTTGAACCCCGGAACTGAACGTCATAGAGGCTAGGCTGGTCTGGGGTGCAGCTTCGTAGGACAGAACATTCTTAGCATATAAGAAGGCCTGGGTTCCTTCCCCAGTATTGCAAACAAAGGGGACAGGCTACCTCTTTCTTTTCTGTTTTTGAAAGACACTTAAGATGACACTTCTGTGTCATCTTTAAGCAGGTGACTTCACTTGGTAAGCCAAGTGAACATGGCAATGTAGAACAAAAAGATGAATCCAGAACCTTGTGGGTGCTGCACACACCCTGTACCACTGAGCTACACACGGCCCCAACGATTCTGGTGAGGTCCAGTGCTTGGCACTCACGCCTTACCTAACCACCCATGCACCTCTCCTCCATTCAAATGTTCCTGATGGCTAGTTGCTTCCCCTCCACCCCGTTGCCATGGCAACCCCTCCCGGAAGTCTTCCTGGAGGGAGTGGCCCGCCTCAGATTGCCCCACTGCGCTTGCCTCCTCAGCACTTAGGTGCATTCTTTGCCGTAATTCCCTGGGAGGCAGAACAACCCACCCCAGAGCTGGGCGCTGACTTGGCAGCCAGGCGGGGTTGCAGAGTCACCAAGGGCAGGAATGCTGCCTGGTCACTTTCAGGACCGTGTGTGAAGCACTTGAGGTTTCTGAGAATGTCCATGTCTGACACCCCAGCTTCACTCTTCAACCCACTTGGTATTATGGTCTAGGGAGAGACCTAGAGCTGATGGAAAGTGTTCACATTTACCTGTGCTGGTCTTGTGCCACCTGCCCTTGCGGAGGGCTCAGCTGGGATTTTTCATCTCTTCCCACTTGGATAACTGAGTTCTTTTTTTTTGGTCGATTGTGGGGCCTGAACTCTGGGCCTGGGCACTGTCCCTCAGCTCTTCAGCTCAAGGCTAGCGCTCTACCACTTGAGCCACAGCACCACTTCTGGCTTTTTCTGTGTATGTGGTGCTAAGGAATGGAACACAGGGCCTCATGCATGCAAGGCAAGCACTCTACCACTGAGCCACCTTCCTAGCCCCCTTCCTGTGTTCTTTACCCTTCCTTTCTCTTGAAAGTGTTCAAAGTCTGGCTTTAACTCCCAGCCTGGATATTTCTGAATGACTTTTCCTTGGAGCCATAGTTGTGTTGATCACTGTAAGCTTGTTTTCCTCATCTTCAAAATGTAGGTAGTATTTGCTTTGTTGAGTCCTCTTAAAGATAAAATAAGAATGTGTATGGACTTGAGAATCAAATCAGCTGGGTTCTAAGATCAGCCTGGCTATGGTGACCTTGTTCATGTTTCTTTTTTTCTTTTTCTTTTTTTTTTTTGGGGGGGGGGTCCGGTCATGGGGCCTGAACTCTGGGCTTGGCCACTGTCCCTCAGCTCTTCAGCTCAAGACTAGCGCTCTACCACTTGAGCCACAGCGCCACTTCCAGCTTTTTTCTTTTTGCTTATGTGGTGCTGAGAATCGAACCCAGGGCCTCGAGCATGCAAGGCAAGCGCTCTACCACTGAGCCACCTTCCCAGCCCTTGTTCATGTTTCTTAACTGCTCTGTGCTTCCACTCAGGTCTCCTGTCTGTTAGTGGAATAGTAATAGTCCGGACAAGTTTGTCATGATGATTAATGCATCAATGCCTGCAACTGCTAACTTTATTGTTGAATTTCTACCTGCCCACAGCTAACATCGTGCCTAGCACAGCGCTAAGCATTTTGCTTGCTATTTTAGGGAGATAAAATAGCACAGTGGTTAAGACCTAGACTATCTCAGTTTTCAGCTGTATGGCTCAGCAATTACCAGTCCCTCTGTATTTCTATTCCCTGATCTATGAAATGCAAGAAATAGCACTCATCTCTTCTGGGTATTGTGAGGGTTAAATAAGTTTAGATTTCAATGTATAAAATGTTTTGATCAGAGCTCAGTGCTCATTAAATCCTATACTGTGAGTCATTCCTTCAAATAGATCATTCGCCAGACTGGCAAATTGAAGTTTAGTAAGTTAAATGATTTCTCAGACATAAGAGCAGCTGGGAACCAGTGGCTCAGCCCTGTAATCCTAGCAACTCAGGAGGCTGAGATCTGACTGTCGTGATTCAAAGCCAACCCAGGCAGGAAAATCTGTGAGATTCTTTTTTTTTTTTTTTTGTCGGTCGTGGGGCTTGAACTCTGGGCCTGGGCGCTGTCCCTCAGCTCTTCAGCTCAAGGCGAACGTTCTACCACTTGAGCTACAGCGCCACTTCCGGTTTTCTGGTGGTTTTTATTGGAGATAGGAGTCTCACGGTCTCTCCTGCCGGGGCTGGCTTTGAACTCTCCTGCCGGGGCTGGCTTTGAACCGAGATCCTCAGATCTCAGCCTCCTGAGTAGCTAGAATTACAGGCGTGAGAGATTCTTATCTACAGTTAATCACCAAAAGGCTAGAAGTGGAGCTGTGGCTTAAGTAACAGAGCACCAATGAATGAAAAAGCTCAGGGACAGTGCCCAGGCCAAGTTCAAGTCCTAGTTCCCATCAAAAAGAAAAAAGAAAAGAGAGAGAGAGAGAGAGAATGGTCACCAGCACTTGATGTTACTGTGATAATTTTCTGGAAGTCCTAGTGCAGACTTGAGGGGACCAGCCTCCTGACACCCCTCTCCCCACAGGTGGTCCGAAACAGCTTGGAAGAACAGGGGCTACACGTGCACAGCGTGCGACTGCACGGCTCAGCTGCCAGCCACGTGCTGCATCCTGAGAGTGGCCTGGGCTACAAGGACCTGGACCTGGTGTTCCGGGTAGACCTGCACAGCGAGGCATCCTTCCAGCTGACCAAGGCCGTGGTGCTGGCCTGCCTGCTGGACTTCCTGCCAGCTGGAGTGAGCAGGGCCAAGATCACGCCACTGACACTCAAGGAGGCATACGTGCAGAAGTTGGTGAAAGTGTGCACGGACACCGACCGCTGGAGCCTCATCTCACTGTCTAACAAGAGTGGCAAGAACGTGGAGCTCAAGTTTGTGGACTCCGTGAGGCGCCAGTTCGAGTTCAGCATAGACTCCTTCCAGATCATCCTCGACTCCCTGCTGCTCTTTGGCCAGTGCTCATCCACACCCATGTCTGAGGCCTTCCACCCCACCGTGATGGGGGAGAGCCTGTACGGGGACTTCGCCGAGGCCCTAGAACACCTGCAGCATCGGGTCATTGCCACGCGCAGCCCCGAGGAGATCCGAGGTGGGGGCCTGCTCAAATACTGCCACCTCCTCGTGCGGGGCTTCCGGCCACGGCCCAGCACTGACACGCGAGCCTTGCAGCGGTACATGTGCTCCCGCTTCTTCATCGACTTTCCCGACCTGGCGGAACAGCAGCGCACGCTGGAGCGCTATCTAGAGGCCCACTTTGGCGGGGCTGATGCTGCTCGCCGGTATGCCTGTCTGGTGACGCTGCACCAGGTGGTCAACGAGAGCACCGTGTGCCTCATGAGCCATGAGCGCCGCCAGACGCTGGACCTCATTGCCACACTGGCACTCCAGGCGCTGGCTGAGCAGGGCCCTGCTGCCGCGGCTGCCCTGGCCTGGCGCCCTCCGGGCCCTGATGGGGCTGTACCGGCCACTGTCAATTACTATGTGACCCCCGTGCAGCCTCTGCTGGCTGGGGCCCACTCCTCCTATCCCACCTGGCTGCCTTGCAACTGACTGGACTCTGGCCAGAAGGGACAGGGGGTCCTCGGGTGGGGTGGGGACACTAGGAGCACGTGGAGGTTATGACCAGAGATGGGCTACCTGTGCCGGCTCACCCAGCACTGCTGCAAGGTTGGGCCTCCAACTGAGCAGAATAGACTTCCCTGAGGCCTCTGTGGGCTGAAGGCCAAGCTGGGGCTCTTGGTAGGGGTACCCTTTGGCCATTGCACCCTATTTTTTTTTTTTTTTAGAATGTCATGATTGTGGAGTGCAGGAACTATTTGTCCTGAGAGTCAATTGCCTCCAGGAGACAAAGCAAATTTGACTGATGGCCTCCATGCGCAGAACCTTGGGTTGATTTCCATGGCCTAGAAAGGGTCCTTTGGACTAGGGCCAGCCCACACACTGGCTAAATACAGTATGTAACAGCGACTACTCACTTCAGGTCAGGCTGGGCCACTAACAGATTCCCTCCCAGCTAATCACTGAAAAAGGGAAACAGGCAGATCCTTAGATTTGGGAAGAGATAGACTTAGCCCAGTCTCCCGAAACCTGTACCCCAACCTGTGAAGCAGCCTTGCCTCCTAAGGGGTCAAGAAAAGTAGAGGACAAGTGCTAAGTAGCCAGGGTGGGCCGCAGCCCACCCTCTCCCAGTGTAACACACCCCCTCCCTTGTGTTGTGAGAATCCTTGTGGTCTGGGAGCAGGGTGCTGAGCTCAAATGTGTCACAACTGAGTTGAGCAGTCCCTGCCCCACTGGCTTGGTTATAGGACTGTCACATTGTCACATGGGAAGGGAGCCCCCCCCCCTTTTCTATTCCTCTGGATTTGTTGCTATTTTGCACTCTTAACCACCCACCAATAAAGATTGTCTACACTGCGCCTGGTCACATGCTTTCTCCAAGGACAACCTCGAGGCAGTGGAGACAGCTGCTCCTCCCCAGTCTGAGTCTGGCTAGCCTTGTTGGAGCTGACAGTGGGGGTGGGACTAGAGGTGTGGGTCCTCTCCTTCCCTCTCTTCCTGACCCAGTCTGACTACTAGACTAATCTGTCTCTACACGTGTGATCTTCATGTTGCCTCAGCAAATCTAGGACTCTAGGAAAGGTGTCTGAGCAACAAGTGCCTCATGCCTGTCATAATTCTAGCTACTCAGAAGGCTGAGATCTGAGGGTTGTGGTTTGAAAGCAATAGAGCTGTGGCTCACAAGGTAGAGTACCAGCCTTGAGCAAAAAGAGCCTGGGGACATTGCCCAGGCCCAGAGTTCAAGTCCCAAGACCAAAAGGAAAACAAAAGAGGAAAGGTGTCTACCTCGGGTCCTCTTAGCCATGCACATGGCCTCCAGTGCCCAGGTCCATTTTACTGGAACGGTGCCCACTTCATGTCTCCCCACAAGCTGGGTAAGTCTGAACAGGAGGCCCTCCCTCCAGTTAATAGCATCTGAGACTAGGCAATTTCTGGGATTCCCTCCAATGCCAGAGTCCACCCCCTATTCTCTGCTTCACTATCAAGTCCTCCGGAAAAGCAGGGTCTCTTCAAACCAAGTTTGGGCCATGCCAGGTTATCTGGGAGTGCCAGCTGCAGGTTCCCTCAAGAATTAAGGCATTCACTCCTGGACGCTGTCCACTGTTTGCCATGCCCCTTTGATGTAGGGATTGTAAAGCCCTAACCGGATTGAGCCCCATTAGGGGCTTGTAAAGTGGTAACTTTGATGGTTCCAACCAGGGTAGAGGAAACAAGGCCTCAGAGAACTCAGGTCACAGGGTGAGTCCAGCTCTACACCTGCTCCATCAGCGAGGTACCCCAGTCCCTAGGGATGCTGCTCTCTAAATGTTTGGGAGGGCCACTTGAAAAGGTTTGCCTTGTTTGATGACAGAAAACAGTCCCTCCCCCCGACCCAGCTGTGACCCCCCAGCCAGGGTCCTGGGAGGGACAAAATTTGTCCATCTGAACATGAACATGGGCCTGAGGGGAAAACACAGACATACTAGGCTCGGCTTATTGGGGTGGGGGTGAGGTGGCCATGCTTGTTTGGGGGAGGAGGGAACCAAGGTAGGCATAAGTACACTCCCCATGCAGCCCACCATGTGCCAGTTACTGTTGTAGGTGTTAGGAATACAAACCAAAGGCAGTCATCGCTACCTTAGTGCCAATTGTATTCTATTGGGATAGACAAAACAGTGCAGCCTTAAAAGATCACGATGGGGCTGGGAAGGTGGATCAGTGGTAGACTGCTTGCCTTGCATGCATTAAGCCCTGGGTTCGATTCCTCAGTACCACACAAGCAAAAAAAAGCCAGAAATGGCACTGTGGCTCAGTGGTAGAGCCCTAGCCTTGAGCTAAAGAGCTGAGGGACAGCACCCAGGCCAGAGTTCAGGCCCCACAACTGACAAAAAAAAAAGGGGGGGGGGGAAACAGGAGGAGGCAACAATGCTTGATAAGAAATGTACTCATTATCTTGCCCATGTAATTGTAACTCCTCTCTACAGTATTTTCACAATTTAAAAACAAAAGGTCACGATGCACAAAAATATATTAACCAAGCCAGGCCTGTAGCTCATGCCTGTAATCCTAGCTACTCAGGAGGCTGAGATCTGAGGATCATGGTTCAAAGCCAACCCAGGCAGGAAAGTCCATGAGACTCTTTTTTTTTTTTTTTTTTTTTTTTGGCGGTCATGGGGCTTGAACTCTGGGCCTGGGCGCTATCCCTCAGCTCTTCAGCTCAAGGCGAGCGCTCTACCACTTGAGCTACAGCGCCACTTCCGGTTTTCTGGTGGTTTATTGGAGATAGGAGTCTCACGGTCTCTCCTGCCCGGGCTGGCTTTGAACCTCGATCCTCAGATCTCAGCCTCCTGGGTAGCTAGGATTACAGGCGTGAGCCACCAGCGCCCAGCTCCATGAGACTCTTATCACCAATAAATCACCAAAAAAAAACCCCAAAAAACAGAAGAGGTACTGGGCACTGGGGCTTAAGTGGTAGAGTTCTGGCCTTGAGCTGAAGAGCTGAGGGACAGTGCCCAGCCCCACAACTGACACACACACATACACATACACACACACGGCATGGAAATGCAGGGTTGGCCATGTTAAAGAAAACAGATTCAGCCAGGTACTGGTGGCTCATGCCTGTAATCTTAGCTACTCGGGAGGCTGAGATCTGAGGATTATAGTTCAAAGCCAGCCCAAGCAGGAAATTTGTGAGTCTTACCTCTAATTAACCACTGAAAGCCAGAAGTGGAGCTGAGGCTCAAGCGGTAGAGCACTAAGCTTGAGTTAAAGCCAGGACCAGTTAAAACAAAAAACAAAAAAAACCTTGATTGAGCAAAGACAATGGGAAGCGAGCCATGTCTGGGGAAAGTGTTCTGTGGCAAGGGAACCTGTCTGTGAATGCGTGTGCCCTGACAGGTGAGTCTGAGAAAAGGCACATGTGCCTGAGGGTGTCTGTCTGGTGGGAATACATTATCACCTGTGCAGTACACACACAGGCATGGGAGTGGGGGAGGGGGGTCACAGGTGCCGCCTGACAGGCTTTCTGCCAGATGAGGCTCTATGCCCAGTGCTACCCATTGTCATCCCTCCATTTACTCTCGCAACAACTCCACAACCAAGGAGCGAGTGCTATTTCTGCTTTTCAGAAGACAAAACAAGTTTGTCTGCTAGAAGATGGTGCTATTTCCTAGACACCTTCCCCCACACTCATTTCCTGTAGACCATTGTGACAATATATCTTATGTATGTGGTAGGAATTTATTTTCTGTAGAAGTGGCAGCATATAGTAGTGTGCCAAGATATATGGTTTATCTGCATGTGTTCTGTTGTGACAGGTTTTTACGAAGTAGCACAGCCTGGCCTAGAACTCTCAATCCTCCGCCTCTGCCTCCTAAGTGCTGGGATTACAAGGGTATGTACCACACCCAGCTGGATAGATCTTTTCTCAATGTACACGTGGCACTAGTCATGGCTTGAGGTGACTGTCAGGGCCTGTGGTGGCAACTGCATGTTTGTGGGTGTGGCTGTTTCCCTGTGTGAGAAAAGCACCAACTCAGTGGCTGACATTGTTCTTGGACAGCCTCTGTAGCCACCTAAGGCATCAGGACAGGCAGCAATCAGTGAGGGGACAGCTGAGGAAGGAAAGCCCAATCCTCCACCTTCAGCCCTCTGAACTCCCTGTACGCACTCATTTCCACATCCAGGACCAGGTGGGGAAGAGAGTGGGGCTATGGACTGGGGAAAAGTCCTCTCCTGGGCCAATACACACTGTGCGGCCCCTCCAGGCTCACTCTTGTCCCTCCCAGGGGAGGCTGCCACCTGTGGTGGTTGTCAGTAGCTCCCTCATTCCCAGGCTTCCTGCTGTTTGACAATGGGAGGCCCCTGCAGGAGACTAAAGGCAAGGTGCTTCTCTTCCTCCTTCCCTCTTCTCCCTGGTCAATCTGGTGGCCCATATCCCCTAGCAGTGTTCCTCACACAGCTAACTCCCCACCCTCTCAGAGCCAGGAGCTATAAAGGCATCCGACCTGGGGGAGCTTGGGAGCTATTCACCATCCTTGGTTAGCTCAACTTCATTCTGTGGTAGGGGCTGAACTCAGGACCTCAGGCATGCTAAGCAAGCTCTATACCACTGGACCACACCTCTCAGCTCCTTTCTTATTTTTTTTCTTTTTTCTTTTTTTGCCAGTCCTGGGGCTTGACCTCAGGGCCTGGGCACTGTCCCTGAGCTGCTTTTTTTGTTCAAGATTAGCACTCTACCACTTGAGCCAGCACTACTTCTGGTCTTTCGTGTTTATGTGGTACTGAGGAATGGAACCTAGGGCTTCATGCATGCTAGCTAGGCAAGCACTCTACCACTGAGTGTCGCATTCCCAGCCCTCCTTTCTTACTTTCTTAAATGAGTAATCCTAACACTAGAGGCAGAGGCAGAAAGATAATGAGTTGGAAGCCAACCTGGCCTAAACTGTCTTTTTTTTTTTTTTTGGTCGGTTGCAGGGTTTAAACTCCGGACCTGGGCTTTGTCCCTCAGCTCTTCAGCTCAAAGTTAGTGCTCTACCACTTGAGCCACATCACTGCTGGTTTTCTAGTGGTTAATTGGAGATAAGAGTCTCATGGACTTTCCTGCCCAGGATGGCTTTGAACTAGGATCCTCAGATCTCAGCCCCCTGAGTAGTGAGGATTACAGGCGTGAGCCACTGACGCCCAGCTGAGACTTTGTCTTATAACAACTCTTCCTAGCTCGTGTGCCCTTTCTTCTTGCAGAAGCCTGACAGACAGGTGTCATGCTGCCACAGACACCCAAACCTGGTGCCATGCAGTCTCCCACACAGGTTCCCATCCCCTGCTTCCTCATCACACCCTTTGCTGGGGAAACTCCTGGCGAGGTCAACTGTGAGGAAGTCACAGGAGAAACAGGCCAGAGGCTCCGATTGCCAAACCAGACAGATTGGGCCCCAGGAACTGACAGCTGAAAGATCTGTCACACACAAAGGAAAGGCGGCCAGGGCACTGGCAAACCACACACCAAGGACTCACATTACTGAGATTTATTCTTCCTGAATATATAGTCATGGGACGTGTTTAATATACATTCACTTTGTAGAATTCTATGGGTTCCGGGTTATGTGTAACTAGTGTTACTAGTGCCATGTGTACAATATTTGAATAAATGTGCTCCCCTTTTGCATTTAAAACTTTGGAAATTTTATGTGGCTGCCACCTCTTCTTGAGAAAGAGGTGTCACCTCCTCGGGGAGGCCGCAGCTGATTGTCTGTGCAGGGCCACAGCACACCTCCACCCAGAGAGAACAGGGCAGTGGGTGAGGGAAATGGAGGCTTTCCTTTGACCAGTGTTTTCTGTCAAACAGGCCTCCTAGTGCTGTTAGACCAAGAAGCAATGAGCTCTACCAAAATGAGGACTCAGCTATGCCGAGACTTGTTTAAGAATAGTGACTCTCCTTAAAAGAAATCCTTGGCATTGCCACTAGAGCTATCGCTGCATTTTCCAATAACCTGTGATAACTTCTCCATTGGTGCAGAGTAAGCAAAGCCCAAAGCAGAGTACGCAGAGAAATTTAGAGTATGGGTAAGATTCCCAGAACCCAGTCCTGGGAAGTGAGGGCTCCTGAGAGGGGGGCTGCTGAGGGCCAGTTCTGGAAGTTTCACTGATGGAGGTGTCCAGGGAAGAAGCAGAATCCAGAGGTCCAGATCCAAAATGAAGGCTGGAAGGAGCTGGAAAGAATAATTCCAAGAGCATTGATTTCCTGTTTCCATATCCACCCAGCTCCACCCATACCATCATCACGTGTCTCCCTGAGAGGGGCTGTGTGGGGAGGCTGCACAGGAGGCAACAGTGCAGAACGGGGCTCCCAGGGGAAAGCCGAGGTTCCCTTGGGCCTCTGTTCTTGGCTGGGATCCCCACTGGTCTGAGCAGCTGGAATGGAATGTTCCTGGGATGAAAAACCTGCCCTTCCTCCACCTCTCCCCTTATGGAGTTTCCCAGGGCTGGGGTGGAGAGAGACCATGCCAGGGAGTCCTGATATGGTGATATTTTAAAGAAGCCAAGGCCCACACTGCCCCACAGTGGAGACACTGTCCTGACAGTCTCTCCTCACCTAGACACATTGGTTCTATCATCCCCAGATCTCCACTCTGGAGACAAGACCCAGGCACACTGAAGAAACTGACTCAGAAAGGGGGAAGGTTCCCAAGCTGGGAAGATCCAGGCCAGCACTGATTCTGACACCCTCTTCTGTTATCCCAGGCTCTTTGTGCATGTGCTGTCTGCTCTCTCCCCTCTCTCTCCCTCCCTTCCCCCCACCCCCTTTCTTCTTGGGACTTGAACTCAAGTGGCCTAGGCTCTGTTCCTGAGCCTCTCTGTGCTCAAGGCTCTACTACTTGAGCCACAGGGCCACTTCTGGCTTTTTCTGAACAGTTTATTGGAGAGAAGAGTCTCGCAGACTTTCCTGCCTAGGCTGGCTTTGAGCTGTGATCCTCAGATCTCAGCATCCTTGAATAACTAGGATTACAGGCATGAGCCATGGGTGCCCAGCTTCTTTGCTCTCTTAAGCACCAAATATTCTTGGTCCACAGGGAGAGGAGGCAGAGGCAAGCCCCTGCCCTGCCTCTCTAGAAATCTCCTATCAATGACCCATCTTTGTCACCGTCTGGGTGGACTCAGCCTAGGGGAGTGCAGAGCACACTTTGCTTTCATGTCCTTTCCCAAAACAAGCACTAGGGGTCGCTATACATAGCTGTAAAGAGCCAGAGTGGCCTCCACCCCAACCCTTACCCCAATGGAATTTTTCTAGCCTGCTGAAATGAAGTATCTGTGGCCTAATATTTAAGCACTCACAGGTTTTATACCTTGGGTTAAGTCTTCTGCTCCCCTGACCCTCAGCCTCCTCATCTGTGGAAATGTGCATAATATCCCTGACTTTGCAGAGTGGTTGGAAAAGGAGTATAAGTGCTTAGCACAATGTCTGGAATGAAAGAGTTTAAAATATCATTCCAGAACCAAGGGTTCCCTTCCCTCTCCCCCGCATCACTCCTGCCAGGGTGTGGCCACAGACTAATGCAAGATAAAACAAGTTATCAATTACCAAGCTTTCCCAAATAATCCCCCCTCCCCCCTCCCCAGCAAACAAGCAAGCAAACATTAAACCAGGAGTCTTTCCAGTTCTAAAGGGATCAAGCAAGTGGATCCTCTCAGACATGCCCATTAGCAGGTATAGGGCACCAGAGCTGTGACTTGTCACTTCAATGAGTAGCTGTCCTGTTTGTTCTGCAGATCCTCACAGCTCAAATTAGGAAGCTCTGGCATACTGAGGAAGGAGATGGTTGAGGGTGAGGCCACTGGGGTCTGAATTTGCTCCAGGCCACGCCCTGATGTCTCACGAAGCTGCCACATACTGCCCTCTGGTGGCACCATCCACATACTGCTGGGGACCAAGAGGAAAGGAGCTCACCCAGGTAGATGCAAGCTCTAACTAAATCGGGAATTGGTCAGCTCCTATTTCCCTTATGCCCTTGGTTGAGAGCGCAGATCCACTGCTGGACATCACTGTCCTCAGTGCCTGAAAACAAACAGTCCTGGCTGTAGCTCAGTGCTGTGCCTGAGCCCTTACTGTGTCACAGACGCCCTAGGGCCCCTGGACTCAATCCGGTCCAAAGGGCTTGAGGGTTATCAAGGAAGTATTGAGAGGGGCTGGGAAGGTGGCTCAGCGGTAGAGTGCATGCCTTGCAAGCATGAGGCCCTGGGTTCGATTCCTCAGCACCACATAAACAGAAAAAGCCAGAAGTGGCGCTGTGGCTCCAGTGGTAGAGCACTAGCCTTGAGCTGAAGAGCTGAGGGACAGCGCCCAGACCCAGAGTTCAGGCCCCATGACCAGCAAAAAAAAAAGAAAGAAAGTATTGAGAGCCAGTAATAGTGGTACCTAAGTATAGTCTCCATTGATTGGGGTGTGGGGGAGGATACAAGGATAACCATGTAAGGCCAGCCAGGGGAAAAGAAGGAAGCCCTAGCTGAAAAGCAAACAGACTTGGGTATGGGTAGAGCACTTGCATGATGAAGGAAGGAAGGAAGGAAGGAAGAAGGGAAGAGAAGGGAAGGGAGAAGGGAAACAAAAAAAAAGTATTCAAGGGCTGGATATGGTAGCACATGCCTGTAATCCCAACTTGAAAGACTGAGGCATGAGGAACACAAGTTTGAGATCAGCCTTGGCTATGTAGTAAGTTCAAGGCTAGCCTAGACTACATAGCAAGATTCTGTCCTAAATTTTTTTTTTAAATCAGAAAGTGGTAGAGGAAAGAAGGATTTTTCTCCTCTCCAGGAACTATTAGTGGAGGTCTACAATACAAATAGCTGCCTCCCAGCTCCCAGGGAATTTTCCAGGATGGTAACAACCAGAGAAGGCTACCTGGAGGAGGACTAGAAGACATAAGCAATTAAAAGCAGAGCCCCTTCATTCAAGTCCCTTTCTGAAACCTCTGAGCTGAGTATCTATCCATTGATGAGGAGAAAATGGAGCCAGGCAGAGCTTCTAGACTGGACCCTGGATGGATGAGGCTGGAGTGGAAAGGTGACTTTCGTTAGTTGGCTGAGTAGAGGACAGAGCACTCAGTACTCAGCAGCTGAGGTTCAAGACACTGAATTGCGGGCTGGGCCAGGCCCTCGCTGGGAAGCAGTGTGGGAGCTGAGCTAGGGGGAAGGGAAGAGTCTGCCTGAGATACTAGGACCAGCCTCCAGTCTCCATATACCCCCCACTTACAGTTCTTTCTCCAGCAAATGTCATCTCTAATTCTCTACCTAGGTGCCCACCCCACCCCCAAATCAGGACAAAGCTGATTATCCATAAATCCCAGAGCAAGGCAAAACTATGATGGCATAAAGTACTTTGTGCCATTAGCTAAAAGCTTCTCTGCACCAAGCTCCCCTCTCCTGCAACCCAGAAACCAAAAAACCCTGGCTGCCACCCAGTGCTGCGGCCTGAGCTCCCCGACCCTGACTCCTCCGGCAAGTTCTGTTCTCTCCAGGCCTCTGGAACTCAAATGACCTAAGTAGTATCCTCTTTGGAGGGTCTTCCTTGACTGGAGGTCAGGGCCCTCCACAGCTTCCTTAGAAGCTTCTGAGATCCCTCTTGGACCTCCCTTCCCCAGCTAAGAAGGGTTCAGGAAAGCCCAGCTGTCAGCTGATAGAGCAGAAACAAGTTTGCTACCTGGTCTAGTCACTAGTGGCTCAGATCTGTAATCCTAGCTACGCAGGAGGCTGAGATCTGAAGATCTCAAGCCAGCCCAGACAGAAATGTCAGCGAAACTCATATGTCCAATTAAATAGTAAAAAAGCCAGAAAGCCAGAAGTGGAACTGTGGCTCAAGTGGTACAGTGCCAGCCTTGAGCAAAAAAGGCAAACAAGAGTGCAAGGCCCTGAATTCAAGCTAGTAAAAGGAAGGCTGATGGGAGGGGTTCAAATAAAGACCCCAGATGTCACAACAAAGTACCTGACCTTCAGGACTCACGGGATTGCACCAGCTTCCCGTGACTCCTCCTTCACTCGCTCTCAAGCCCTGACCAAAGGAAGAATGGCAATAGTCAGAGAGGGCGATGACAGGAAACTGCCCCAGAGAGGGGACAGAGTTGTTCTATATCACACAGCAGACAGAGCCAGGGTCAGCCTCCCTAGCCTCACCGGGCCTGGGATACAATGGGAAGGGCACACACAGGTCTGGCACCTGGTTCTCTTCCTCACTGGCATGTGACCTTGAGAAATCCCCTCCCCGTTCTGTAAAATTAGGACTTTCAATTAGTTCCTGAACAAAACCAGCACCTGTTCCTAGGTGTGATTTAAAGGAGTGAAACTATGGTAACATGACTTACAGTGGAAGAAGAGAGCTCTCTGCCTGTGAGCGGCCCCACAGCCCTTCTGGGAGGTGATGATGACACCACTTCACCGATGGACAGGTGAGGCTGCAGCCAAGCAGCAAGCCTGGGGCCAGGAGACTCACAGCAGAGTGGGAGCAGAGGAACAGGGGTCTGAAGGAAGGGCATCCAGACAGGAAGCAAAGAGCAGAAGCAAAAGCCCTTTAAGGCCCCCTTTCTGCAAATGGCTGCCATACCTGCCCCCTTGAGGATATTAAAGGAACCACATGTCTCCACCTCTGACAGAATCATCTTGGAAACTGAGATGAGGCCCCTTGGTGAGTGGGTGCCCAGCGCCCATCCTGGTTAGCACAGGCTGTGGTCTCAGGTTGGCTGCATGAAGCGTAAGTAAAGCTGTGTCCACTGGGAGACAATGGCTCATCACTGTAATCTTAGCTACTGAGGATCCCATTTCCAAACCAGTTAGGGCAAAGAAGTCCCTGAGACTCTTATCTCCAGTTAACTACCCAAAAAGCCGGAAGTGGTGCTGTGACTCAAGCGACAGAGTGTTAACTCTGAGCAAAAAAAAAAAAAAAAAGCTCAGGGTCAGAACCCAGGCGCCGAGTTGAAGCCCCAGGACCAGCACCGCCCCCCCCAAAAAATAAGTCTACCCTAGAATCAAGAGGGCTCAGAATAAGTCTCATGGGGAGAAATCCTCAACCTCTGTAGCAATCTGCCAATATGAGAAAGAGAGGTCAGAGGGAATTCAGCCCTACAGCCCTGGGTTGGCCCTCACCCAGTCCAGGGACCTCATTATTTCTGTCCTCACTCAAGGTATGGAGAGGGGTGGTGCCAGAAAGCAGCAGCCTCAAGGGCAAGCAAGACTTCTTCCATCTCAGGGGACCCAGGAAAGGAAACGCAAGAGCTGATGAAAGTTTGTCATCAAATCCTTCCCGGAGCTCGGCACCCTCCATTTGTCCAACTCTACTTCTAACGAGGCCTAACCCTTGGGTTGGGAGAGGAAGCTGCAGAAGATGGACTGCCTTCTTCGGGGACTCAGACGCCCCAGGGAAGGGAAATCTGGGATCTTGCACAGGCCCCTTCCCCGTCCACCCCTGAAAGCAGCCAAAGTTTACTAACCCCGCACCTCAGTTTCCTTTATTGGGCCGCTGGCTCCCCCCGACTGTCTCTTCCTGCCAACCGACAGACTGTGCATCCTCGGAGATGACGCCATCCATCCAGCCTGCCAGCCCGCCAGCATGGGAATCCATCGGTCAGCAGCTCGGCGACGGCCAGCCAGGGCGGGGTGGCCAGGAGTCCCCGCGCCGGGGTCAGCGCTGGGGGGAGGCGGGACCGCGCGGAGGGCTGCGGCGGAAGGGCGAGTCGGGCTCCGGGCCGTGGCCCCGCCGCAGCCGCCCGGCGCCCCAGGGCACGCAGCCGCCCAGGCCCAGCGCCGAGGCCAGCAGCGCGGGCGGGCGGGCCCGGCGGCCCCGACGCGCGCCCTTCTTGAGGCGCGACCCGTGCGCCGCCAGGTAGAGCTCGGCCTGCGCCACGCCGCCGCCCAGGCGGCTCAGGCTCTCGGCGCGGTGCGCCAGGCGCAGCTCGGCCGCCAGGAAGACCCGGTGCAGCTGCAGCACGCGGCTCTCCAGCTCGGACACCAGGCGCCGGCGGCCCTCCACCTCCAGCAGCCGCCGCCGCGCCTCGGCCAGCTCCAGCGCGCGGCCGCCCGCGCCCGCCGCCCCGCCGCCCCCCGCGCCCCCGCTAGCGCCCGGACGCCAGCGCTGCAGCTCCTGACCCTCGGCCGCGCCCAGCGAGGCCCGGGCGGCCTCCTGCGGCCGCGGGGTCTCCGCGGGGGTCGGGGTCAAGGTCGGAGTTGGGGGCGGGGGCTGAGGGGACGCCAGGGGCTCCCGGGGCGGCGCCGGGGGGGACCCCGGTTCTGCCGTCCCGTCCTGGGCCCCTGGGCCGCAGGCGCTGATGCGGCAGCCTGGCATCCCCCGCCCCCCCTCCCCCGGCGGCCTGGGTCTGTCTGTCCGCGGGGAGGACGAAAGCCGGGCACGAGAGGAGACCCAGACGGCCGCAGTGCCCACGCCAGCGCCGCACCGGCCGCCGGCGTCTTATAGAGCACGGGGCGGAGCGATGGGCAGCTCAGCCAATCAGAGGCCGGAATGCGCTGAACTTGCTCCGCCTCCGGCCCGTGTGCGCCGCAAATCCCGCAGGTCCCTTGACCTTCGCCCCCCACCCCCAGCTCCCCATCCGTGTCTTCCCATACTTAGGCTGGAAATGGGGCGAGCTTCACTGAGTAAGTGACTCCCTCAGAGTCATCAGCTTTGGCAGCTGTGCTTAGAAGTCATAAAACCCACTCTCCCCGAGACCTCCTTAGGACAGTGAGAGTCCGGACTAGAACTCAGGTCAGAAGTCCTTGGTCAGTGAATGAGCCTTCCTATACCTCACGCTGTCCCTTAGCCAATCAGATCTGCCTGTTTTTCTGGACCATAGGGCTTGCCAGGGCCCCTCAGTCTCCCTGGGGCTATGGAGGGGTAAAGAAAGAGAAATTAATGCTTTGGGTGGGGAGGATTGGGCATCTATGAGGCTAGATTGGTTGCACCCCAGGCAGGGCCTCCGTTTGCAAAGCAAACCCCACAGAGTTGCCACTGAGCCTGCAAACCTTGATGGTGCCCCCCCAGGAGCTCTGGACCCCAAAGTGTGCAAAGATACTTTCCTGCCTCTCCCCCTTACCTCTGTGTGCACCTCCCAATGTGTCCTCCAACACTTTTACTTGGTGGAAAAAACAAACTCCAGATGCAGGGTGCCTTACCCAAAGTGGCTGAATCTGGACAGAAACAAAACAAAACAAAACGGTGCTCTGCAGCAGTGAGCAAGGCCAAGAATCAGAACGGACTATTCATGCCCTCTGGGGACGCATAAATAACCAGATCCCCTCCCCTCGTGGAAGGACTGTCCGTATCTGGGATTTCAGCATCCTGGCAAAATGAAAACATTGAGTCCTGCCTATCTCCTTGAAGGTGCTGGTAGAGATAATGCTCCTGGTGGAAGCAAGCAAGGTCTGGAGGGGCTGGAAATCAGCTCTAAAAGCCTTTGGGAAGGACTGAAGCAAACTCTGGGCTGAAAAAGGTGTGGGAACCAGTGCCCAGCCTGAAGGGAAGGCTACTGAGGATGTCCAGCTGCCTAGAGAATAACATCATTCCCCCCATGTGGTGGAGAGAAGGAAGGGGCTGGTCTTGGGCTTGAACTAGGCACTGTCCTTATACTTTTTTGTTTGTTTGTTTGTTTTTGTTTTTTTGTCCTTATACTTTTTTACCCAATGCTTGCACTCTACCTCTTGAGCCACAGCTCCACTCCCTCCTTTTTGTGGTTAATTAGAGATAAAATTCTCGCCAGGCACTGGTGGCTCTCACCTGTAATCCTAGCTACTCAGGAGGCTGAGATCTGAGGCTCACAGTTCAAAGCCAGCCTGGAGAGGAAAGCCTGTGGTAAAAAAAAAAAAAAAAAAAAAAAGATAAAATTCAGATTTTCCTGCTAGGGCTGGCTTTGAACAGTGATTCAGATCTCAGCCTCATGAATGGCTTAGATTACAGGCTTGAGCCACCAGAGCCTGGCACCTCCTTTGTGTCCTTTAAGTGCTGACAGTTGCTTTGCACTGAGTGCTGGTGATTCATGGGCAAGATTGCACGGGTCCAGAGAGGCAGCTCAGCAGGGCCTCCACAGGAGAGAGAAAGTGTGAGGGGGCTTCAGGCTCACTGAGCAGGAAGGGAGAGGGCTCAGAAGGAGCAGGTGTTCTGCGACTGTAACAATGGAGGGGAAAGAGGAGATTAGAGAGAGGGCTCAATGAGAAGAGCTGGTCAGCTATAGTGCCAGGCATTTAGTGGGCACAGAGGTGTGGAAGGAAGTCTGCAATCGGGGGTAGGGAGGCTCAGGGCATGGGGGTTCAGGGAGGATGAGGGAGGCTCAGGAATTACCAGATTTATCCCCAGCTAGGAGGAGCTCTCTGCAAATAGTGGCATCCCTTTGAATAGTCTCCTTTGTATCAACAGGCCTGGTCCTAGTGGGAGCCACCACCCCCACCCATCCCTATCAAAATGGCAAAATGGGTAGGTATTTTGCTTGCCTCTGACAGATCACTGTTCAAACCCTAGAGTCAAGAACAGGATCAGGACTTAACTCCACCCCCACCATCAGTTAGATCTAAAGACCTAGTCAAATGTGAATTTAACACTCACACACACACACACACACACACACACACACACACAGAGTCCTTCCAGGATCTGGGGTACTAATTTTTCTGAGTGGGAGGAGATGTTCAGTAAATATTTACTTAGAGCTGGAAGTTAGTAGTAAAATATGTGCCAGGCCCTTGTTCAATCCCCAGTACCACCTAGAATTAATAAACAAATAATTTAACATTTACTGACTAAATCAATATTCTTTTCCTCTTCCCATCATCCCTTAGAGTTGAGGATCTGCAGCTATCTCTTCCTAATGAGAAGCCAAAGTCCCTCAGTGGCACCTCTTACCTCTCTATCATTATCCAATGATACTCCCTTCTCCCATCCTCTTGGCATTTCCCATAAGTCATAGCTAGATGTATTCTTTCATTGTTTAGTTATTAGTAATACCTCCCACCGGACTGGATTTTCTTACCATTAAAATCCCCTGAGGCTGAACAGAGTGCCTGGCTTCCTAATGCATTCAATAGACAATTTTTTCCCCCATTACTAAGGATGGAACCCAGGGCCTTGTGAATGCTAGGAAAAGCACTCTACCGCCAAGCCACACCCTCAATCTTGTAAACATTTCTATGAATTGAAAAACAATGCTTAAGACAGAGCTTGTAGAGAATGGAGAAGTAAGTCCCTTTCTCCACATATTGATTTATTCATGCTATAAAAGCAGCTCAGGGGCAGTGCCCAGGCCCTGAGTTTCAGCTCCAGGACTGGCAAAAAAAAAAAAAAACTGAGAGTGAGATATTTTAGTAACTCTGAGCCTGCAGCCTGGAAAGATGTTGAGATAGATTAAGTGTCACACTCCTCGAATGATTAACATGGCTGCATGCAGAATTAAACAGAAGCCTGACTAAGAGCTTTAAGACAAAGGAGACAGCTGCAAAACCAAGAGAAGGATGCCAGGGTTTCCTTCTACTTTTAGTTTAATCTTGGGCCCAATTACCTGCTGCTGATAATGGGCCAGAGTGGTTCCTTTAGCTTTTGTTGTTGTTGTTGTTTTTCAAGGCAGGCATTCTATCACTTGAGCCACAGCTCCACTTTCAGCTTTGTGCTAATTCATTGGAGATAAGGGTGTCATGGGCTTTGCTGCTCAGGCTGGTTTTGAACCATGGTTCTCCAATCTCAACCTCCTGAGTAGCTATGATTACAGATGTGAGCCACCAGTGTTTGGAGAATACATTTTTTAAACTATCACGATTATTGCATTTTCCTTATTTTTCATAAAAGTTAAATATTCCTTTTAGAGAAAATAAGGAAAAGACTAAAATGCAAAATAAGAATACAGAGAAGAAAAAAAAAAAAAAGAATACAGAGAAGAGCCATGCATACTGGTAGCTCACATCTGTAATCCTAGCTACTCAGGAGGCTGAGATCAGAGGATCATGGTTCAAACCCAGCCCAGGCAGAAAAGTCGAGACTTTTATTTCCAATTAACCAGCAAAAAAAAAACCTGAAAGTAGAAGTATGGTTCAAATGGTAGAGCCCCAGCCTTGAGCAAAAAAGTCGAGTGATAATGCAAAGCCCTGAGTTCAAGCCCCAGTACTGGCACACACACACACACACACACACACACACAAACACACACACACACACACACACACACACACACACACACACACACACACACTGTAGTCTGTATTAAAGGCCCTAGAAGTAAAGAGATCATCCAGGCTGAATTGCAGACTTATGGTCAATATGCAGCAGCCCTCCTCCCAGCAGAGCCAGAGCCAGACAGCAGAGACAGTGGCTGAGGAGGGATGAGGGGGAAACTGGATTCCCTCCATCATTTGAGTGTGGTGAGACTGGGGTGTGGGAGAATCAAAACCCTAGGAGTTCACTTCCAGCCCAGTCTAGAAGATTCTGGACCTGATCTAAGAGATCCAACCCCTCCCCTCCAGTCTTCCTGGCAACCTGGCCCAGCACCCTCTAGGATGCGATCACAGTTTAATAATTTAGCAGATGCAGGCAAAGATAGCAGCTCTGAAAATAACCCAGCCAGGCCCCAGCCTCCGGCTCCCCTTTCCCACAGATGTCCCTCCCCACCCCTGCACGTGTGTCAGTGTGCCCCTGCCTACCAGTGCACACCTGACCTTCCTCCCCCTCCCTCCCGCTCCCTCCCCCTCCCCTCCTCTCTCCATCCGCATATTAAAAAGCTTTTAAATCAATGGAAGGCTATATAGGAATCTTGTCCTAGATGCCCATAGTAGCTGGGTTGAATTCGTATGGGCTCCAGCAAGTCCCTTCTCTCTGAGCCTCTGTTGCTGCATTTGTAATATGAAGCCTGGAGGTTCTTGAATATTGGGGACAGAGGATTATGTTGGCAGGAGACTGGATGGCTCCCCATAAGGCAGTGCCAGTGCCATCGAGCCAACAGCCTACCCAGCCCGTGGCACCATCCAGAGGGCCCAGGCTTTTATCTGTAATCCCTCCCATGATGAAAACATTGCCCCAGATATTATTCCTGGAATCAAAGGCTGGTACTTGCGATTCGTGTTCACAATGGATGTAGCAGGCACCGTGTGCTTTTTGAGACTTCATCAGATTTCTGACAAGGAGCAATTACACGCCTCCTCTCTTGAAGAAGCATTTTTCAGGTTACCCTCACCTTTCGGGTCTCAAGGGTTTTTGTTGGTTTTGAGTGCTGGGGATCAAACCCAGGGCCTTCTGCATGCCAGGCAAGTGATTTACTACTGAACTGCATTCCTGTTCCAAGATCTTGGGGGGGGGGGGTTGCTGGGGATTAAACCCAAACCCAGAGCCTAGTGCATGTGAGGCAGGTATTCTAGGATAGCAGCTACACCTCCTGCCAGGGTCTGTTTTTCACATCTCTAATATAGCCAGGTTAGGAGGAATGGGCCAAGATCATGTCTGTTTTCATGCATTCATTCAACAACTGAATTAAGCACCTATTACTGGCCGGGCTCCAGTGGATCACGAGTTCTCACTTGTAATCCTAGGTATTCCAAAGGCTGATATCTGAACATCATACATTCAAAGCCAACCCAGGCAGAAAAGTCCTAAGAGTCTTATGTCCAATTAACCAGCAAAAGCCAGAAGTGGAGGTGTGACTCAATTGGTAGAGGGCTAGCCTTGAGTAAAAAAAACAACTGAGAACACAAGTGAGTTTAAACCCCAGTATCCTGAGAGAGAGAGAGAGAGAGAGAGAGAGAGAGAGAGCGCAGCTGATGCCCTGCTGCTGTGGCTTAGTGGTAGAGTGCTTGCCTAGCATACATGAAGCCCTCAGTACCACATAAACAGAAAAAGGCAGAAGTGGCGCTATGGTTCAAGCAGTAGAGTGCTAGCCTGGAGCAAAAGAAGCTCAGGTACATTGCCAGGCCAGGAGTTGAAGCCCCAGGACTAACTGAGGGGGTGGGGAGGGCAGGCCACAATGGCTGTTTTGACAAAGTTTATATCAAAATCAAAATAATCAAACCCGAAGCCGGGCGCTGGTGGCTCACACCTGTAATCCTAGCTACTCAGGAGGCTGAGATCTGAGGATCACGGTTCAAAGCCAGCCCGGGCAAGCGAGACCATGAGACTCCTATCTCCAATAAACCACCAGAAAACCGGAAGTGGCGCTGTAGCTCAAGTGGTAGAGCGCTCGCCTTGAGCTGAAGAGCTGAGGGACAGCGCCCAAGCCCAGAGTTCAAGCCCCACGACCGACAAAAAAAAAAAATCAAACCCTAAGATATGGACCTTGGAAGAATAATAAAATACCTAGTGATATAATTGCATAGTGCTTGTCTGTGTTGGGGTTGGGTTCTGATGTATACAGTACTACTGTCACATACTACATTGATTCATTTATGTATTTATTTATGTTGGTTGTAGGGCTTATATTCTGGGCCTGGGCACTGTCAGCTCGTCAGCTCAAGTCAAGTGGTCTAACAAGGCAAGTGCTCTAACACTTGAGCCACATCTCCAAGTAGTTTTTGTTTTTTGTTTTTTTTTGTTTTTTGTCAGTTGTGGGGCTTGAACTCTGGGCCTGGGCGCTGTCCCTCAGCTCTTCAGCTCAAGGCAAGCACTCTATCACTTGAGCCACAGCGCCACTTCCAGTTTTCTGGTGGTTATTGGAGATATGAGTCTCACAGTCTTTCCTGCCCAGGCTGGCTTTGAACTGTGATCCTAAGATCTCAGCCTCCTGAGTAGCTAGGATTACAGGCGTGAGCCACATACAGCATTTTATAGATGACAAAAATGAAGAACAGGTGGGGCTGGGAAGGTGGCTCAGTGGTAGAGCGCTTGTCTTGCATGCCTGAGGCCCTGGGTTCAATTCCTCAGCACCACATAAGCAAAAAGAAAAAAGCCGGAAGTGGCATTGTGGCTCAAGTGGTAGAGCGCTAGCCTTGAGCTGAAGAGCTGAGGGACAGCGCCCAGACCCAGAGTTCAGGCCCCACAACCGGACCCAAAAAAAAAAAAAAAGAACAGGGCTGGGAAGGTGGCTCAGTGGTAGAGTGCTTGCCTCGCATGCATGAAGACCTGGGTTCGATTCCTTAGCACCATATAAGCAGAAAAAATCTGGAAGTGGTGCTGTGGTTCAAGTAGTAGAGCGCTAGCCTTGAGCTGAAGAGCTGAGGGACAGCGCCCAGGCCCAGAGTTCAGGCCCCATGACCAACCAAAAAAAAAAAATGAAGATCATAGTGGTGAGTAGTCAGGGCTACATGGTCATGGAGAGTTTGATCTGAGCCCAGGCTATCTCAAGAAGCAGTCTCCAGAGTGCTCACACCTGTAATCCTGGCTAATCAGGAGGCTGAGATCTGAGGATCAAAGTTCAAAGGCAGCCTGGCAGGAAAGTCTATATGACTCTTATCTCTAACTAACCACAAAAAAGCTAGAAGTAGAGATGTGGCTCAACTGGGAGAGCACTTGCCTTGGGCTGAAGAGCTAAAGGACAGTGCCCAGGCCCAGAGTTCAAACCCCAGAACTAGCACAAAGAAAGAAAGAGAGAGAGAGAGAAAAAACTGAATCTGGGATGGATTCTCCTTAGAAAGGGGCATTTAGGGGCTGGGAAGGTAGCTCAGTGGTAGAGCGCTTGCCTTGCATGCATGAGGCCCTGGGTTCGATTCCTCAGCACCACATAAGCAAAAAGAAAAAAAGCCGGAAGTGGCACTGTAGCTTAAGTGGTAAAGCTGAGGGACAGCACCCAGGTCTAGAGTTCAGGTCCCACTGCCGGACCCAAAAAAAAAAAAAAAAGAAAGAGGCATTTAATCTGAGGCCTGAAAGAGGAATCAGACATGTGAAATTGGGGAAAGAAATTTTCCAGCCTCCAAACAGGGGCTGGGAAGTTGACTCAGTGGTAGAGCGCTTGCCTTGCATGCATGAGGCCCTGGGTTCGATTCCTCAGCACCACATAAGCAAAAAGAAAAAAGCCGGAAGTGGCGCTGTGGCTCAAGTAGTAGAACGCTAGCCTTGAGCTGAAGAGCTGAGGGACAGCGCCCAGGCCCAGAGTTCAGGCCCCATGACCGTACCAAAAAAAAAACCCCAAAAGTGTGAGTGCAAAGGGCCTGAGACAGAAAGATCAGAGTGTTCAGTACTGAGAGAGCCTGCAGGAAAATGGGGAGAGTTAAGCTAGGAGAGACAGCTTGGCTAGGGAAGCCTTTGAAAGGTTTAAGCTGGGGATCAACATGATCTGATTTGTTTGTAAAAGAGCAAGGTATCTGATGTGATGAGAGAGGAGAGAGTGAAATGAGAGGGACTGGCGGGGGCTGAGATTACTGCGGTAATCCATCAGAGGATACAGCCAGGTGTAACGGCAGGGGGTGGGGGGGTGGAGTTTTATTGGGACGGGAACACGCAGGCTTGTGGATGGATCAGGGTAGAGTCAAAGGAATGACCTCTGGACCTGCACATGAAACACAAGGACAGATTATGCTTCTCTTCATTGAGACGGGGAAGATCAGGAAGGATCAGGTTTGATAGAGAAGCTAACATCAAAAAATTAATTTTTCCTAGGTGATAATTCTTCCAAAACTAAGACCAAAATGGTCTACAATAATAGTCTTATTATATACTCTTCTTTTAGCCCAACTAAGAAATATACCTAGGAGAGGATGAATATCAAGTTTCAAAGATAGAAATACTAGTTGAAATAGCTGGAATTAACATAGCATGCAGATAACACTGTTTGCTGGAAAATGAACATCTGACATAAAATTCTGTTTCTTTCTTCCTTTTTTTTTTTTTTTTTTTTGGTCAGTCATGGGGCTTGAACTCTGGGCTTGGGTGCTGTCCCTGCGCTTTTCAGCTCAAGGCGAGTGCTCTACCGCCTGAGCCACAGCGCCACTTCTGGTTTTCTTGTGGTTTATTGGAGATAAGAGTCTCACAGCTTTTCCTGCCTGGGCTGGCTCTGAACCGCGATCCTCAGATCTCAGCCTCCTGAGTAAAATTCTGTTTCTTATGGATCAGACTAAAGTGAAAAGCAGAATTCAACAAAATAAATAAGACAGAGGGAAAGAAATCTACTTCTAATAAAGATCTATATACATTTGGAAAGAATTCCCCTTTGGAGGCCAAGAATGGTGGCCCATTACTATAACCCCAGCAGCCAGGAGGCTGAGGCAGGAGGATTGTTAGTTGGAGGCCAGCCTGGGTTACAGAGAGAGCAGGACAGCTACAAGGAGCACTTTTCTTGTTTTCATTGTGAAGATTAGATGAATTAATAGTCATAAAGTACTATGCTTCAGCCAGGCACTGGTGGTTCACACCTATCATACATGCTACTCAGGAAGCTGAAAGCTGACAATAGTGATTCAAAGCCAACCTGGGCAAGAAAGTCTGTGAGACTCTTATCTCTAATTAACCACCAAAGAGCCAGAAGTGGAGGTGTGGCTCAAGTGGTAAAGTGCCAGCCTTGTGCAAAAAAGTTAAGGGACAATGCCTAGGCTCTGAGTTCAAGCCCCAATATTGGTAGTAAATAAAGAAATACATAGATAAATAAAGTACTATGCCTCTGAATCTTCAAAACACAGTGTTGGTTTTAGGGCTGGGAAAAGAGGCCAGAGCTAGAGAGAAATAAACCAGGGAAGCCAGGTGCTGGTGGCTCACGCCTATAATCCTAGCTACTCAGGAGGCTCAGATCTGAGGATCGGGGTTCAAAGCCAGCCCAGGCAGGAAAATCCGTGAGACTCTTATCTCCAATAAACTATTCAGAAAACTGGAAGTGGCGCTGTGGCTCAAGTGGTAGAGCACTTGCCTTGAGCTGAAGAGCTGAGGGACAGCGCCTACATCCAGAGTTCAAGCCCCACAATCAACAAGAAAGAAAGAAACCAGGGAGATGGCACGGTGATCCACTGAAGGCACTGACCTAGGTCACCTGGAATGGATAGAAGACATCAAGACAGACTTCCTTGAGGAAGTGACATCCAGCCAGGCAGCAGGAAGGGAAGGAAGCCTGGTAGGAGGAGTGATGAACACAGAACAGCCATTTTTAGCAAATAACAACATGAGGGCCCAGAAACATTAAAACACTTAGCTTAGGGCTGCCCAGCATGATAAACAGTACCAGGAATTCTAACCCATTGCCACTTAGGTAAGCCCCTAAAAATTCCCTCTACCCTCTTCACCCTATCACTACTGCTGAAAATTGAGCTTTGCTGAAAGTAAAAAAAAAGCTCTTGCTTTTTTTTTTTTTTCCAGTCCCGGGGTTTGAACTCAGGTCATGGCACTGTCCCTGAGCTTCTTTTGCTCAAGGCTAGCACTCTACCACTTGATCCATAGCACCACTTCAGTTTTTTCTGTGTATGAGGTACTGAGGAACCAGGGCTTTATGCATGCAAGGCAAGTACTATACCACTAAGCCACATTCCCAGCCCCCAGCTGCTCTTTCTTCAGCTCTGATTGACTGCATCCTGTAAGGAGCAAGGGCAGTAAGGTGGCAACCATTCTGCTCTGGCCATCTCCATCTCCCTGGCTTCTCCTTTCTGGGCCCTGCAATCTCCCTGAAATGCTGTGACAGGCAGCTGGTGGGGTGTCAGCCCATAGCTTTGCTCTGGCTGTTGGCTTCCAGCTCTGGCAGCGGCTTTTCTTGACATCTGACGCTGATTCAGACTCCAGCGTGACAGGAAAGAGCACAGGCTGTACCTCCCACTGCTCTGCATGCGTCTCCCATTAGCACTGGGGTACAAGCTGCAGTGGCAGTGAGGTACGAAGGGCTCAGGTATGAGCAGGTGCAGGCTGTGGTGTGCACCTAAGGATCACGTTACTAGCTAGAATGAAATGCTGAGTCTTGGAGCATCCTGTGTGGCCATGGGATCAACCTGGCAAAGGGAACTATTTATGGCTGCCTGGCACAAAATAATCTCGGGCAGGACATTCATAAGAAAGCAAGACCTAGAGCTGAGCATTGGTGGCTCATTCCTGTAATCTTAGCTACTTAGGAGACTAAGAACTGAGCCTAGTTCATTAGCCAGGTGCTGGTGGTTCAGACCTAGCTACTCAGGAGGCTGAGATATGAGCTGTCAGTTTGAAACCAGCCTAGTTAGGAAAGCTCATAAGACTTTGGAAGGTGTACTTTTTTGGGGGTTGGGGCGCACTGGCTTTGAGCTAAGCCATCAGCGTCCAGCTTGAATGGTACTGTCCTGGTAACAAGACTGAAGGGCTGCCGGGCGCCAGTGGCTCACGCCTGTAATCCTTGCTACTCAGGAGGCTGAGATCTGAGGATCACAGTTCAAAGCCAGCCCTGGCAGGGAAGTCTATGAGACTATCTCCAATTAACCACCAGAAAACCAGAAGTGTCGCTGTGGCTCAGCTAGCCTTGAGCTGAAGAGCTGAGAGACAGCGTCCAGGCCCAGAGTTCAAGCCCCACAACTGACAAAAAGAAAAAGAAAGAAAAAAGACTGAAGGGTTTCTTTGTATCTGGTTTCAAGGCACCTCTGGACCACGGCCCAACTCTACAGGTCATAGATTGACAAATCCATGGAAATAGGATTTCTTACCAGCTAGATGAAATATGGGCTCAAAATCTCTATACGCTCCTGTTTCTACCTCCTTCTACATGTCTTTCTCTTCAGGTTTGACCTTCCCCTAAAAAACCTCTCCCTTCTCCTCAGTCTTCTGCCTCCCCATGTTCTTCTCTCCTACTGTCCCCTCCACCCTTCTCTGAGGCCTGACACAACAACCACTTTGCCCAGACCAACAGGCCTCAGGCCAGATGTGAGGCTGCCTGCGCTTCCTCCAGAGGCCATTGTTATTGAGCTCCTGTGCTGGCAGCTCCACTTGGTTCAGCTACCCTTGGGACTTGCAGCGGGTTGCTGGGCAACCTCATGGTCCACAGGCTTATTCCCAGCCTTGCTCCTGTCCCTCCACCTGAGCCCTCAGAGGTTCCCATTCGGAAGGGAACCTTGCCCAGACCTAGCCAGAGACAACCCTTATTCTTGGCCCTGTCCTATGACCTCGGACCTCTATCGGACTCCCCGCTGGGCTATGATCTGAATGTAAGACCCTCTTAGCCCATGTATTAAAGATTTACTTACCAGCTCTATGTTACTAGAGGTTGTGGAAACTTTAAAAGGAGGGGCCTTGCCAGGTGCCGGTGGCTCTTGCCTGTAATCTTCGCTACTCAGGAGGCTGAGATCGGAGGATCACAGTTCTAAGCCTGCCCAAAGAAGGAAAGTCCCTGTGAGACTCTTATCTCCAATTAATCACTCAAAAACTGGAAAAGGAGCTAAGGCTCAAAGTGGTAGAGCCCTAGACTTGAGTAAAAAGAGCTTAGGGACAAGACCCAGGCCCCCAGCCTCACAACAGGAAGAGAGAGAGAGACAGAGACAGAGACAGAGAGACAGGGAGACAGACAGATGGAGAGGGAGAGAGGGAGGGGGGGAAGAAAAGAAAAGAAAAGAGGTGAGGCTAGTGGGGACATGCTTTTACTGGGGAAGCTAAGACTCCAGCCCTAGTGGATCTGTCTCTCTTCCACTTCCTGCCATGTGAGTGGTGTGCCCCTGTCACAGTGTGGTGTCACAGGCCCAAAGCACAGGACAACTGATGGCAGACTGAAAGTTGGAAAAGTTCCAGCTCAAACAACCTTTTCCCTTTGCAAGTTGATTAACTCCTGTGATGGAAAGTTGACTAACTCATCCTCCATCTTTCATCTTTCTAGACTGGAGGGTCCTGAGATCAGACCTTATTCTCTTCTCTCAGATAGGGTACCCTGAGGGCTGGGTTGCATAGGGAGGCTTGGGGGAAAGCTGGGGTTCCCTCTTTAGATTAGGGGCTGCTTGAGGAAAAGCTCATGTCTGCCACCCTCAGTCTATGTCACTGCCTCCCTTTAGGTTTCTGAGAAAGGATGGAGCTTCCTTGGGAGAAATGGCACAAGTCCAGGGGGACTTGTCTCCCTCACATACAGGGGGCTCCCTAAGGTCACACTATTGGCATTATCCTCTGGTCCTCAGCTCCACCCAGACCTGAGCTCCTCCCTGCCCTAGAGTTCCTGCCATATAGCTGGCCACTCCCTCTCTTCTCCCCAGACCTACCTGGGCACTCACCTCGCTACTACCCACAGCTACCCACCTTGGATGGAGAAGATGCCATATTGCTTCCTCTCCAGGGGGAGATATGGCTCCTCTAATAATCCTTATAATAATCTTTCTCCTGTGCCTGCCCACCTTCGCATGATCCCTGGGATGGTTGTGATGGATCTTAACATGTAGAATGGGTCTTTTTTCAATGACTTGGCTAGAGTTACTGAGCCAATAAATGGTAGAGAGCTAGGACACAGTGACAGGCTCTCTCTAGAAATAGAGTTCAACCTTTAATAAATCATGGTGCCTCCCTGCCTCATGTCTGCCTCATGTTAAGCCCATCTTCAATGGGAAAGGCTGAGATTCACAGGTTATGCTCACATACCTGGCCTGCAGGGGGTGCAGCTAGGATTCAGATTTTATGACTGGGAAATTCTGGTCATTTCCACCGCTGTGTGCTGCCCCCTAGTGTCCCTGAAGAGGAAACGCACCAGAGGCAAGCAGCAAGTCAGTAGGTGGGAAGCAGGGAAGGTGGGGGGGGGGGCGGGGGGGGGGGGGGATCGGATCCCAGCTCCATGCCACTTCCCACTTCCAGACCCAATGTGGGCAGTACCATTGTTCCCCTCACCCGCAAAGCTGCAGGGTCACTGCTTCTAAGCAGCACTCTCAATGTCATCCATGTGTACAACTGTGCTGTACTTAGCTATCCCACAATTCCTCAGATTTAACCAGTCTAACCTAAGTTTGCATTTTTATACCCCAAGCTAGTTTGTCTTTCTCAAGCATCTCTGTCCATTTAGTAATACAAGCCAGAAACACAGGAGCCTGCATGGTAGCAGAGGGAAATGAGCAGCAAAGTAAAAACTTAAGAATAGTGTCAAGACAATAATAGCCCAGGGGAAGGCCAACAGGCAAACTGAGCTCAGAAGGCTCTGGATATAAAGCCAGGACTTTATGTGCTTGAAAGCGTAACTTAATGGTATAGCACATGCTTTGAATATACAAGGCTCCGAGTTCAATCCTAACCCCACAAAGCCAGAAAAAGCAGAAACAAAGGGGGCCGTTAATTTGCTTAGAAAGGGGCTGGGAAGGTGGCTCAGTGGTAGAGTGCTTGTCTTGCATACATGAGGCCCTGGGTTCGATTGCTCAGCACCACATAAGCAAAAAGAAAAAAGCTGGAAGTGGTGCTGTGGCTTAAGTGGTAGAGCGCTAGCCTTGAGCTGAAGAGCTGAGGGACAGCGCCCAGGCCCAGAGTTCAGGCCCCATGACCGGACCAAAATAATAATAATAAAAATTTGCTTAGAAGAGGCCCAAACACCACTTGGAAACATTGGGGGTAAGGAGCACTGCATCATGAGCAAGAGGACTGATTATCCCTCCAGCTCTACTACCCAGTCACACTGTGGCCTTAGGCAAATGGCCTAAACTTGTAGGGCCTCAGTTTTCCCATCTGTAAAGTGAACATGACAAGGCCTGTCTCATAGGACTGTTGTAAGGATCAAATAAAACTATGCTTATTGCCAGGTATGTTAGTGAATTCCTGTAATACCAGCTATTCAAGAGTCAGCAAGAAAATTTGGGCAGCCCAGACACAGTCATTGAGAACTTGTCTCCTAAACAAAGTACAAAGAAAAAGAAGGGAGGGGGATATATGGCTCAAATAATAAAGCTGAGCCCTGTTTTGTCTTCAAAGAATAATAGCTTTGGGGTTTTGTTTGCTTGCTTGCTTCTTTTAATTGATATGCAAAAATTTAACATATGCTTTTTTTTCTCTCTCTTGCCAGTTTTGGGGCTTGAACTCTGGGCCTGGGCGCTGTACTTTAGCTCTTCAGCTAAAGGTAAGCGCTCTACCACTTGAGCCACAATGCCACTTCCAGTTTTCTGGTGGTTTATTAGAGATCAGAGTCTCATGGATTTCCTGCCCAGGCTGGCTTTGAACCTCCATCCTCAGACCTCAGCCTTCTGAGTAGCTAGGATTATAGGCGTGAGCCACCGGCGCCCAGCTGCTTTTGTTGCTTTTTTGTTTTTAATTATGGTAAAGTCTCTATAACAAAATTTCCCATTGAATCCTTAAAAAAAATTCTAGTCCTGGAGCTTGAACTCAGGGCCTAGGCACTGTCCCTGAGATTCTTTTGCTCAATGCTATCACTCTACCACTTAATCCACAGCACCACTTTCAGCTTTTTCTGTGTATATGGTACTGAGGAATAGAACCCAGGGCTTCATGTGTGCTAGGCAAACACTCTACCACTAAGCCACATTCGCAGCCCCTTGTTTTTTTTTTTATTTTTGAGAGAGGGTTTCCCTAGGTAGCTCACCCTCAGTCTCTTAAATTCTGGCATTACTGGTGTATACCACCAAACCTGTCTCAAACTATTTTTAAGCATAAATGCAGAGATATTAATTACCTTCAGAATGTTGTATAACCATCACCTCTATTTCAAAAACTTTTGCATCATTCCAAACAAGAACTCTGTACACATTAGGCAATAACTTCCCATTTGCCTTTCCTCTCACTCCAACCTCTGATAACCTCTAACCTCTATAAATTTAACCAATATTTCAGATATGTAGAAACATACAGTATTTGTTCTTTCTTTTCTTTTTTTTTTTGTGGGGGGGGGTCCGGTCATGGGGCCTGAACTCTGGGCCTGGGCACTGTCCCTCAGCTCTTCAGCTCAAGGTTAGCGCTCTACCACTTGAGCCACAGCGCCACTTCTGGCTTTTTTCTTTTTGCTTATGCGGTGCTGAGGAATCAAACCCAGGGCCTCAGGCATGCAAGGCAAGCGTTCTACCACTGAGCCACCTTCCCAGCCCCTACCTTATGACTATTATAAAAACACTCCATATATCACTCTATGGGGAAATACCATCCCCATTTTATATTGTGATTAAGGGTCTTACCAGGTAGCAGGCTGGCCTGGCACTCAAAACCCTCTTGCCTCAGCCTCCTGAGTGCTGGAATTACAAGTGTACACTATTACACCAAGCTGTAAGATAAGGCTGGACTCCAGAGAAAGTTTCTTTCACATATCAGAGAGCATAGCCTGAGGTTCAGAGATCAGATCTTCCTCTATTCATTTCTCCCTTCCTTGTTTTTTCTTTCTAGGTAAAGAAAGTAAAAGGACTGTAGTTCTCAGCTGATGTAGGCATCACGTTTTTGCTAGTCTGTAGCTGGTTTTTTGTTTGTTTTTTTTTTTGGTCGTGGGGCTTGAACTTTGGGCCTGGCCACTGTCCCTCAGCTCTTCAGCTCAAGGCAAGCGCTCTACCACTTGAGCAACAGCGCCACTTCTAGTGGTTTATTGGAGATAAGAGTCTCAGGGACTTTCCTGCCCGGGCTGGCTTGGAACCTAGATCCTCAGGTCTCAGCCTCCTGAGTAGTTAGGATTACAGGCGTTAGCCACCGGCGCCCGGCTCTGTAGCATTTTAAAGAATCCAGCAAGCTTGGATCTGAGGATGGAGATTGGAAGCCAGACTCGGCAAGTTCGTGACACTCTTATCGCCAGTTAACTAGCAAAAAGCCAGAAAGCAGGGCTTCAAGTGATAGAACACTAGCATTGAGAAAGAAAAAAAAAGCTCAGGGAAGGTGCCTAGGCCCTGAGCTCAAACCCCAGTACACATGCACACAGACAGACAGACAGACAGACAGACAGACACACACACACACACACACACACACACCCCTATTATCAAGACTAAAACAGAAGGTACAAGAGGACAGGAAAGCAGCAGCTTGCTGAAGGCCACCATAAAGAGTAGAGGAAACGGATCCACTTGGCAAAGCAGCCTGGGTTCGGGGGTCAGGGAAAGCTCCCCGGGACCGGCCCTCTGAGCTGCAGGTTTAGGGCCTGGCCGGCGCCCCGCGGGCGCCCTGGGACACGTAGGCCACCAGCCGCTGGGACCGAGCGGGCCGGAGCCGGGCCTCCCTGCCCTCCGCCCTCCCAGCCAGGCCTCACTCGCCCGGCCAGGCCGAGCGGGCCGGCGCAGGGGCCGACCCCGGTGTCCGCCCACCGCCCTGGGCGGGGCCTGGCTCAGGTGCGCGGCGCCGGCGCTTCGCGGAGGTAGGAAGTGTGTCCCCAGCGGCGGCCCGTGCCGCGCTCCCGCGAGACGCGACGCTCACCTGCGCCCCAGGTGAGCGGGGAGGGGGGCGGGGAGGCGCTGGGCCGCCGCAGGCTCACCTGGCGGGACAGGTAAGCCGCGCGCGGGCCCGAGGGGCTCCGGACCAGGGCGGCGCTGGTGAGGGGGTCCCCCTGGAGGTGGCGCCTAGACGGGGTGGGGAGGGTCCCGGGTCTGGTTCCTCGGGGGCCACCCCCCACTTCCGGGGTGCGCGGCCCGGCGGGGCAGCGGCCCGGGCGGGCGCCGGGGCCGTGCTCGCCATCGGGGCCCGGACGAGGGCGAGGCGCCGGGCTGCCCCCGTCCCCCGAGGAGCCGTGCAGGAGCCGGAGCGGCGGCGGCGGCGGCCCGTGGGCGCGGGCCTTGCAGCCGCAGAGGGTGGTGCTCGCCCCGAGGGCAGCGCTGGCGGAGAGGCTGTGCCCGGCTCCGCGGCTCGCGGCTCCCCGAGCCTGTGCGCCCGCGGACGGGGCGTGGAGCAGCGTGGAGGACCGGAGACCCCGGCGCACCGGTGCCCCGCGTCCGGTGCTACACCTCCGGGCCCGGAGCGCCAGGCTGCTGCAGCCACCTGCCCGGGGAGAGTGGGGTCGTGCACCCTCGAGGGTGGGCGTGTTCTCGGGAACTAAGGCAGAGAGGTCGGGGAGAGCCGACCGAATCCCCCAAACCCTGGAGGACCGGCCTGTGGTGCCTTTATTTAAACGTACGTGTGTGTGTGTGTGTGTGTGTGTGTGTGTGTGTGTGTGTGTGATTTTCTTCCCATTTTAAAAGATGAGGAAACGAAGGCCAAGAATCCAAAGTGTGTGTGTGTGTGTGTGTGTGTGTGTGTGTGTGTGTGTGTGTGTGTGTGTGTGTTTTTCTTCCCATTTTAAAAGATGAGGAAACGAAGGCCAAGAATCCAAATAGAGTCGGGAATCATCCTCCCCTCACTAAATCAAGTGACCAATGTTTCTAGGACTGGCTGAGGAGGGGGGAGATGTTTGACCTCCACAGGGGGGAAACTGAGGCCAGACCTTTCTTCCCACCTCATTCTCCCTATACTGGGGATGCAGTCCAGAGCAAAGCACCCGGCATCCAAGTCTAGCAGGCAAGAGTACCATCCTGCCTTTCCCAGCTTGGGAAAGCTGGCTGAGCTGACTTCTCTTCCGTAAAGTGGAGACTTCACTGATTCACAACACAGTTGTTTGTTTTTAATGTAAATAGAATTAAGTGCACTTGAAAGTGAAAGGAAAGCCTGAAAGTAATTAGTGGCAGTCTTTATCTGAGAGGGGCCCCAAAGAGGAGTGAATCCCTCACAGGGGAATAAGTGGGGTTTATTCAGATGGAAGTCCTGGGCTGCCTGTTTCTGAACCATTCACAGCTGTCTCCTCAGAACTTACCACAGCACTGGGTCCAACCTTATATATGTGGGATGAATTTAATCAACAGCAGTGAGTACTAAAGCCTTGGAGGTGGGGAAGGAGATAAGGGCCCAGCCCTTGTTCAGTCACCCTTAATACTTTCCCAAAGCTGGGACCTAAATGCTCAGCATGGTCCACCAGTGTGGACGCAGCCATCCTGTGGATCAAGGCCTGGGTCTGGAAGACTGGAGCCCCCACTGTGGGCCCTCCCAGAGTACAGGCTTGTCCATGCAGCTGGCACAGCTGCCTCTTCCCTCCCAAGTAACAAATGGTGTGGGTTAGTGGAAGAGCTGAGCAAGGGATGTATGAGACTCTGGGCCTGGCCAATTGGGTACAAATAGAACTGTGGCTTTCAACCACTTATTTAACCTCTGTGTGCTTCTGCAGAATGATGATACGACATGGGATAGTGAGAGTTGTTTTATTATAAAAAGCAATGCAAGCCACCAATAGTGGCTTTCACTAGAGTGCCAAATCCTGAGACTCAGGAGTTCCTCTGTTTTACCACAGTCCCTACAGAATTTAACACTGTGTTGAGCACACTAGGCCCTTCCCACACCTAGTATTTGTTAATTGAATGAATCCATGCCTAAGGCAACAGTGTTTGTTTGCTTGTTTTTCGTAGTATTGGTGAACTCAGGGCCTCACACTTGCTAGGCAGGCACCTTTATGGGATGCACGCCCAGTCATCCAAGGAGGCAAATTTGTGTGTGTGTATGCATTCTGGGGCTTGAACTCAGAGCCTGCGTGTTGTCCCTGGGGTTTGGTGCTCAAGGCTGGCATTCTTCTTGAACCACAACTCTGCCTCTGGCCTTTTGGTGGTTAGTTGGAGATAAGAGTCTCACAGACTTTCCTGCCCTGGTTGGCTTTGAACTACGAGACTCAGATCTCAGCCTTCTGAGTAGCTAGGATTACAGGTGTGAGCGATCAATGCCTGACTCAAGGCAAATGTTTAATCATGTACCTCTGTTTGTGAGAACTTTAAAGTCACTTATTACAATTTTGGTTTGTATACCTTTGAAAATCGGATTGTACACACCCTGTCCTGTAAGACACTCTCCCCACTGTGGTCAGCTTAGATCCTAAGTCTTTTTCTCTATGTGTGGTTCTGGTTCTACTCTGAAGTTGCATAGAATGTGTCAGTATCCTAAAGCCCTGTCTGAACCTGACCCTGTTGCAGACACGGAGACAGAAAGAAGGCTGATGTGGTCTGTAGGCCTTGGGGAGATAGACTTATCCTAAAGCAGTGAGTACAAGAGGCCCCCACCTGACCAGGATCTTCAAGGACCTCAGAAAAGGAGAGTTGAGTGGAGCTGGATTGGGCTGAATTGTCATGGGAAAAAAAGAACTCTTGTATCTTCTCATCCACCCCAAATACACACATGCCTTCTAGATGTGTGTTAGTTGGTCAGTTTGAGCCATTTGGGATACATGTCCCTTTCACCTAAACGCTCTAGTGTTTATTTCCTAAGAACAAGAATGTTGGGCTGGGAAGTTGGCTCAGTGGTAGAGCGCTTGCCTTGCATGCCTGAGGCCCTGGGTTCGATTCCTCAGCACCACATAAGCAAAAAGAAAAAAGCCGGAAGTGGCGCTGTGGTTCAGGTGGTAGGGCACTAGCCTTGAGCTGAAGAGCTGAGGGATAGTGCTCAGGCCCAGAGTTCAGGCCCCACAACCGGACAAAAAAAAAAAAAAAAAAAGAATGTTGCCTTTGCTCAATTAAAAGGTACATGTCTATAATCCTAGCATTCAGAAGGATTGAAAGTTCAAGGCTAACTTGGGTTGCAAAGCAAGACCCTGTCTCAAAAAGTAAATAAAAATAATTGCAGTGATTCAGGAAATGCAAAATTGATATAATGCTATTAAATAATGTGCAATCTGGTGTTTGTTTTGTTTTTTGGGTCTTTTTTTGGTCAGTTATGGGGCCTGAACTCAATCTGGGCCCTGTCCCTCAGCTGTTCAGCTCAAGAATTGAACCTAGGACCTCATGCATGCGAGGCAAGCACTCTACCACTGAGCCACCTTCTCAATCCTTTTTTTGGGGAGGTGGGGGTTGGTCATAGGGCTGCTGTCCCTCAGCTCTTCAGCTCAAGGCGAGTGCTCTGCCATTTGAGCTACAGCGCCACTTCCAGGTTTCTGGTGGCAGATTGGAGATAATAGTCTCATGAACTTTCCTGTCTGGGCTGGTTTTGAACTGTGATCCTCAGATCTCAGGCTTTTTAGTAGCTAGGATTACAGGTGTGACCCATCAGTGCCTGGCTCCAGAACCATTTTTTTTTGGGGTCCGGTTGTAGGGCCTGAACTCTGGGCCTGGGCACTATCCCTCAGTTCTTCAGCTCAAGGCTAGCGCTCTACCACTTGAGCCACAGCGCCACTTCCGGCTTTTTTCTGTTTGCTTATGTGGTGCTGAGGAATCGAACCCAGGGCCTCATGCATTCAAGGCAAGCACTCTACCACTGAGCTACCTTCCCAGCCCCATTTTTAAAAATTTTTCACACCAAGCCACCTTCTGGTGGCTCATGCCTATAATCCTAACTACTCAGGAGATTGAGATCTGAAGGATTGAGATTCAAGGCCCCCCAGGGCAGAAAAGTTTGCTTCACTCCATCTCTAATATACCCATCAAAAAACAGGGCTGGAGGTGTGGCTCAAGTGGTAGAGTGCCAACCTAGGAAGCATTGAGGTCTAAGTTCAAACCCCAGTACCACAAAAAAAAAAAAAAAAAAGTTTACATTGACTGCAACAAGTAGAAGGAAATAGAGGTGGCAGGTGGGAGCCTTGATGGTATTTGGGTAGGAGATGATGGTGACTATTTGGGAAGGTGGCACATAGGTTATACAGGCCAAAACTGAAACTAGATCACAGGTATCCTGCTGCCCAGTTTCTCACTTGGCACTTGGGTTTTTTTTTGTTTTTTTCTTTTTTTTGGGTCCGGTCGTGGGGCCTGAACTCTGGGCCTGGGTGCTGTCCCTCAGCTCTTCAGCTCAAGGCTAGCGCTCTACCACTTGAGCCACAGCGCCACTTGTGGTTTTTTCTTTTTGATTATGTGGTGCTGAGGAATCGAACCCAGGGCCTCAGGCATGCAAGGCAAGCGCTCTACCACTGAGCCAATTTCCCAGCCCAACTTGGCACTTGTTTTAAGGACCTGGTATCACTCAGTACCACATAAACAGAAAAAGCCAGAAGTGGTGCTGTCACTCAAGTGGTAGAGTGCTAGCCTTGAGCAAAAAAAAAAAAAAAAAAAAAGAAGAAGCAGCTTAGAGACAATGTCCATGTCCTGAATTTAAGCCCCAGGACTGGCAAAAAAAAAAAAAAAGGACCTGGTATCAGTAAGGCAGGGATAAAAGGATAAGGGATTGGGATCTCAAAGGCCCTCCCAAATAAATCAATACATAATCTTCAATCTTCTCTGACTCCTAGAATATATTATATATTCTACATGTCCCATCTTTTTTTTTTTTTTTTTTTTTGTCCTGGGGCTTGAACTCTGGGCCTGGGCACTGTCCCTTCAGCTCAAGACAAGCACTCTACCACTTGAGCCACAGCGCCACTTCTGGTTTTCTGGTGGTTAATTGGAGGTAAGAGTCTCATGGATATTCTTGCCTGGGCTGACTTTGAACCACAATCCTCAGATGTCAGCCTCCTGAATAGCTAGGATTACAGGAGTGAGCCACTAGTACCTGGCTAGCTTTTCTTTTCTTTTTCAGACAGGGTCTGGCCTCAAGTTCCCAATCTTCTTACTTCATCTTCCCAAGTTCTGGGATCGCAGGCATGTACCACTACATTGGCTCTCTTACTTGCTTTGTGTGTGCACATGTACACATGCTCACGAGTTCTGGGCACAAACACTTAACCATAGCTTCTTTGCTCAAGGTTGGTGCTCTATCAGTTCCACTTCCAGCTTTTTAGTGAATAATTAAAAATAAGAGTTTCATGGACTCTCTTGCCCAAGCTGGCTCCAAACTGTGATCCTCAGATCTCAACCCCCTGTGTGGCCAGGATTACAGGCATGAGCCAGCAATACCACCTTTATAGACAGGACATTAAATTCATTCGCATTGTTATAAAACTATCACTATATCTATCTCCAGCTATTTTTTGGGTTTTGTGGGGTTTGTGGTTTTTTGGTTTGTTTGGTTATTGTTGGTTTGAGGTTTTTGGGGTGTGTGTGTGTGTGTGTGTGTGTGTGTGTGTGTGTGTGTGTGTGTGTGTGTGTGTGTGTGTGTGTGTGTGTGTGTGTGTGTGTGTGTGTGTGTGTGTGTGTGTGTGTGTGTGTGTGTGTGTGTGTGTGTGTGTGTGTGTGTGTGTGTGTGTGTGTGTGTGTGTCTCTCTCTCTCTCTCTCTCTCTCTCTCCTCTCTCTCTCCTCTCTCTCTCTCTCTCTCCCCTGGAGCTTGAACCCTGGGCCTAGGAGCTTTCCCTGCACTCTTCAGCTCAAGGTGAGCCCTCTACTGCTTGAGCCACAGCACCACTTCCGGTTTTCTAGCCATTTATTGGAGATTAGAGTCTCACAGAGTTTCCTGCTTAGACTGGCTTTGAGCCGTGATCCTCAGATCTCAGCCTCCTAAGTAGCTAGGATTACAGATATGAGCCACTGGCACCCCGCTAGGTGTTTTGTTTCTAATTTTTATTTTATTTATTTATTTTTGGTAGGTCGTGGGGCCCAAACTCTGGGCCTAGGTGCTGTCCCTCAGCTTTTCAGCTCAAGGTTAGTACTCTACCACTTGAGCCACAGGGCCACTTCTGGCTTTTTTCTGTTTGCTTATGTGGTGCTGAGGAATGGAACCAGAGCCTCATGCATGCAAGGCAAGCACTCTACCACTGAGCCACCTTCCCAGCCCCTGTTTTTTATTTTTATTTATTTTTAATTTTTGGGGGGGTCCAGTCATGGGCCTGAACTCTGGGCCTGGGAACTGCCCCTCAGCTCTTCAGCTCAAGGCTAGCACTCTACCATTTGAGCCACAGTGTCACTTCCGGCATTTTTTTTTCTGCTTATGTGGTGCTGAGGAATCGAACCCATGGCCTCATGCATGCAAGCAAGCACTCTACCACTGAGCCACCTTCCCAGCCCTGGTGTTTATTTTTGATGCTACTGGAAACAACTCTCAGGGCCATCTATGGCCCCCTCCCTCCTTCCGTGTTCCTCAGCTGAAATTCTTATTTTGTTTTTGTCCGTCATGGGGCTTGAACTCTGGGCTTGGGCACTGTCCTTGTGCTCTTCAGCTCAAGGCGAGCGCTCTATGGTTTGAGCCACAGCACCACTTCTGGTTTTCTAGCGGGGGGGGGGGGGGGAGGGAGGTTGGGAGGGGGAGTTATTGGAGATAAGAGTCTCATGAATTTTCTGCCCAAGCTGGCTTTGAACCTGGATCCTCTGATCTCAGCCTCCTGAGTAACTAGGATTACAGGCATGAGCCACCGGCAGCCAGCTCCTCAGCTGAAATTCTATACCCATACAATACTGACTCCTCCATTTCTCTCTACTCCAGTCCTGGCAACCACAATTCTACTCTTGTCTCTCCAAATTTGAAATTTGACTGCTAGATATGTCACAAAAGTAGGATAGTATAGTGTTTGCTCTTTTTTTTTTTTTGGTTCCGGTTGTGGGGCCTGAACTCTGGACCTGGGCACTGGCCCTCAGCTCTTGAGCTCAAGGCTAGCGCTCTACCACTTAAGCCACAGCACCACTCCCAGCTTTTTTCTTTTTGCTTATGTGGTACTGAGGAATCAAACCCAGCGCCTTAGGCATGCAAGGCAAGCACTACCACTGAGCCACCTTCCCAGCCCGTTTGCTCTTTTTACTTTAGCTTATTTTACTCAGCATCATGTTCATATATCAAGGTCCATTGTGTGTGTTTGTGTGTGTGCATTTGTGTGTGGTTCTGGGGGTTGAACTCAGGCCTGGCATTTGCTAGGCAGGTGCACTACCACTTAGTCAGCCTTGCCAGCCTCATATACCAATTTTGTTTATCCATTCATCATTGTTCTCACTTTATGACTCCTATAATAATGCTGCTGTAAACATGGATGTGCAGATATCTTGGTTCAAGTTGCAGTTTTCAGTTCTGTTGGCTGTATACCCAGAAGTGGAGTTGTTGAATCAGACAATTTGGGGGTGTCCTGTGCCTCTAGACAAGTGCTCTACTGCTAAGCCCCATCCCTAGCCCGTGGGCTTGAGTTTTGAAGAACCACCTCACTGTTTTCCACAGTAATCTACACTTTATACCCTGCCAGCAATACACAAGGGTATTTCTTGGTATCCTAACACTTGTTATTTTCTTGACTTTTTTTTTAATAATAGTCCATGTGTGGATGACAAGTTCAGGAAACTTTGAAATCCGGTTAGACTACATAGAGAACTTTCTCTTTGGGAAGATAAATGAGAGTATGGAATACTGGGCCCAAACCAGTCACAAGCTTCTCGGAGCTTTCAAGCTCTGTGACTCGGTCCAGGAGCATGGTCCTGACCGCCACTCCTGACTTCTTTCCTGGCTTCTCCCTTGCAGGTGCCTGGCTGCAGCAAGCCATGCAGTAAACCATGCCCCGGCCAGGACAGCCCCGCCCATCATCTGGGCCACCATGCTTGGGACCCTGGGAGCGGCCAGTGGCTTACGATAAGCCACCCCAGCCTCCTCCTGGCCGTCGCACCCGTAGGCCAGACCCCAAGGACCCTGGCCACCATGGGCCGGAGAGTATCACCTTCATCTCTGGCTCTGCGGAGCCTGCCGCTGAGCCCCCAGCCTGCTGCCTACTCTGGCGCCCCTGGGGATGGGACTGGTGCCGGGCTGCCTTCTGCTTCCGCCGCTGCCGGGATTGTCTGCAGCGCTGCGGGGCCTGTGTACGGGGCTGCAGCCCCTGCTTGTCAGCAGAGGACTCCACCGAGGGGGCTGCTGAGGTCCACTGGGCCAAGGAGCACAACGGTGTGCCCCCTAGCCCTGACCGGGCACCCCCCAGCCGCCGGGATGGCCAGCGCCTCAAGTCCTCCATGGGCAGCAGCTTCAGCTACCCTGACGTCAAGCTCAAGGGCATCCCAGTGTACCCCTACCGCAGCGCCACCTCCCCAGCTCCCGATGCGGACTCTTGCTGCAAGGAGCCACTTGCCGACCCCCCTCCCATGCGCCACAGCCTGCCCAGCACTCTGGCCAGCAGCCCTCGGGGCTCAGAGGAGTACTACTCCTTTCACGAGTCAGACCTGGACCTGCCAGAGATGGGCAGTGGCTCCATGTCCAGCCGGGAGATCGACGTGCTCATCTTCAAGAAGCTGACAGAGCTGTTCAGCGTGCACCAGATCGACGAGCTGGCCAAGTGCACGTCTGACACAGTATTCCTGGAGAAGACCAGTAAGATTTCCGACCTGATCAACAGCATCACCCAGGACTACCACCTGGACGAGCAGGACGCCGAGGGCCGCCTGGTGCGGGGCATCATCCGGATCAGCACACGGAAGAGCCGTGCCCGTCCACAGGCCAGAGCTGCCACCCCTGCCGCCGCCGCCGCCACCGCCCCTGACAGTGGCCATGAGACCATGGTGGGCTCCGGGCTCAGCCAGGATGGTAGGTGGGCTGGAGGATGTGGAGGAAGGGGGGCAGTGGGGGAAGCTCAGGCCACTGGATAGCTGGCCCCTTAGTGAGTCCCTGCTCTTCCTCCTCCAACTCCCATCTGCTCTTCCCAGTGAGGTCTGAGAAGCAAAGAGCTGGGACCCCAGGAGCCAGCCCCCTTGCACTGTCTGCTCAGCTCAACTGACAAGAATTCTCTCGCCTGCTACCACCTGCAGGCTAACCTGGGTAGAGCAGGACCCCAGGGCACATGACCAGGCCTACCCACACACATATATACAGAGCTTATCTGCCTTGTAAGATGGGGCCTTGATAGCTCAGCCTGGCCTTGAGTCACATCTTCCTGCTTCAGTCTTCTAAGTGCTAGGGTTCCAAGTGAGCCCCATCTCTTTCAGCTTTGTGGATTTTTGGGGGGGGGGGGGGAGGGCCCAGTTCTAGAGCTCGAACTCTGAGTTTGGGTGCTGTTCCTGAGCTCCTTTTAGTTCAAAGCTAATACTCTACCACTTGAGCCACAGCTCTACTTCCAGCTTTTTTGTTAATTAGAGTTAAGAATCTCATGGACTTTCCTGCCTGGGCTGGATTTGAACTACGATCCTCAGATCTCAGTCTCCTGAGTAGCTAGGTGTGTTGCTTTGTGTTATTTTAAGGGTTATTCCTCTGCCAGGGTGAGTGGCCCCTCCACTGAGCTGCCAGCAGGAATAGGGGTTGGCACTGAGAGGATATCATACTGACCACTGCCCTTCATGTTCCTTCTCTAGAACTAACAGTGCAGATCTCTCAGGAGACGACAGCAGATGCTATTGCCCGGAAGCTGAGGCCGTATGGAGCCCCAGGTGTGATCTGGACCTAATGAGTGCAGAGGGTGGGAGACTACCCTAGGAGCTTCTTTACCAGCTTCCTCTTGGGGGGGGGGGGGAGGTGAGGATGGGTAGGAAGGGACAAGGGACCTGAGCACAGTCACATGCCCACTCAGTCCTGTGAGCTCAAAGCATGGGACAAGCTGGGAGTGATCTACCTCCAAGCTCTAAGCCAGTCACTAGGGAGGAGGGCCGAAGTTTCTAGTGCTATCTCCTGGGAACAGGATCACTTCACTTTTAACAGAGGGATCCTGAGGTTCAGAGGTCAAAACAGTGGGTCAGCAGGGCAGGATGAAGACCAGGCTCAAGCCCTGCTCTGTTCCTTCTCAGCAGGCTTCTCCCTGGCTGTGGGCCCTGGATGAGCTTCTTCCCCTCTCTGAGCCTCTGCTTCCTCTCCCAACCAGGGTACCCAGCCAGCCATGATTCGTCCTTCCAAGGCACCGACACAGACTCCTCAGGAGCCCCCCTGCTCCAGGTGTACTGCTAACCCCTACTGACCCCAGCAACTCGCCCCTCCTGGGAGAAGCATATCCTACAGCACAGAGGGCCCAGAGTCCCTTTGAGCTCACACAGAACCAGGAACTCAGGAGCAGTGCCCACTCGCACTCCTCCTTTGGTTGACTGGTTCCTGGACCGCTGCATTTCACAGGGCCATAGTGCCCACATTCCCTACATCCCCAGCTGGCCTGATCCCTCCTCCCTGGGCCTGTTCCTGTGGCTGATCACCAAAAGCAAAGACTTGGGAGTTACATCCCCATAATGCATCACCCTAAAGCAATCATGGAAACTGTAAAAGACATTTATGTGGCCTGGGTTGGGGGTTGGTAGGGCCTGTTTGAAATTCTGTGGGCAGTGCCCGCTCATTATGCTCCGATTCTACATGTTAACATGATTATAGCTTCAAGTACAAAGGCAGCAAATGCCTGCCTGGTCATCTGGGCTCTGGTATAGTCCTTTCAGTCCCATTTGCCTTACCTAATCACTGCTGGAGCAGGACACAGGATATCCAGCCTGGCCATGTTGTGGAGTTGAAGTCAGAAGGCTACCTATGTCCTGGGTTCACCAAGAGAGCTAACAAAAGGGTATGACAGGGCCAGGCACTGCTGGCTCACACCTGTAATCCTAGCTACTCAGGAGATTAAAATCTGAGGATCATGGTTCAAAGCCAGCTCGGGCAGGAAAGGCCATGAGACTCTTACCTCCAATAAAACCACCAGAAAACGAAGTGGCACTGTGGCTCAAGTGGTAGAGCACTTGCCTTGACCTGAGAAGCTTAGGGAGTGTCTAGACCCAGAGTTCAAGCCCCATGACTGATGACAAAAAGTTGGACAGGTTTTTGGGGGACCAGGAGATAAAACTTAAGTCCCAGAAGGCTTAACTCAGGGCCTCAGTGCTATTTCTTTCTTCTTTGTTTTGGGTCGGTTGTGGGGCTTGAACTCTGGGCTTGGGTGCTGTCCCTCAGCTCTTCAGCTCAAGGTAAGTGCTCTACCACTTGAGCTACAGTGCCACTTTCGGTTTTCTGGTGGTTTATTGGAGATAGGAATCTGAGTCTTTCCTGCCTGGGTTGGCTTTGAACCATGATCTTCAGGTCTCAGCCTCCTGATTAGCTAGGATTACAGACCTGAGCCACCAGCACCTGGCCCTGGGTGCTATTTCTAAGCTTCTTTGACTCAAGGTTAGTGCTTTACCACTTGAGCCACAGTTCGACTGATGGCTTGTTTGATAGTTTGAGGTAAGTCTCGTGGATAAGCCTTGTTTTGAATTTCAATCTTCAAATCTCAGCCTTCTGAGAAGTATAGCTAGTAGCTAACAGGCATGATCCACTTGTGCCAGGCTTGACAAGTGTGTTTTTCTGTTATTTTTAGGGACTGACTACATGTCCTGCTTCTCATTAGTCCATTGTCTACAAAATGGCCTGTTCTGGCTATCCATACCCCTCAAATCCCTAGTCACTTCTCAGCCACCCCTCCACCCTTCTCTCCCTGATACTAACAGAGCACTGCCATTTTTTCACTGTTATCTTGGCCTTTCCAGCAACCCTAAAGTGGGAGAGGGAACTGAGGTGAGCTCCTTGGGAAAGAATCAGACTCTCCTTGTTTGGATGCCACAGCCCAGCCTGACTGAGGGCCTTTGGCTGCTCCTCACACCATGAGCAGTACCTAGTCCTCATAAGGCTGAACAAACTCGGAGATTTCTGCCACTCTCTCTTCATTTATAGCCTGTCCTGCCCTTTGGGAAATGACTACACAAATCACTTATCTAGTTCTTTTAGCAGACACACAGAATGGGCCCCAGAATCTAACTGGCGCCTTTCCTTAAGGTCTCTCATTCAGGTCAAGGCCTCTACAAAATGAAGTGACTTGGCTGGGTTATGTAGTCCAGTGGGAGAACACTTACTTCCTATGCAAGAAGCCTTATTTCATCCCCAGCATGTTAAGTACTTACATGCCACTGGAGCCCAGAGTGGGAAAGTAACCAACTCCCTCCATTCCAGCCTTGACCCTAGAGCATCAATTTCCTAACAGCCTTGTGAACCACTATTTGTCCCGAACACAGTGGGCTCAGCACTCTGTGATCTCCACTTCTAGCTGAGGCAAAGCAGGGTCAGTTTGCACTGGGTTAGCGTGTAGGCATTTCCTAGGAGCTGGCTGGGGAGTCCCAAAATAGGCAGAAGTCCACATCAGAGACAAACAGTGGCCCCCATGGACTTTATCCTCCCAGCCAGGTCTCTGTATGAGAATGGATTTGAGGCTCTGCAAACTTGGAGTGTCACCCAGGCCTTGCAGCTCTTCTGCCTCTGAAAAGTTTATAGTTTAAAAACATTTATTTCAGGGATGGGGTAAGTAGGAGGGCATCTAATTGGTCTTTTCTGAGTCACAGGCCCCTTTGAGAACCAGACACATTCTAGTCTTCACAGGCAAAAACACACCTTTGCTCAGAACTACAGACTAAAAGCCTTGCCCTACTACTTCCTCTTCAGTAATGAGAAATTGAGGCCCTACAGGGGCCTGCCCTAAGTCACATGGCACTATCTGGGCTAGAAGCCAGAACCCTAGCTCCAGCAGCAGCCAGAGGGACGAGAGAGGACACAGAGCTGGGTAAATAGCTTTAATGTGTAACAGAAGACCAACTGGGGAGGACAAGACCCTGGAGGCCTCAGCCCTTCTCTCATGATACCTTGGGACCCACATGCCTGGCCCAGTCCTGTGCCTGGCCCAGTCCTGAGGCTCCCAAGTCCCAAGAAGGATAGGAAAGGAAGTTGGATCGCTGGGGGCTCAGCCCCAAGAGTTTGGGAGCTAGTTGAATTTGGCCTTGGAGAAATCCATCTCTGGATGCTGATCCATGAACCTGGAAGAGAATGAAAGAAGAGGGTGAAACAGGCTGTCCCCCCTCAAGCTAATCCACTGTCCCCACACAGATGTCTATTCTCTTTAGAGCCCCGAATAATCTAGAGCCAGGCCAGGCCAGAGTCCCAGGTATCTGAGGGGCCATTTGAGTTGGAGGCTGGAAACAGAGGTGCCAACACTGGCACTGTTTGCCTGTAGGGGGTGATGATCGCCAGTTACCCCCTTGCAAAAGCTGTCCTTGCCCCCTCAGGATGACCTAATGAGTGATTAGGGTAAGCAAACCAAGGCCATAAGGCCATAAACTTAGCTGGCTCATGCTCAAAGGCGGCAGGGCAGCTCTCAAGGCCTGCTCAGCAACTATTCACCCTACTCCCTGCTGTTATCCAGGTGTAAGCCCCCAGCACCCATCCTCCCCACTTTTCAGTCCTTAAGTTGCTTACTTCTTCAGAATTTCCTGTTTCTTCTGCTCATCTGAGGTGGGCAGCCCCATGGACTTCTGTCTCTGATCGTACATCATTTTTTCTACCATGCTGCGTGTCTCACTGTCCAGGTCTGATAGCTGGAGACAAAGACCAGGATGGATGAAAGTTGATGACCACTTTGGGCCCTCCTCGCCCCTGCTTGCTCCAGCTTCCCCAACTGGTCAGGGCTCACCTTAGAGTTCTCAGGGTTGATCTTTTTGGTATTGATCTCAGGGTCACTGGACACCAAGCGACTCCACCACTCCATCTTATTAATCTATGAAAAGGAAGACACCCAAGGAGTTGGAAGGGGTTCACTCTGTGATCAGGAATCACCACTCACCCTTCCAGAGCCATCCACATTTTGCACCTAAGACCCACACAGGTCTATACTGAGATCAGGAGTAAAAAGAAGCCAGACCTCAGCCTTTCCAGAGCTGGGAGAGATAACAAGGAAGCTCACGGTTACAAGTTGGTGTGATAAGCTGGGTGCTGGTAGCTCATGCCTATAATCCTAGCTACTCCAGGGGCTTGAGATCTGAGGATCATGGTTCAAAACTAATCTGGAAAGAAAAGCACATGAGACTCTACTTCCAATAACCAGCAAAAAATCTGAAATAGAAGTGTGGCTCAAGCCGGGCGCTGGTGGCTCACGCCTGTAATCCTAGCTACTCAGGAGGCTGAGATCTGAGGATCGCGGTTCAAAGCCAGCCCGGGCAGGAGAGACCGTGAGACTCCTATCTCCAATAAACCACCAGAAAACCGGAAGTGGCGCTGTAGCTCAAGTGGTAGAGCGCTCGCCTTGAGCTGAAGAGCTGAGGGACAGCGCCCAGGCCCAGAGTTCAAGCCCCACGACCGACCAAAAAAAAAAAAAAAAAAAAAGTGGCTCAAGTCATAGAGCATCCAACCTTCAACAAAAAAAGCTAAGTGATTACATGAAGTCCTGAGCACAAGCCCTAACAGTAGTGCATACACATGCATGCACACACTCACACAGCTGGTACTGGTGGCTTATGCCTGTAATCCAAGCTACTCAGGCTGAGATCACAATCATGATTCAAAGCCAGCATGGGTAGGAAAGTTTATGTGACTCATCTCCAATTAAGCACCAAAAAGAGCCAGAAGTGTAGCTGTGTCTCAACTGTTAAAACACTACCCTTGAGCAAAAAAGCTCATGGACAGTACCTAGGCATGGAATTAAAGTCCCAAACTGGCACAAAAACAAGAGCTGGGATGTGGCTTAGTGGTAGAGAACTTGTTTAGAATGGATCAAGCCTTAGGTTCGATTTCTTGATACCACATAAACAGAAGGAGCCAGAAGTGGCACTGTGGCTCAGTGGTAGGGTGCTAGCCCTGAACAAAAGCAGCTCAGGGACAGTGCCCAGGCCCTGAGTTCAAGCCCCAGGATTGGCAAACAAAAAAAAAAAAAAAACTTACCAGTGTGATGAGAAAAGAAAAAAGTACACAGCTGATCATGGGTGGTCATTCAACATGAAAGGCAAGATGCTAGAGTAACATGCTAAGCCAGAAAACACAAGCAGTACCCCAAAAGCCACCTTCCCAGCCCCGAATCTTTTTCTTTTTTTTTTTTTTGGGGTCCGGTTGTGGGGCCTGAACTCTGGGCCTGGGCGCTGTCCCTCAGCTCTTCAGCTCCAAGGCTAGCGCTCTACCACTTGAGCCACAGCGCCACTTCCGGCTTTTTTTTCTTTTTGCTTATGTAGTGCTGAGGAATCGAACCCAGGGCCTCAGGCATGCAAGGAAAGCGCTCTACCACTGAGCCACCTTCCCAGCCCCCTGAATCTTTTTCTTGACTCAAACCAAGGACAGATTGTTTTAAAGGACTGGGAATATGGCTCAGTAGTAGAGTGCTTGCCTTGTATGCATAAGGTCCTGGGTTTGATTCCTCAGCACCACATAAGCAGAAAAAACTGGAAGTGGTGCTGTGGCTTAAGTGGTAGAGTGCTAGCCTTGAGCTGAAGAGCTGAGGGACAGTGCCCAGGCCCAGAGTTCAGGCCCCACAACTGATCCAAAAAAAAAAAAAAAAAAAAGAATCTTGTGGGAGTAAGTTATTTCCACAAGGGCCCAGCATGCACTGAGTCTGCAGATCTCACATACCTTCTCCAGATGCACCGTCACCACCTTGCCATCCTCAATGAGCCATGAGCTTTCCTCCACCTTCACCTCATTGTACAGCTCCCCATCAATGACCGCTGGCTGCCCCTTGAGCCCTACCCGGAGGTGACGCCGCTGGATATCCACTATCACATCCTTTCCCTTCAGCCGGAAGTTGACAGGGAAGGGTACTGCCAGCTGCATGGACACAGAAAGTCCTCTAGAGACTGCCAAGTCTCTAGGTTGGTTCCCAAACCTCCACCCCTGGCACCAGCCATCAACTTACATCCAGCTCCGACAGGGTCTGGGTCCAGCGGTAATTGGGCAGATCAGCCCCATTGCCTAGATTGGGCTTCAGTTTTCCTTTGTCCTTCTCATCTTCCTCCTCCTCTTCTTCCTCAGCATCCTGTTCACAGTCAGGGGCTACTTACTTAACAAAAACAGATTGGATCCCACTGCTCCAAGCCCAGGGCTGGCACTGGGTACACAACCACAAAACATAACTGGTCCTTGCCCACACTGTGGCAGGCAATGACCTGGTCCAGAAGTAAAACTGGATTCTGGGGCTGGGAATGTGGCTTAGTGGTAGAGTGCTTGCCTAGCATTCATGAAGCCCTGGGTTCGATTCCACAGTACCATATACACAGAAAAAGGCAGAAGTGGCACTGTGGCTCAAATGATAGGTGCTAGCCTTGAGCACAAAAAGGCTCAGGGACAGAGCCCAGGCCCTGAGTTCAAGCCCCAAGAATGGGGGCGCGCGCGCACACACACACACACACACACACGATTCTAATTTTTTGTCAGTCATGGAGCTTCAACTTGGCCTGGGCACTGACCCTGAGCTCTTCAGTTCAAGGCAAGCACTCTACCACTTTGAGCCACAGAGCCACTTCTCATTTTCTGGTGGTTAATTGGAGGTAAAAGTCTCACAGACTTTCCTCTCCAGGCTGACTTTGAACCGTGTTCCTCAGATCTCAGCCTCCTGAGAAGCTAGGATTACAGGCGTGAGCCACCGGTGCCCAGCTGGATCCAATTTTTTGCCTGGAAAGAATTCAGACTATCACATTTGAGTTGGCCCCCACAGACCTCAGCCAGTTTAGATGGTAACTGCACAGCCAGAACCTTCTCTGGCTCTTGGGTTTTCCTGCCAAGGTTTAAAGCCAGTGGCTTTATTTTTTTTATTTTTTGGTCAGTTATGGGGCTTGAACTCTGGGCCTGGGCGCTGTCCCTCAGCTCTTCAGCTCAAGGCTAGCACTAGCACTTGAGCCACAGCACCACTTCCTGTTATTATTATTTTTAACCCAAATTCATTTGTTCCATGCCCCTAAATAGGTTCCTGAAGTATGGGGAGAATTCAAAGCTGAGGGCAGGGAAAGGCAAACAAAGGCTTTAAGGAGAAAAAGGAAGGATGGTTCCCAAGCTTCTGCTTGGCCGGAATTCTTTTCTCCAATCCATCTCACCTGCTTTCCTGGTGAGCCAATGCTGCCGTTCTTGAGCTGGGCCTCATGATTCTCCGCATCCTTTTTCTATAGCAAAGAGCACACAGTTGGCAACAGGGCCCCACTTTCCAGGGTAACAGGAGTGGGGGGGGGGGGGGGACGTGGAGGAGGGACACCAAATCTCACCTGGTCAATCTCCAGCTGCAGCCTCTCAGCCTCCTCATCAGTCAGCTCCTTGATCTGTGGCCCAGGGGTCTCTGCCTTGGCTTCCTTGGCCAGCCTGGCTGCACGCTCTGCCTTCTCCCGCCGCTCAGACTCCTGCCGAGCTCGCTTCTCTCGCCGGGCCTTCTGTGCCAACTGGTTGTGGTGGTTAAAGGTCTGTGTAATGAGCTAGGGAAGGCAGAAAAGATGATGAGGACATTCCCAAGGCCTGGAACCTGAGAAAACACTATGCAATATCAGTTTCCTAATCTGCAAAATGAGAACACTACACTGAATACAACAATGCTGCTAGCTCAACTGGTATTAGCTACAATAAAGAAGTAAAGCACTCCTAAAAAGTTTTTCTAGGGCTGGGAATGTGGCTTAGTGGTAGAGAGTTTGCCTAGCTTTCATGAAGCCCTGGGTTCAATTCCTCAGTACCACATAAACAGAAAAAGCCACAAGTGGCACTGTGGCTCAAGTAGCAGAATGCTGGCCTTGAGTAAGAAGCTCAGGGGGGCTGGGAAGGTAGCTCAGTGGTAGAGCGCTTGCCTTGCATGAATGAGGCCCTGGGTTCGATTCCTCAGCACCACTTAAGCAGAAAAAAAAAAGCCAGAAGTGGTGCTGTGGCTCAAGTGGTAGAGCGCTAGCCTTGAGATGAAGAGCTGAGGGACAGCGCCCAGGCCCAGAGTTCAGGCCCCACAACCGGACCCAAAAAAAAAGAAGCAGCTCAGGGACAATGCCCAGAGCCTGAGTTCAAGCCCCAGGACTGTCCAAAAACAAAAAGCCCTTTTCAGCTGGTTGCCAGTGGTTCACGCCTGTAATCCTAGCTACTCAGGAGGCTGAGATCTGAGGATCCCGGTTCAAAGCCAGCCCAGGCAGGAAAGTCCATGAAACTCTTTTTTTTTTTTTTTTCTTTTTGTCGGTCGTGGGGCTTGAACTCTGGGCCTGGGCGCTGTCCCTCAGCTCTTCAGCTCAAGGCGAGAGCGCTCTACCACTTGAGCTACAGCACCACTTCCGGTTTTCTGGTGGTTTATTGGAGATAGGAGTCTCACGGTCTCTCCTGCCCAGGCTGGCTTTGAACCGCGATCCTCAGATCTCAGCCTCCTGAGTAGCTAGGATTACAGGCGTGAGCCACCAGCGCCCGGCTAGTCCATGAAACTCTTATCTCCAATAAACCCCCAGAAAACCGGAAGTGGTGCTGTGGCTCAAGTGGTAGAGCAGGCCCAGAGTTCAAGCCCCACAACCACCACCACCAACTACAAAAAACCTTTTCTAGGCTCTCAAGCCTCTGCCTACCTTCTTCCCTGTCTGTTACCTGAATGTTATCCTGTCTTCAGAGTACAACCCCAGCTGGACAACTCTTGATCCAGAAAGGCTATTTTCCCCTTCTCCAGAGAGCAAACTACCAATTACAATTGCTTTGGTGGTTCATAGCTATAAACCCAACTAGTCAGAAGGCTGAGATCTGAGAATTAAGCCTGGTTAGAACCCAGCCCAGGCAGACAAATCTCCAATTAACTAGCAAAAAGCTGGAAGTAGCCATGCACTGGTAGCTCATATCTACAAATCCTAGCTACTCAGGAGGCTGAGATCTGAGGACCACAGTTCAAAGTGAGCGTGGGCAGCAAAGTCCATAAAACACTTACCTTCAATTAATGACAGAAAAAGCCAGAGGCAGAGCTGTGGCGCAAGTGGTAGAGAGCTGGCCTTGAGCAAAAGGAGCTAAGGGACAGCGCCCAGGCCCAGAACCAGCAAAAAAAAAAAAAAAGCTGGAACTAGAGTCATGGCTGAAGTAGTAGAGCACTAGTCTGGAGTAAAAAACCTAAGAGACAGCACCCAGGACCTGAGTTCAAGCTGCTCCCCTTACACCCTCCCCCCCGTCTCCCAAAGACTAATCTAGTTGCCTGTCACTATCTGACTAGGTAGCCTCAGAGAAGTGAATAACTGCTTCTCAGTCTAACACAATCCTTGTCTTGTCAAAGGGACATGTAAAGTGCTCATTTCGACTGTCTGGGCTGTGGGGGGTCAGCTAGCAGGAGTGGGAGACCCTCTCTCTGCTAGAAGCCAGAAGCTTCCACTGAGCTCCCCTCACTTGCAGCATCAGCACCCATAAAATTAAAAATGCTAAATCTCAACCAGGCATGGTGCTGCCAGGTTTTTAATTTCAGTACACAGGAGGCAGAAGGATTTTGAGTTCCAGATTACCCTGAGCTACATAGTAAGACCCTGTCTCAAAAACAAAAACAAAACAAAAAACTAGAGGGCTGGGAATGTGGCCTATGGTAGAGTGCTTGCCTAGCATGCATGAAGCCATGGATTCCATTCCTCAATACCACATAAACAGAAAAAGATGTAAGTGACACTGTGATTCAAGTGGTAGAGTACTAGCCTTGAGCAAATGAAGCTCAGAGGAAGTGCCCAGGCTCTGAGTTCAAGCCCCAGGACTGGGGGGGAAAAAAAACTGGAAAAAAAATAAAGCAATTTTTGGACCCTACCCCAAACCTACAAAATCAGAAACACTAGAGTGTGACCCTGAGGTAATCTCTCTGCCTGTCTAAAAGCAACCTTGGAGTATGCTGTTCTTTGCCTAGAATTAATCTGCCCAACTCCCAAGTCACATGGCAAGCTCCTACTCACTATCTAGAACCAGCCCAAGTGTCTCTTGGGTTATACCTTGTCCTTCAGCAAGTGGGTGGCCACCCACACATGGCACACACTCAAAAATGTGTACACCTAGAGAGAGGCCCCACAGGGCACTCACCAGGTGATCAGTGGTCAATAAACCATCTTCCAAGCATCTCTGACCCACAGCTGGAGGAAGGAAAGAAGGAAAGGGCTCAGCACAGGATCACCCATGAGCTCCAAGATCTAGGGTGCTGCCAAGTACCCGAGGGTTTGCATTCACCTGTGAGCATCCATAGCATCAATCCCAACCCCTCAGCCCCAACACCACACTGGAATATACCTCATCTCTGCCAGAAAAAAAAGGGTACCAAAAGCTCCCCTCTCCTACCAAGCACGTAAGTTAACAAAGGGGATGGCAAGAAACCCAAAGGTCTGCCATCAAAAGAAACATGTACTAGACACTGGTGACTATAATCCTAGCTATTCAGGAGGCTGAGATCTGAGGATCGAAGTTCAAAGCCAGCCCAGATAGAAAAGTCCATGAGATTCTCATCTCCAATTAACTTCCAGAAAACTGGAAGTGGAGCCGTGGCTCAAAGTAGTAGAGCTCTAGTCTTGAGTGAAAGAACTCAAGGACAGTGTCCAGGCCCTGAGTTCACGCTCCATGACTGACAAAGAGAGAAACATCAGGTCATAAGGTAACTGCTCCTCAGAATCTGATCTACCACAGGGCCTTGTCCTAATCAGAAGGACCTTGAACTCAAGCCATTTGCCAACTTGTGGCCAAGGGGAGGCAGGAACAGGGCCCTCCCCTCTCCCAGCCCAGCCCCAGTGAATCATGCCACATACCATTTGTCCTAGTCCTGTGGAACTCCTGGAGGTTAAATGAGGGCAGAACTGAACAACTAGGGAGAGTCAAGGCCAATCACAGCAGCTTCTGACCCTTCCTCCCAGTCCCCTCCCACCGATGGTCATCCTGTTTTGCCGCCTCCCTGGAGGAACCAACCCAGAGACTTCAATGTAGTGACAGACGCCTCTTTAGGAAGGGCAAAGGGAAAGGGTGGGATGGTACAGGTGAGCACAGGCTCTCCTCCACCAGGCTGGATGACTGACATCTCTTTAGGAGGGATGGGGAAGTAAAGTGCCATAAGTAAGCACATGCCCTCCTCCACCAGGCTAGATGACTTAAATAGATGGTTCCTACCAGACTGGCTAAGGTAGACTTCCAAACAATTTAAACTGAACCCAAGGCATCAGGCCACCTAGGGAGGTGATACAAATGGTAAGTAATATTGGCGAGGATTCTCAACAGAGATCTGGCTGAATTCCTTCACACCCCAGCAATTCTGCCTCTAGTCCTGTCTCCCCCCCCCCCCCATTCATCTTCACATGTCAGAGACCACTGGGCTGGAATGGTACATTTAGTCTTACCCAGAAGGCCTAACCAGCCTTACCAAGAAGCTAGTTCCCTGAGGCAACTTCTTCCCCATGTTTCCCATCCTAGGACAGAGGATAGCTTCTGTGAACATTCAGCTGAACCAATTTTTTAAATTTATTTTTGTTGGTCATGGGGCTTGAACTCTGCACCTGGGCACTGTCCTTCTGCTCTTCAGCTCAAGGTAAGCGATCTACCACTTGAATCACAGCGCAACTTCCAATTTTCTGGTGGTTAATTGGGAGATAAGTGTTACGGACTTTCCTGCCCAGGCTGTCTTTGAACCAAAATCCTAAGATCTCAGCCTCCTGATTAGTGAGGAGTACAGGCGTGAACCACCAACAACCAGATAGGTTTATAAACAGTAGTTGTGGATCAAAACAGCCCACAGCTCCCCTATAATGCAAATCCCACTCCTGCCTGGGCTCTTCTGCCTAGTCTACTCCTTGATGACCCCTCCAGATCAGAGTAAATTTGTGTGGGCTGGGCACTGCCCCCCTCCCTGGGGATTCACACTTTCCTTCTGTAGTTCTTTTCCTGCCACTGGCTTGTTCTATGCCTCCCACACCTGGGACATCTTCTGCCCACATTGGGGCTGTCCTGATCCTACTGGGGCTTTCAGGTTGTTCAGAGGCCGCACCCCCTGCAAACCTTTCATGATATTAACTAAAGTGGCCTTCGCCTTCCCAAACTCCAAGAACTGTACCTCAAGTTCACTGACAGTGCCTTCCCTTTTGAAAAGAATGATCAGGCCTATGACTCATGGTCCTTGCCTAATACACCTTTCTAACACTCAGAACAGAGCACCACACAAATTTGGCTGAAGAGAGAATTTTATGGAAGTTTTTATTAAAATGTGAATCCTTACATAGGGTCAGTGGCTCATGCCTGGAATCCTAGCTACTAAGGAGGCTGGGAACTACCAGGGAAGCAAAGTCCTCAAGACTCTATCTCCAATTAACTATGAACCACAGCACCACTTCTGGATTTTTGTTTATGTGGTGCTGAGGAATCGAACCCAGGTCTCATGTATGCAAGGCAAGCACTCTACCACTGAGCCACCTTTCCAGCTCCCTCCATGAAACTCTTATCTCCAATAAACGGCCAGAAAATCAGAAGTGGAGCTGTGGTTCAAGGGGTAGAGCACTCTCCTTGAGCTGAAGGGCTGAGGGACAGCACCCAAGCCCAGAGTTCATTCCCCACAACCAACAAACAAAAACAGAGAATCCAAAGGACAAACAAACATTACATGAGCCGGGCTACTCAGGAATCTGAGATCTGAGGATCACAGTGCAAAGCCAGCCCAGGCAGGAAAGTCCCTGAAACTCTTTTTTTTTTTTTTTTTTTTTTTGGGTCCAGTCATGGGGCCTGAACTCTGGGCCTGGGCGCTGTCCCTCAGCTCTTCAGTTCAAGGCTAGAGCTCTACCACTTGAGCCACAGCGCCACTCTGGCTTTTTTCTTTTTGCTTATGTGGTGCTGAGGAATCGAACCCAGGGCCTCAGGCATGCAAGGCAAGCACTCTACCACTGAGCCATCTTCCCAGCCCTCCCAGAGACTCTTATCTCCAATAAACCACTAAAAAACTGGAAGTGGCACTGTAGCTCAAGTGGTAGAGCGCTCACCTTGAGCTGAAGAGCTGAGGGACAGCGCCCATGCCCAGAATTCAAGCCCCACAACCGACCAAAAAAAAAAAAAGCTGGGCGCCATGGCTCAGGCCTGTAATCCTAGCTACTCAGGAGGCTCAGATCTAAGGATCAAAGTTCAAAGCCAGCCCGGGCAAGGAAAGTCCATGAGACTCTTATCTCCAATAAACCACTTGAAAACTGGAAGTGGCGCTGTAGCTCAAGTGGTAGAGCGCTCACCTTGAGCTGAAGAGCTGAGGGATAGCACCCAAGCCCAGAGTTCAAGCCCCATGACAGACAAAAAAAAAAAAAAAAGAAAAGAAAAGAAACATTAATGACACCATGAGGATTTGAGACCCAACAAGAAACAGTAATATTTGTGTGGTCTGTCCCAGGCTCCTGACATAGAGCTCCTAATTTCCTGAGTGACAGGAACCTTTTTGCTCTAATTAAGCTGCTCTTATTGGAACCCTACAATGGAGTTTCAAGATTGGGCTGGTTGCCAGAAAGACCTAGCAGAATCAGAAGTGGGCTCTTGCGAACTCATTTGCCAACTTCCCAGAGGGGGACAGTATCTGAGGATCAAATTAGTCACAGTGGCCAATTATCTAGTCAATCATGCCTATGTATAAAACCTCCATAAGGAACTCATAGGGCCTGGAGAAGTTTTGGGTTGCTGGATGTGTCAAGATGCTGGGAGAGAAGCAAACCTAGAGAGAGAGTATGGAGGCTTTACTCCTCACATCTTGGCCCTATGCAATGCTTCTGTCTGGCTAGTCTGAAGATGTACCTTTTACAGTAAATAAAACACTTTCCCAAGTTTGAGTCACTCTAGCAAATTACTAAATCTAAGGAAGTTGTATGAGCCCCTGAACTATAACCCATTGGTCACAAATAAGAGGGACCTAACTGTTGTGTCAAGGGAGTGGTTTTATGGTACTGAACCTTTAACCTAAGGAGATATATGTTAACTCTGGGTTGCTGGTTTAAGAACTGAAATGAAGCCAGGTTTCTCATCCTGTATTATAGCTTTTTAGGAGGCCAAGAGATCTGAGGATCACTATTTGAAGCTAGCTTGGGGAGGAAAGTCCGTGAGACTCTTATGTCCAATTAACCATAAAAGAGCTGAAAGTGGAGATATGGCTTAAGTGGCAAATCAATAGTCTTGAGTAGCTGGGCGCTGGTGGCTCATGCCTGTAATCCTAGCTACTCAGGAGGCTGAGATCTGAGGATCGCGGTTCAAAGCCAGCCCGGGCAGGAAAGACCGTGAGACTCCTATCTCCAATAAACCACCAGAAAACCAGAAGTGGCACTGTAGCTCAAGTGGTAGAGCACTCGTCTTGAGCTAAAGAGCTGAGGGACAGTACCTAGGCCCAGAGTTCAAGCCCCACAACCGACCAAAAAAAAAAAAAAAAAAGTCTTGAGTAAAAAAAGGTAAAGGACAGCAAGTACCCAGGTCCTGAGTTCAAGGCCCAGTATTAGAACACACAAAGTAGAGCCACGCACCAGTGGCTACTCACAGAAAGCTAAGACCTGAGACTAGCAGTTCAAAGTGAGCTTAGAAGGTGAAGTCCATAAAGCTTGATCTCCAACTAACCAACAAAAATCTGGGAGGGAGCGCTGAGAAGGTGGCTCAATGGTGGAGTGCTTGCCTAGTATGCATGAAGCCCTGCATTCAATTCCTCAATACCACATACACAGAAAAAGCGAGAAGTAGCACTGTGGCTCAAATGGTAGAGTGCTTGGGCAAAAAAAAACTCAGGGCCATGCCCAGGCCCTGAGTTCAAGCCTTGGGACTGGCAAAAAAAATCGGGGGGAGGGGGGGGGGCGGGCGGGCTGGGAAGATGGCTCAGTGGTAGAGCGCTTGCCTTGCATGCCTGAGGCCCTGGGTTCAATTCCTCAGCACCACATAAGCAAAATGAAAAAAGCCGGAAGTGGCGCTGTGGCTCAAGTGGTAGAGCTCTAGCCTTGAGCTGAAGAGCTGAGGGACAGCACCCAGGCCCAGAGTTCAGGCCCCACAACCGGACCCAAAAAAAAAAAAAAAAAAAAATCTGGGGCGGGGGGGGGGGGGGGGTAAGCTGGGGCTGGGAAGGTGGCTCAGTGGTAGAGCACTTGCCTCTCACGCATGATGCCCTGAGTTCGATTCCTCAGCACCATATTAAGCAGAAAAAGCCAGAAGTGGTGGTATAGCACTAGCCTTGAACTGAAGAGCTGAGGGATAGTGCCCAGGCCCAGAGTTCAGGCCTTACGACAGACAAAAAAAAAAAAAGCCGTACAGAAGGGAGGCTCACAACAGATCCTGGTTTCAATCCCAATTTCTCCTACAACTCAGCTCAAAACCTTGCACAGGATGCAACACATCCCTGTGTCAACATCCTCATCTATAAAATGGGGAATATGAACATTACCCCTCTCATAAAACTACTGAAGACATGGCAAACAAGTAAGGAAATTATGCAGCAAGGAGTGGGCTCTATTGACAGCTTGACTTCTCAAACCTCCTGGCATGCCACAGAAGGCCAGATGAGCTTTTCTTCTACAAAAACACAACAGCTCAAGGGACAGGAATCCAACACTCACCTTCTCTGCCATCCCCTCTTCTCCTCCAATGAAAAAGTCTGTTTTGCGTCGAAGGAAGCTGAAGAAAGTATTTACAAGCTGAAAGACAAAAGAGAGACAACTGAAGGTATGGGGGTGCCATGATGGAAGCCCCTGATGAAACAAGGTACGTGGATTTAAGTAGACTGACAGACTCTAGCTAGGTGATTAAAGCAGTTTCTTAACATTATACTACAGCGGGGCTTTGCTCTAGGATCTTGAGGAGTAAATGATGTACTGGGGGTAAACCCTTAGCAGTTTCTGGCCCACAGCAGGAAATCCACTGGCAGGGGGCAAACACTTCACAAGCAGGAAACCTGAGCCCCAGGTTATCCTTCTTATCTGAAGTGAGGGCAACCACAGTGGCTTAGAATTCAGCTATAGCGGGCGCTGATGGCTCATGCCTGTAATCCTAGCTACTCAGGAGGCTGAGATCTGAGGATCAAGGTTCAAAGCCAGCCCGGGCAGGAAAGGCCGTAAGACTGCTATCTCCAGTAAGCCACCAGAAAACCGGAAGTGGTGCTGTGGCTCAAGTGGTAGAGTGCTCACCTTGAGCTGAAGAGCTGAGGGACAGAGTCCAGGCCCAGAGTTCAAGCCCCACAACAGACCAAAACGAAAAAAAAAAAAAAAAAGAATTCAGCTAGACCCCAACTTATTATAATTTGCCTGAGAACCTATGGACTTCACCATCGTATAAAAGCAACATGCTTTCAGTTATAATCTTCTCCTGGGCTAGCAATACCCTCTTGCAATGATGGGCAGCTGAACTGCAGCTTCTACTCAGCTACTAAAGGAAAAAGTTATCTGCCAGTATACATTGCTCAGCTATGACATAGTTCAGCAGGTTCAGTATATTAATGCATTTCCCACTTACATTTTCAACTTACTTAAGATTGGAACACCTTGGACTGGGAAGTTGGCTCAGTGGTAGAGCACTTGCTTTGCATGCATGAGGCTCTGTGTTCGATTCCTCAGCACCACATAAGCAAAAAGAAAAAAAACAGAAGTGGCGCTGTGGTTCAAGTGGTAGAGCACTAGCCTTGAGCTGAAGAGCTGAGGGACAGCTCCCAGGCCCAGAGTTCAGGCCCCAGGACCAGATCCAAAAAAAAAATTTAAAAAATTTAAAAAGATTGGCACACCTTATCAAGTCTTACACATTCATAAAATTCTTTTTTTTTTTGGTCCAGTCGTGGGGCCTGGACTCTGGGTCTGGGCACTGTCCCTCAGCTCTTCAGCTCAAGGCTAGTGCTCTACCACTTGAGCCACAGCACCACTTTGGCTTTTTTCTTTTTGCTTATGTGGTGCTGAGGAATCGAACCCAGGGCCTCAGGCATGCAAGGCAAGCGCTCTACCACTGAGCCACCTTCCCAGCCCCTTCTTGATGAATGAAACAATCCGGTGTTGACATAACCTTAGTTAACACAAGGAGTGATCCTAAGTAGGATGCTAGAACTGAACTCATGGCTATACTTTCTAGATATTCTTTCAATTCACTCAAAAAACAAATTCAGGGGCTGGGAAGGTGGCTCAGTGGTAGAGCGCTTGCCTTGCATGCCTGAGGCCCTGGGTTCAATTCCTCAGCACCACATAAGCAAAAAGAAAAAAGCCGGAAGTGGCGCTGTGGCTCAAGTGGTAGAGCTCTAGCCTTGAGCTGAAGAGCTGAGGGACAGTGCCCAGGCCCAGAGTTCAGGCCCCATGACTGGACTCAAAAAAAAAAAAAAAAAAAAAAAAAACAAATTCACTCTCAAATCCATTTTATTTCAACAATTTAGGAAATGAAGATAGGGAGCCTTTTATACATGCAGATTAGGAACACCTCTTCTACTTCAAAGGATTTAGAAATCCTTGGTTGCCCCAGGCACCTGGGGTAAAGACTGAGAATGGAAAGCTCAATGAAAACTTGCCCCCAGGCTGGGAAGGTGGCTCGGTGGTAAAGTGCTTGCCTTGTATGCTTCAGGCCCTGGGTTCATTCCTCAGCACCACAAAAGCAGAAAAAGCCTTAAGTGGAGCTTATCTCAAATGGTAGAGCACTAGCCTTGAGGTGAATGTGCTGAGGGACAGTGTCCAGGCCCAGAGTTCAGGCCCCACAACTAACAGAAAAAGAAAACTTGCCCCCAGTGACACACAAAATCTGCCAGATTGGGAAAAGTACAATGGGCCTAAGAAGCCTGGTCTTTTCTTGGTGAATGGCTTGTTGGATGGACCAGCAAATCCCTCTCACGCTATTCCAAAGCTGCTTTATACAATAAGGGTTCTAGCCTGATCTAAATAGGCATTCCTACCTCTGTTAGGGAAAAAAAAGTATAGCCTGAATATGGAAGTATTTGCATGTATAAAAATGGAACAATGAATCCTGCTAATATTGTTTCAGGAAGGTAAAGGAAGTGAGATAAAGGAAGTAAGTCTGGAATACATTGTATAAATGTGGGGAAAAACGAATACCACCCCTTTTTTAACTCATATATGCTAATGATTTTTAAAAATTACAGCTGGGGCTCACACCTATAATCCTATTCAGGAGGCTGATCCCAGTTTGAAGCCAGTCCAGGCAGGACAAGTCCATGAGACTCATCTCCAATTAACCACCAAAAAGCCAAAAGTGGAGCTGGGGTCAAGTGATAGAGTTCTAGCCTGGAGTAGAAAAACTCAGAGACCAACACAAATAAACAAACAGACCAATAAATGAATATGTGCCAGTCTGGGGATTTTTTCCCTGGTTCTGCAGCTTTAACTCTGGGCCTGGGTCCTGTCCCTGGGTTTCTTTCGCTCAAGGATGGCACTCTACCACTTGAGCCACAGTCCCATTTGTGGCTTTCTATAAGTAGTTTATTGGGGATAAAAAGTCTCACAGGCCTGGGAAGGTGGCTCAGTGGTAGAGTGCTTGCCTTGCATGCATGAGGCCCTGGGTTCAATTCCTCAGCACCACATAAGCAAAAAGAAAAAACCCGGAAGTGGCGCTGTGGCTCCAGTGGTAGAGCGCTAGCCTTGAGCTGAAGAGCTGAGGGACAGTGCCCAGGCCCAGAGTTCAGGCCCCACAACTGGACCCCCCCCACCAAAAAAAAAAGTCTCACAGACTTTCTTGCCTAGGCTAGCTTCCAATCACTATCCTCAGATCTTAACCTCCTAAGTAACAAGGATTACAGGTGTGAGCCACCAGTGCTTGTCTAGTTTGTTTTTTTTTTTTAAACTGTACTTTTGGGTGGTTTTTCTTTTCTTTTTTTTTTTTTTTTTTTTGGTTGGTGGTGGGGCTTGAACTCTGGGCTTGGGCGCTGTCCCTGCGCTCTTCAGCTCAAGCCGAGAGCTCTACTGCTTGAACCACAGCACCACTTCCGGTTTTCTAGTGTTTTACTGAAGAGTCTCAGACTTTCCTGCAGAGCTGGTTTGAACCATGATCCTCAGATCTCAGCCTTCTGAGTAGCTAGGATTACAGGTATGAGCCACTGGTGCCCGGCTTTTTTTTTTTTTGCCAGTCCTGGGGCTTGAACTCAGGGCCTGAGCAATGTCCCTGAGCTTCTTTTGCTCAAGGCTAGCACTGTACCACTTGAGCTACAGCACTACTTCTGGCTTTTTCTGTTTATGTGATACTGAGGAATTGAACCCAGGGGTTCAGGCATGCCAAGCAAGCACTCTACCACTAAGCCACATTCCCAGGCCTTGAGGGTTCTGGGATACTGAGGGTAGAACTCAGGATGTTACCAGCCTGCCAGTTGATTCTTATCCTTCATACACATGTGTTATTGGGCCTTGGCACCCAGTATAATTTATGCTTTTGAAATGCTCTTTTTAGCTCCAAGAAGGCAAAGGACTATATCCTCTAGATCCAGGTTCATGAGTGTTTAGGCCACGTGAAACAATCCAGACAAAACACCATGCTGAATGAACTTCAAGACACTACACTTCAAGACACTACAAATCGACAAAACTGGGATTCATAGTTCCATCTCAGACAAGCAAACCGTAACTTGGAAAGAAATACGGCCAATCTGTAAGGGGTGAAACTTAGTTGTGAATACAAGTCTATTCCATTCACGGCAGAAAAGGACCACGTGCTTTCCCCCCCCCCCCCAGCCCGCACACTACTTAGCAGACTGGCTCCACATTTGATTAGAGGGACGTAAATCACGTCTTGGATAGTTTTTGTCGGGGACCAGAAGCATGAGTGTGTGTGCAAGTAGGGGTGAGCCTAAGACTCGGGGAGAGGGGCCGGGGAATTCCGGGGCGCTGGGATTATTAAAGCAGTAACTATGGAGGGGCGCCAGAGGCCCGGAACTGATACCCAAGGGGCAGAGCCCCGCCAGAGGGACGAGGGTGGCCCAACCGGAAGCTGGAGTGCGGGTGAGAACGTTGGGGGATCCCAGGAACCCTCCAGGCCACCCGGGGGGGGGGGGCTGGCTTCGGCCCTCAGAGGCAGGGGGAGGGCGGCGGGCGCGCCGGGGCTGCTGGGTGGGCCAGCGCCTCGGGCCTGAGGGCCGAGGCCGCGCGGGCGTTACCTCCTGCACGCCGCCCTCGTGCTGCTGCGCCATGGCCAGCAACATGCCGTCGAACCGCTCCTCTTCCTGCTCCCCGCCCATCGCTCCGGTTCCGATCTAAGCCCCGATCACCGCACTCGAGACCCGCGCTCTCCTGCCCCTCACGGTAGCGTCCGGCCCAACGGCTCCGCTGCTCAGTTTGCTCTGTCTTCCGCTGCGGAGCCGGAAACACGCACGCGCCTGGCCGCCAAGGCCCGCCCGCCTTCCCTCCTCCCGCCTCTCCCCCCAGGCCAGCGGCCAGTCACCGCGCGCGAAATAGCCCGCTTCGCTCACCATTGGGCGGCTGGATGAACCAATCAACAAGCACATCCAGGAAGCGGTAGGCGGAGCCGAGAGCCTAGGAGTTTGGCTTGAGTTGCTATGGTCACCAAATGCTTTGGAGCCTTCTAGAAAGCCCTTGGTAAATTCTGACAAGGTTTGAAGTTAAGAAGGAACAGGCTTTCCTCCCCCATCTTGCTAACAACCTCCTAGCATATAGACCAGTGGAACTAACAGTTCTTGTCATTATTTCTTCCGAACCTATATTTGGCAATGGAGACCAGAAAGAAGGTGGTACGTACTTAAGAATGGCTCACTTGTGGGAAGGTGACTCAGTGGTAGAGTGCTTGCCTTGCATGCATGAGGCCCTGGGTTCGATTCCTCAGCACCACATTGGCAAAAAGAAAAAAAGCTGGAAGTGGTGCTGTGGCTCAAGTCGTAGAGCGCTAGCCTTGAGCTGAAGAGCTGAGGGACAGCGCCCAGGCCCAGAGTTTAGGCCCCACGACCGGAACCAAAAAAAAAAAAAAGAAAAAAGCTGGAAGTGGTGCTGTGGCTCAAGTGGTAGAGCACTAGCCTTGAGCTGAACTGCTGAGGGACAGTGCCCAGGCCCAGAGTTCAGGCCCCATGACCAGACCCCCCCCCAAAAAAAAAAAGAATGGCTCACTTGCTTCTTTACTATCATCACTTATTCCACCAGGCATCATTGGTATGCACATTGCTCAAGGCCTGGGTGCTGTCCTTTAGCTTTTTTGGTTCAAGGTTGGTGCTCTACCACTTGAGGCACACCTTTCCTTCTGGCTTTTGCAGGTTAATTGGAGATAAGTCTTCCTACCCTGGCTTAGATTCTGATATCTCAGCCTCCAGAGTAGCTAGGATTACAGGTGTGAGCCACCAGCACCAGATATTTAAGAGAGAGAGAGAGAGAGAGAGAGAGAGAGAGAGAGAGAGAGAGAGAGAGAGAGAGAGAGAGAGAGAGAGTATGAATGAATGAATGAGAGAGAGAGAAGAATTTTATAACTTCCTATGTTGCCTAGGCTGGCCCTGAACTCATCAGTCTCTTGAAAGCCTGGGGTTATTAGTGTGTGGCAACATGCTGAGCTGAGTTCATTTTCTCAGATATTTGATTACAGCAGCAGAAAACTAACATACCAGGACAGCCTGAATCCAGTATCCACCCCCTATCCATTTCACCTGAGGTGAGGGATTAGCCTTGAACTGGCTTCTGATTTTATAAATCAGTCCCAGAGACTTGTATGTGACTCTTCCCTCTGAGGCCAAGGCCTGATCTTGGACCCTGGTGAGTTCACCAAGATAATAAATGTTGCTCAACAAGTCCTCTTGGTGAAACGTCAATTTTCCCTAGTAACCTCTGACTCCACCTACATTTGAACCCTCCAAAGCAGGTAAATGGCTGATCAGGACACGATGTGCAAAGTGCTCTATCAGGGTTGTGGACTAGGTGACACGGGAACTCAGGAAAGGAGCACTTTCTCTTCTCAGGATGCAAAAAAGGGAAGAAAGGAAGCCTGTACCAGAGTACTAACATTTCAGCTAGACTAGGCTCAGTAACCAGAGGAGTTTGAGAAAGGCATCACTGGGGGCTGGAGTGTAGCTTATCAGTAGAGTTCTTGCCTAGCATGCACGAAGCCCTGCGTCCCATTCCTCAGCACCACATAGACAGAAAAAAAAAAAAAAAAAAAAAAAAAACCAGAAGTGGCACTGTATAACTCAAGAGGTAGAGTGCTAGCCTTGAGCAAAAAGAAGCCCAGGGACAGTGTCCAGACTCTGAGTTTGAGCCCCATGACTGGAAGAAAAAAAAAAAGCATCACTGGAGGGGCAGTGTGAGGGGAAGTGTGGAAAAAAGGTTGAAGGTACAATGAAAATGTGAAAGTGTGTAATATACCCCAGGACCCAAAGGTACTGGCATTCCAAATTCAAATTCCCATCCCCTGTATTTGAGTTTGAACCCAGCACCTCACACTTGGTAGGCAGGGGCTGTAAGCCACACATTCAAAGCCCTTTTCTGTGTTTATTACTTTTTTGTGCCAGTCCTGGGGCTTGAACTCAGGGCCTGGGCATTGTCTCTGAGCTTCTACCAAGTGGTAGCATTCTGCCACTTGAGCCATAGCACCACTTCTGTATTTTTCTGTTTATGTGGTACTGTGGAATCAAACCCAGGGCTTCATGCATGTTAAGCAAGCACTCTAACACTAAGCCACATTCCCAGACCCTCATTACTTTTTAGCAATAATCCTACCTATGGCTTCTCAATAGCTGGAACCAAAGGTAAACACTACCATGGCCAAATAGGGGTCCCTAAGAAAATTTTGCCCAAGCTGGCTTCTAAACATGATCCTATCTCTGTTTCCCAAGAAGCTGGGATTATAGACATGAACCATTACACTTGGATCCCAATTTCAGTTCTTAACCCAGACCCTGACCTCCCAGTTGTCTGAAGTAGTCTGAGCCTTCTTGCATATAAGAAAAACATGTGGGCTCCGAACATAAGATGGTTTAAACATCTGCAATACATTATCTTTTTTTTTTTCCAGTCCTGAGATTTGAACTCTGGGCTTGGGCACTGTCCCTGAGCTGCTTTTGCCAAGGCAATCACTCTACCACTTGAGCCGCAGTGCCACGTCTGGCTTTTTTTTAAAAAATATTTTACTGGACATAAGAGCCTCACCTAGGGGCTGGAAGGTGGCTCAGTGGTAGAGCACTTGCCTTGCATGCTCGAGGCCCTGGGTTCGATTCCTCAGCACCACATAAGAAAAAATCTGGAAGTGGCGCTGTGGCTCAAGTGGAAGAGTGCTAGCCTTGAGCTGAAGAGCTGAGGGACAGTGCCCAGGCCCAGAGTTCAGGCCCCACGACCGGACCTCCCCACCCCCCCCCCCAAAAAAAAGAAGAGTCTCACCTAGTTTCCTGCTCAAGCTGGTTTCAAACCACAATCCTCAGATCTCACCCTGCTAAGTAACTAGGATTAGAAGTATAAACCACCGGCACCAGGCTTGCAATACATTATCTTTTTTGGGGGGGGGCGAGGGGGAGAGTCTAGTCATGGGGCCTGAACTCTGGGCCTGGGCCCTGTCCCTCAGCTCTTCAGCTCAAGGCTAGCGCTCTACCACTTGAGCCACAGCGCCACTTCCGGTTTTTTTCTTTTTGCTTATGTGGTGCTGAGAAATCAAACCCAGGGCCTCATGCATGCAAGGCAAGCGCTCTACCACTGAGCCACCTTCCCAGCCCTGCAATACATTATTTTAAGAGAACTCTTTAATTTTACAGCTAATGCCCTACCAGTACCTGGCACATAGTTGATGTTCAGTAAGTGGCAGCTATTACAATTATTAGGATAATGAGGATTGTTAATTCCACTTAACAGTAATACCTTCATTCCATTATTGCATGAAGATTAGCTGAGATGAATGTGTTGGGAAATTACTTTGTTAACCACAGGTGCCATACAGATGAAGGGTGTTATCATGAGCCTTTCCTCTAGAAATTCAAGCAACACAACTCTACTACTCTGTTGTAGCATATCGCACCCCCCACCCATATGTCTGTCAGACCTGGAGCTACTAAGAACATGGCTGTGGCTGTCTCTCCCTCCTTCCTGAAAGCTGATCTGAGTCTCCTCTTTTATACTGAAGGCTCCAGAGAGCAAGACTCATCTTCTCTATCAGACTAAGGTCTCTGAAAGACTAATTGTATCACTCCAAATACATTTGGAGCTCCAAAATGCAGAGCTGTGTCTCCACTTCTGACTTGTGGGGCAGGGCCTGGGCAGAGGTCAGCTGATGAGCCATCTCCCTGACAGAAGCCTCTACCTTTCTGAGCAAACAGCCCCAGACAGGTCCTGGAATGTAAACATCTGGCCCAAGGCCTTGTCTTACCCTCCAGGAAGTCTAGGACTGACATGCCAACCTGCAGGCAACACACAGGGCTCAGAAAACATAGTTCTCGGAAGTGGCGCTGTAGCTCAAGTGGTAGAGCCCTCGCCTTGAGTTGAAGAGCTGAGGGACAACGCCCAGGCCCAGAGTTCAAGCCCCATGACCAACAAAAAAAAAGAAAAGAAAACATAATTCTCCAAGAACCCAACAATGTGAAACCCAGGGATTAGTATCCAGCCTACAGAAGATCTCTTCCTTTTTGACTCCCTCTTTCAGAGAATGAGGATGTTCGCAACCACAGCAATGAAAGAGGAAGAAAAAAAAAGAAACACATAAAAAGAAAAAGAAGGGAAGGAAAAGAAAAGGCCAGATTACTTACATTCAAGTGAAAAATGTACACTGGTTTGTCTGCTGGTACTTAATTATTTAGATAGAAGAAAGTGAGAAGCTAAGTCCTTCTACTCTATCCCAGAAATTGCTTGGGCTCACTCTGTCCCTGCAATAGTCCTGCAGGCAGGCTTTACTGTCCCAGATGATATTCAGAGATCACTGGAAGTTGGCCCAAAGTCACATAGGTGGGAAGCAATGGAGCCAGAAGCAGGTGTCAGGGCTGGCAAGACCAGAACTGCCTTCTCTCCATCCGGAACAGTAGGCTCCTGAAGTATGGTGACAGGCCTGCCAGGTTGGACTGGCCAAGGTCCAAGGACACAGCATAACCAAGGTCCCATTTTGTACATCTTGCCATCTGAGACAAATGCCTGGGACAGAGGAACTATGTGGCAGCAGAAACATTTTTGGTCCAGATCCCAGGTAGGCCACACTTGCAAAGCAGGTAGCAGGAGGTGGCAGGCAGCTAGCCACCCATTCTGAGAGACTAGGACTCCTGCTGTACAACCCAGTTAGTGGATCCAGAAGAACAAATTGGGGCCCTTTCCTGTTGGGGTGACCCTGGGCAAATCATTTCACGTCTACAAGTGTCATCTCATAAGAATCTAGCCTTATAGGAAAGCACTCCGTATTAGATTGGAAGGCAGATACAAGTGGCTTATGCCTGTAATCAATCCTAGCTCCATGGGAGGTGGAAATTGGGAGGACTGAATCTCCAGACTAGCAAGGGTAGAAAGTTTAGGAGACTCCATCTCTACCAAGAAAAACTTCACACAGTGATACATGCCTGTCATCTCAGCTATCCTAGCCAAAAAAGGAAGAAGGAGGAGGAGGAGGAGGAGGTCTGGGATGTTGGCTCAGTGGTAGAGTGCTTGCCTTTCATGCATGAGACCCTGGGTTCGATTCATCAGCACCACATAAACAGAAAAAGCTGGCAGAGGCTCTGTGGCTAAAGTGGTAGAGCGCTAGCCTTGAGCTGAAGAGCTGAGGGACAGCGCCCCGGCCCAGAGTTCAGCCCCCAGGACCAACCAAAAAAAAAAAGAAGAAAAAAAAAAAAAGGGCGGGGGGGGACTGTGTGCAGTCAGGAACCAGTGGCTCACATCTGTAATCCTAGATACCCAGGAAGCTGAGATCTGAGAATGGCAGCTGGAAGCCAGCCCAAGCAGGAAATTCCAGAAGTGGAGCTGTGGCTCAAGTGGTAGAATGCCAGTCTTTTTTTTTTTTTTTTGTCAATCATGAATCTTGAACTCTAGGCCTGGGCTCTGTCCCTCGGCTCTTCAGCTCAAGGCTATTGCTCTACCACTTGAGCCATAGTGCCACTTCTGGTTTTCTGAGTGGTTTATTGGAGATAAGAGTCTCACGGATTTTCCTGCCCCGGCTGCCTTTGAGCCATGATCCTCAGATCTCAGCCTCCAGAGTAACTAGGATTACAGGTGTGAGCCACCAGCATCCACAGAATGCCAGTCTTATTTGAAAAAGCCAAGGCTCTGTGTTCAACCCAGTACCAGAACAAAGAGGGGAGGTGCGTTATGTGGATCCAAGCATAGACTGTCTTGCCTTTCAAGTTCAAGGCCCTGAGTTACAAAAATAAAATAAAAAAATTAAGAGTGGAAAGTGATTCACACCTAGGAAGCACTCATGATGGTTCTGTGAGGGCCTCTCAGGGGCTGTAGGAATCCAGGTCTGGGCTGGGGTCTGAAGGACCCTATTCCTCCAAGGCCTCCCACTATCAGAGATGGAGGATCCAAGGGCTTCCTAGACTTCACAGTTGGGCAAAGTCCTCCCAGCCCCCCAGAGTCCTGGTTCCTTTCCCGGCAGCCTGTTCCTTCCAACAGGAGCAGGGCTCCAAGGTTAGACAAACAAGCCAGTGATAAAACACTTCCAGGCTGGGCCTTGCATTCAAGGCCTGTCCGGCTCTGTGGCTTCCTGGCTTAGTGAGAAACCTGCTTTTGTACACACATGGAAGCGGGCACCGAGGGAAAAAGCAGTCACAGCTACCTGCTGATTGGGCACCTGAGGCCTTGGTGCCTTGGTACACCCGGGTTAATGACCCTGTTTATCCACTTGAGTCATCTGATAAAGAGCAGCCGGGCAAGCAGACAGGTGGCCCCATGCCCTGCACCTAGCCCTGGCTACTTCATTGACTAAAACCATATCAGCGCCACGTGGAGCTCCCCTGGTCCCCTCCCCCACCACTTCCCCAGCAGGCCTGCCAGGGTCAATGTGTGTGTGTGTGTGTGTGTGTGTGTGTGTGTGTGTGTGTGTGTGAATGAACATGACTTCTGGAGTCAAGGTTGTCAAGCCATTCCCCCTCCCGCCCATTGCGGATATAAATAACACCCACAGCACAGGACACAAGGCCAGAGAGTGAGGAAGAAGTTGAAGCAGGTCTCCAGCCATGAGCTCCAGCCATCAAGGGGCCTGCCCATGCCAGGGGCCTGCAGGACGCCCAGCCATTCTGTACACACTTCTGAGCCCCAGCCTCACGGCCAGTCCCTCTGTGCCCCCATCCGGCACCCACTGCCTGTGCAGGCAGCACCGGCCCGTCCACCTCTGCGCGCCACATCGCACCTGCAGGGAAGCTTTGGATGTCCTGGCCAAGACAGTGGCCTTTCTCAGGAACTTGCCATCTTTCTGCCAGCTGCCCACCCAGGATCAGCGACGCCTGCTGCAAGGCTCCTGGGGCCCCCTCTTCCTGCTTGGCTTGGCACAAGATACTGTGACCTTCGAGGTGGCAGAGGCCCCGGTGCCCAGCATACTCAAGAAGATATTGTTGGAGGAACCCAACAGCAGAGCCAGGAGTGAACAGCTGCCCAACAGACCCCAGCCCTCCCTGGCTGCTGTGCAATGGCTTCAGTGCTGTCTAGAGTCCTTCTGCAGCCTCAAGCTGGGCCCTAAAGAGTATGCCTATCTGAAAGGAACCATCCTCTTCAACCCAGGTGAGCTCACAGGTGGTGCTAGACATGGCACTGTGGGAAGGAGGGAGAGAGTACTCTAAGAGCTTGGCATCCATTATCTCATTGTGTCCTTATTTAGTATCAAATAGTCTTCTCCTAGATGCTGCACAGAGCAGCTAAGGGATTAGGTGATGATCACACAGCCCGGGAGAAGCAGAGCAGCGATGGAAACACAGATCAGCCCACTCCAGAGGCGGCCTTTGGCACTGGGCCTGGGAAATTTGCTCTGACCTTCAGGGAATGTGGACAGGGGAAGGGAAGACACAGCTGTGTCTCTACTAAGTCTTCAAGGGCAGTCTGCATGGGGAAGTTCTGAAGGTTAAACTCCTCCATGGCTTCAGAAAGGCTACACAGAGGAGAGGAAGGAAAGGGTGTAGGGAGGTCTCCTTATAATCTCCTTATGAGATCCAGCCCTGAGAACAAAGGATAGAAAGAATATTCTTGATAGCTGGAAAGCCAGAAGGCCTTGCTGGTGCCAGTTGCAGAACAATGATTTTGTGTGTGTGTGTGTGTGTGTGTGTGTGTGTGTGTGTGTGTGTGTGTGTGTGTGTGTGAGTGTGTGTGTGTGTGAGTGTGTGTTTACCAATACTGAGGATTGAACTCAGAGACTAATCACGTTCTTGCTTGTCTTTTTCCCATGAAGGCTAATGCCCTACCACTTGAGCCATACCTCAACTTCTGGCTTTTTTCTGGTTAGTTAGAGACTAGAATCTCACAGACGTTTCTGCACAAGCTGACTTCAAACCATGATCCTCAGATTTCAGCCTCCTGATTAGCTAGGATTATAGGCATTCAACCACTTGTGCCTGGCTACAGTAATTAATTATAACAGTAGCAAAATCTCACTTACCATATGTTAGGCCCAGTTCAACACATACTGGCTCATTTAAACATCACAAGTTCCAAGTACTCTCATTATCCCCATTTTACACATGAAGAAAGATGGAAGTCACCATTTGCCCAGGGTTACTGAGCTGGTAAGTGAGACTCAGACCCAGGCATCCTGGTCCTTAGTCTTAATGGATGAGAGAATAAAATGATAATAAAGAGGTGGTAGTTAGTTCCTCAAAAGTAGAATAAAGTTGGCAGAGAGGTTTTAAGGTTGTAGTTCAGTGGTAGAGTGCTTACCTGGCATTCCAGAGATCCTGGGAACTATCCTCCACACAAAGGGGGTGGGGGACAGGCAGGCAAGTCTGACAAAACCAACGTCAAACAATATGCTGTCTCCTAGAAACCCATTTCATCAGTAAAGGCATAGGCTGCAAATGGAGGGATGGAAAATGATATTCTAGTCAAATCAAAACAATGCAAGCAGAAGTAGTTATACTTTTTGTTTTGTTTTTGTTTTTTTGCCAGTCGTGGAGCCTGAACTCTGGGCCTGGGCACTGTCCCTCAGCTCTTCAGCTCAAGGCTAGCGCTCTACCACTTGAGCCACAGGGCCACTTCCAGCTTTTTCTGCTTATGTGGTGCTGAGGAATCGAACCCAGGGCTTCATGCATGCAAGGCAAGCACTCTACCACTGAGCCACTTTCCCAGCCCAGTAGTTATACTTTTATCTGACAAAACAGACTTCAAAACAAAAACTGTGAGACTAAGAAGGGCACCATGTCATGGATTGGAGTGGAAGATATTATGTTAAGTTGAATAAGCAGACATACAGAAATGATGCATATTATCATGTGAAAGCTAAAAAAAACATTTGCCAGGCACCCATGGATCACACCAGTAATCCTAGCTACTCAGGAGGCTGAGATCTGAGGATCATGGTTCAAAGCCAGCCTGGGTAGGAACATGAGACTCTTACCTCCAATTAACCACCAAAAAACCAGAAGTGGCACTGTGGCTCAAGTGGTAGAGCACTGGTCTTGAGCTGAAGAGCTGAGGGACAGTGCCCAGGCCCAGAGTTCAAGCCCTACGATTGACAAAAAAAAAAAAAAAAAGTTGATTGAAAGTAGAATACTAATTGCCAGAGATTGAGAAGGCTTGGGAAAGGATGGAGGATGGAAAAGAGAAGTTGGATTTAATTAATTCCATATGCATAACATGAAATATCATCCTGAATTCTGTAATATCTATCATTAACATACCCTTTTTTTTCTGGTTGTGAGCTTGAACTCAGGGCTTAGGTGATGTCCCTGAGTTTTTTTGCTCAATGCTAGCATTCTATCACTTGAGTCACAGTGCCACTTCCAGCTTTTTCTGAGTAGTTCATTGGAGAGGAGTCTCACAGACTTTCCTGCCCAGGCTGGCTTTGAACCATGATCCTCAGATCTCAACCTCCTAAGTAGTTAGGCTTATAGGTGTGAGCCACCAGTATCCAGCAACATGTCTTAATAAAATGATCAAATGGTCAAGATCTAATTGGAGGGGGGGGGGAGGCATCCAGATGTTGGTGGCTCATGTCCATAATACTAGCTATTCGAGAGGCTGAAGGTTTGAAGGTTTGAAGCCAGTCAAGGTAGACAATCCCTAACTAACCAGTTTTTAAAAAGCTGGGCACCAGCTACTCAGGAGGCTGCCAGTCCAGGCAGGAAAGTCCATGAAACTCTTATCTCCAATTAACCACCAAAAAGCCAGAAGTAGAGCTTTAGTGGTAGGGAACTAGCCTTGAGCAAAAATGCTCAAGGACAGCACCAGGTCCTGAGTTTAAGACCTAGGATCCACTCCCCGCCTCCTCCAACGAGCCAGAATTGGAGATATGGCTGAAGTATAGAGTGCTTAGCAGACAGTGAAAAAGCTGAGCCCAGAGTATGAGGCCCTGAGTTCCAGCCCCATTATTGGCATGTGTGTGGACATGTGTGTGCACAAAGACACACACACACACACACACACAGTTAGCCCAATGAGCTCCCTTCCCACACTCTTGTCCCTTTCCAAAGCTTTAGCATACTCCTTTCCTAGGCAACACTAGTAAAAGCAGTAAATAATCAGCCTCCAACCCCCTTTACCTTTGGATGGCACTCCTCTAGGGCAGCTACCACCATATAAGGCTACAAGAACTCCTTGGAGTGACCTTCAGGTCTGGGTAGCTGCTAACTGGGCAGCAGCCATACATCCTAGTCCACCATGATGAAGCCCCTGACCCACAGGTCTACAGCAGGGTCTCTGCCTCCTAGCCCCTTCTGACTCCTCCTAAAACTCCTAGGTTATAGAAGTCACCTCAGACAATAGCCAGCACTTCTTCTCAGCTTCTCAGTCTTTTCATGTGAGAAGGGGTCTTGCCGGTCCCTATATTGGCAATATTGTACCTGGATGTCTGCATGGTTTTCTGGCAAAATCTAATATATATATATATATATATATATATATATATATATATACTGTAACACACACACACACACACACACATGAGGCAGAGGCCTGATATTCTGGGCCAGCCTCATCCTCTGGTGGCTGGGAGTGGGTGCTCACCGGCGTCTTTACCCTCTCAACTCTGTTGTAGATGTGCCAGGCCTCCAGGCCGCATCCCTCATTGGACACCTGCAACAGGAGGCTCACTGGGCCTTATGTGAAGTCTTGGAGCCCTGGTACCCAGCAGGCCAAGGCCGCCTGGCCCGAGTCCTCCTCATGGCCTCCACCCTCAAGAGCATTCCACCCAGCCTTCTTGGGGACCTCTTCTTCCGGCCTATCATCGGAGACGTTGACATCACTGGACTCCTGGAAGACATGCTTTTGCTGAGGTGACCTGAGGAAGAGGGAGCCAATGCTTCTTGAGGGGAAGCCTGACAGTGCCCAGTTCCACAGGCGCAGTCTCTCACCCATCCAACCCCAACTTGCATTTCCTTGGCTTGGAAGTAGTGCTATAGCAACCTCGTAGGACTTTGGTGGTGCCTAGAGCCTCTGGGCTAGAACTCCCTGTCCTCTCCGGGGATAGGGATGGAAGTTCAGATTACTGTTGATCCAGAAATCCTCCTGACTTTGTACAGACCTAAATTAATTTATTGGTTTTTGTAATAAAAAGTGTGACATGCTTGAAGCTACACACTGTTATTTCTTTATATGAAATGGACTTATTCACCTCCAAGGTCATTCTGCCCTTGTCAGAGGGAGCCCAAAGGAAGGAGCTCTAAGGAACACAGGGACTAGGGCTAGGGGAGCTAGAACATTAATTTTTCAGAGGAAGATGATGACTTGATTGATTGTGTGTGTGTGTGTGTGTGTGTGTGTGTGTGTGATATATATTAGTATTGGAGTTTGAACTCAAGACTGTGTGCTCTTGCTTGGCTTTGCCTTTTTTTTTTTTTTTTTTTGGTCTTAGGGCCTGAACTCTGGTCCCTCAGTTCTTCAACTCAAGGCTAGCACTCTACCACTTGAGCCACAGCACAACTTCCGGCTTTTTCTGCTTATGTGGTGCTGAGGAATAGAACCCAGAGCCTCATGTATGCAAGGCAAGCACTCTACCACTGAGCCACCTTCCCAGCCCTGGCTTTGTCTTTTTTGTTTGTTTGTTTGTTTGTTTTTTGGTCCGTCGTGGGACTTGAACTCTGGGCTTGGGCCCTATCCCTCAGCTCTTCAGCTCAAGGGGAGTGCTCTACCGCTTGAGCCACAGCGCCACTTTTGGTTTTCTAGTGGTTTATTGGAAATAAGAGTCTCACGGACTTTCCTGCCCAGGCTGGCTTTGAACTGCCATCCTCAGATCTCAGCCTCCTGAGTAGCTAGGATTACAGGCGTGAGCCACTGGTGCCTAGCTGGCTTTGTCTTCTTAAAGCTGATGCCCTACTACTTGAGTCATTCATCTAGGTCCAGATTTTTGCTGGTTAATTCGAGGTAAGTGTCTCATGGACTTTTCTGTCACAGCTGACTTTGTACCATGATGCTCAGATCTCAGCCTCTTGAATAGGATTACAAATGTGAGCCAATGGTGCCTGGTGTGACTTTATTGCAAAGGATGAGATTCATTTTATACATGGATCTGAATCCAGCTGACTCTACCAGTTCACAACCCTGTCACTTCCTTGGTCTTATCAGTGGGGCAGGGGAGAGAGAGAGGTTTTCTCATACCCAAATTTTCAAATAACACCCCCAACAAGTCACATTCTGTACTGGCTCCCTCTTATCTCAGGAATAGTAGAGGCACAGCCAATCAGGAAGCAATCTAGTCACAAATTAAACCAGGCCACTGAAGATGGGCACTGGTGGTTCATGGCTGTAATCGTAACTATACAGGAAGCTGAGATCTGAGGATCCCAGTTTAAAACCAGCCCAGGCAGGAAAGTCCATAAGACTTTTTTTTTTTTTTTTTTTTTGTCAGTCATGGGTTCTAAACTCTGGGCCTGTGCACTGTCCCTCAGCTCTTCAGCTCAAGGCCAACACTCTACCACTTGAGCCACAGCGCCACTTCCAGCTTTTCTGCTTATGTGGTGTTGAGGAATCGAACCCAGGGCCTCATGTATGCAAGGCAAGCACTCTACCACTGAGCCACCTTCCTAGGCCAATCCATGAGACTCTTATCTACAATTAACCACAAGAAAACCAGAAGTGGTGCTGTGGCTCAAATGTTAGAGCACTTGCCTTTAGCTGAAGAGCTCAGGGACAGTGCTTAGGGCCCAGAGTTTAAGCCTCATGACCAACCAAAAAAATAAAAAAATAAAAGGTTAGGGGCTGAGAAGGTGGCTCAGTGGTAAAGTGCTTGCCTCGCAAGCATGAGGCCCTGGGTTCCATTCCTCAGCACCATGTAAGCAGAAAAAGCCGGAAGTGGCGCTGTGGCTCAAGTGGTAGGGTGCTGGCCTTGAGCTGAAGAGCTGAGGGACAGTGCCCAGGCCCAGAGTTTAGCCCCATGACTGAACAAAATAAATAAAGGTTAGCCAGGTGTAGCTACTTAGGAGGCTGAGATCTAATGATGGCAGTTCAAAGCCAGCCTGGGAAGAGAGTTCTTGAGTCCTGGAGCTTGAGCTCAGGGCCTGGGTGCTGTCCCTGAGTTTCTTTTGCTCAAGGCTAGGACTCTACCATTTGAGCCACAGCGCCACTTCCAGCTTTTTTCTTTTTGCTTATGTGGTGCTGAGGAATCGAACCCAGGGCCTCATGCATGCAAGGCAAGCACTCTACCACTGAGCCACCTTCCCAGCCCTGTCATTACAATTTCTGTAGCTTAGGATCCTTGAATTTCCTCCATTCCTTCAGCTGACACAAAAGAGCAATGTTACTTAGGGTTGGTCTGCAAGCTGCCCAGAGGCAAAGGCAGGCTGAGCCGACCCACAATGGTTTGGACACACAAGTTGTGAAAGTTTACAACACTTCCGTGACACTTGGTTCCCTTCCGGAGTTCCCTTCTGCCGCTCCTCTGCAGTACCCCTATCCTGGGATCCTCTGTCTAGACATTCCCATTGTCCAACTACTTGGAAGGCCATGGCCTCCTGCACTGTTCCATTCAGAGGTAGCTTGGATCTGTTCTCATGGGTCAATGTCTGTGCCTCAATGTTTGTGAAAGATTGAGACCTGGTCAGGGTGACTGACCTAAAGGGTGCACAGGAGAGAAAGATAACAGCGGCAAAGCCTGCAGGACCTGCAAGCCTCCTGACCTGGTTAGGCCCCACCCCATTGTCACCACAGTTTGGATCCTTTTTCCAGGGGATCAAGTTAATTATTGCTCAGTGAAAGGTCATTCTCACAGGGACAACAGCCTGGGAGTCATCATTCAGCCCTCACGCTCAAGCCCCCATCTTAGAACCATGCTGCACTGGCCATGTCCCCGTGATGTACACTCAGTGCCAGCAACAAGGACATCCCTGTCCCTCACCCAGTCTCCTGCTCAACAGTCATCTCTGGTCAGAAACAGCTTAGACCCCACTACAAAGATACACGTAACTCAGATGTGTAAGTCAGACCCACCTGCACAGACACTGACTTCCCCCAAACACACTTTGAACCCATCCATACAAAGCACAGAAAGCATGGCACACAGCTGGGGATGTGGCTTAGTGGTAGAGAGTTTGCCTAAAAGGCATGAAGCCCTGCGTTCGATTCCTTAGTACCACATACACAGAAAATGACGGAAGTGGCGCTGTGGCTCAAGTGGTAGAGTGCTAGCCTTGAGCAAAAGAAGCTCAGGGACAGTGCCCAGGCCCTCAGTTCAAGCCCCTCATATAAGCAGGCCCCAACATGTTCACACATCTCAGTCTCCTCAGAATCTACAGATTCAGGACAAACTGCTCTACCTAGCATTCAGAACCTCAACTAACCAATCATTCCTGTCCTTATCCATAGTGACTCTAGACATCAACCCTCTTCTCAACCACTCCCTTCAGCTAATGCCTACTCAAATCCCCCAATAGAAGCATCATTTAGAACCAGTACAAGCCCTGTATTTCTCTACCTCACACCAAGCCTCTAGACCTTGACTTCATGCCATCAGGACAGTTTACCCTCCCTTCCCAGCCTGCCTTCGCCTCTGATGCATACAGCCCCTTAAATCTTGCCAACTCAAGAGGTGACTCTTAGCTGAGTACCAGTGACTCATGCCTATAATCCTAGCTGTTCAAGAGGCTGAGATCTCAGGATTGCAGTTTGAAGCTAGAAGGACAGAAAAGTTTGAAGCCAGCAGGACAGAAAAGTCCATTAAATTCTTTTCTCCAATTAAACACTAAAAAGCCAGAAGTGGGGCCTGGGAATGTGGCTTAGTGGTAGAGTGTTTGTCTAGCATGCATGAAGCCCGCCTTGGGCTCGATTCCTCAGTACCACATACACAGAAAAAGCCAGAAGTGGCACTGTGGCTCAAGTGGTAGAGTGCTAGCCTTGAGCAAAAGAAGCTCAGCCTTGAGCAAAATAAGCTCAGGAACAGTGCCCAGGCCCTGAGTTTAAGCCCCAGAACTGGCCAAAAAAAGCCAGAAGTGGGGCTGTGGTTCAAGTGATAGAGTGCCAGCCTTGAGCAAAACAGCTAAGGGACAGTGCCTAGGCCTGGAGTTCAAGCCCCAATATCAACACAAAATCAAAACAAAATAAAGGATGACTCTTGCAAGAGTAGAAAACTTGTTTTCCTGATATGACTCAATCTAGCAAATTCAGGGACTTAGGCTCACCCTATTTCTGTGATGCCCTTTCACTAACTGCCTCTAATAATTAACAGTGGTATACCCCTGCCCCTTTTTTTCTCTTTCCATACATATGGTCTAAAGAAACAAGAATGCTACAGTGCCATAAGAGCAATACTGCTTTTTCCAGTAGCCTGCACTTTTCAAAGGTGGAGGACTCTGTCCCCATTATAAGCATTCTGGGGTGGGACTTGTGTCTCATTTCCAAGCAGGGAAGAAGAAACAGGTCAAGACAGGGTATGTAAGTTACTCAAGGTCTGAGCTGGTCGTCTGTGCTGAGATTTGTGTGATTCAAGAGGTCAGATTCTCATCACCCAGGCTGGAGTGAGTCATGGTCAGGACCAGGCTGTCTGGTGTGTCACTTCAGCCTTTAGTTACTCCTTAGCCACCATCCCTGTGTAGGCCCAGGCAGGGATGACTCACTCAGGAAAACAGGAGAGAAGTTGTGACTCTGTATCTGCCTAGGGTACCATTTTGTTAACCTCACTATTCCTGTCATCATTAACTAAATCATTAGCTGTGTGTTAGGCAGTCTAGCAGCTAATGTGTGCTGGGCCCTGCAATGAACAGGCTGCCCTTAGGCATTCCTATACTCTAGTACCTTTAGTCTAGTGCCAGTGGCTACTCAGGAAGATGACATCTGAGCATTATTAGTCAAAGCCAGCTTGGGCAAGGTCATCTGTGAGCTGCTGCGGCAGCGGCTGCTGCTGCTTCCTCCTCCTCCTCCTCCTCCTCCTCCTCCTCCTCCTCCTCCTCCTCCTCCTCCTCCTCCTCCTCCTCCTCCTCCTCTTCCTCTTCTTCTTCTTTCTTCTTCTTTTTTGTGGAGGTCTGTTGTGGAGCTTGAACTCAGGGCCTGGTCTCTGTCCCTGAGCTTTTTTGCCCAAGCTGTGCTCTACCACTTTGAACCACAGCTTCACTTCTGGTTTTTGAGTAGTTTGAGAGTCTTATAGGGACTTTTCTGTCCAGACTGGCTTCAAACTGTAATCTTCAGATCTTCAGATCTCAGTCTCCTGAGTAACTGTGATTACAGATGTGAGCCACCAGAATGAAGCTATCTGTGAGATTCTTTTTTTTTTTGGTCGGTCGTGGGGCTTGAACTCTGGGCCTGGGCGATGTCCCTCAGCTCTTCAGCTCAAAGCAAGTGTTCTACTGCTTAAGCCACAGTGCCACTTCCAGTTTTCTAGTTTTACTGGAGATAATAGTCTCCCGGACTTTCCTTGCCCAGGCTGACACGGAACTATAATCCTCAGATCTCAGCCTCCTGAGTAGCTAGTATTACAGAGCCCTCAGCTCTGTGAGAGTCTCATCTCCAATTAATCAGTAAAATGATTCAGGGGGTAGAGCTCCAGCCTTTACAGAAAGTGCCAAGTGAGAGTGAGAGGCCCTGAGGCCCCAAGTTCAAGCCCCAGTATCTATACTCAGTAAGGAGAGACTTTAGAATGATTTTTTTTGTCGGTTGTGGGTCTTGAACTCTGGGTCTGGGCACAGTCTCTTAGATCTTCAGCTCAAGGAGCACACTCTACCACTTGAGCTACAGCACCACTTCTAGTTTTCTGGTGGTTTATTGGAGATAAGAGTCTCACAGACTTTCTTGCCTGGGCTGGCTTTGAACTGAGATCCTTGGATCTCAGCCTCCTGAGTAGCTAGGATTACAGGTGTGTGCCACAGGTGCTCGGCTTTAGAATGAATTTTTTTTTGGGGGGTCCGGTCATGGGGCTGTCCCTCAGCTCTTCAGCTCAAGGCTAGCGCTCTACCACATGAGCCACAGCGCCACTTCTGGCTTTTTTCTTTTTGCTTATGTGGTGCTGAGGAATCGAACCCAGGGCCTCAGGCATGCAAGGCAAGCACTCTACCACTGAGCCACCTTCCCAGCCCCTAGAATGAATTATTTTAAAGGAGGACAAGAACTATCCTGACTAGCAGTCTGGGAGGATAACGTAGTCCTTATCCTCCTAGTTTCACATTGACCATGAGATCTTTCAGGATCACAAGGGCTAGGCAAAAAAAAGAAAAAAAAAAGAATAAACAGGTTAAAAAGAACTTGGTGAGCTGGTGGCTCACACATGTGATCCTAGCTACTAGAGAGGCTGAGATCTGAGGATCAAGGTTCAAACTCAGCCTGGGCAAGAAAGTTTGTGAGACTCTTATCTCCAATAAACTACTCAGAAAAAGCCAGAAGTGGCAAAAGAAGCTCAGAGACACCGCATAGGCTCTGAGTTCAAACCACAGGATTGGAATGAAGAAAAAAACGAGTAAGGGGGATGAAGTCAGACATGGGTCAGTAGACTGGAGAATGTTGTACCCTGAAGCCAGCCTATTCTCAGGAGGAGTGGATAAGGAGGAACTGTGTGTTGATGCTAGCAAAAGCTGAGTGTGGACCAAAGTTCAAGGACTCAAGGGAATGAAAAGCTAAACCAAAATTTGGTTAATAAGGATTCTGTTTGGGGGCTGGGAAGGTGGCTCAGTGGTAGAGCGCTTGCCTTGCATGCCTGAGGCCCTGGGTTCGATTCCTCAGCACCACATAAGCAAAAAGAAAAAAGCCAGAAGTGGCGCTGTGGCTCATGTGGTAGAGCACTAGCCTTGAGCTGAAGAGCTGAGGGACAGCGTTCAGGCCCCACGACTGGACCAAAAAAAAAAAATAAGGATTCTGTTTTGATGGATCACTGAGGACAAGAGGTTCATCTAAGCTTAGGCTCTGTGTGGTGGTACACACTTGTCTTCCTACCTATGTAGGAAGAAGCAAAGGAGTCCAAGGATTTGACAAAAGTACCCTACCTGGCAGGGTGCCAGTGGCTCATGTCTGTAGTCCTAGGTACTCAGGAGGCTGAGATCTGAGGATTACAGTTCAAAGCTAGCCCAGGCAGGAAACTCTGTGAGACTCTTTCTTTTTTTCTTTCTTTCTTTTCTTTTTTTTTGGCAGTCGTGGGGCTTGAACTCTGGGCCTGGTCACTGTCCCTCAGCTCTTCAGCTCAAGGCTGGCATTCTACCACTTGAGCCACAGCGCCACTTTGCAGCTTTTTTCTGTTTATGTGGTACTGAGGAATCGAACCCAGGGCCTCATACATACAAGACAAGCACTCTACCACTGAGCCAACTTCCCAGCCCCAAGACTCTTTTTTTTTGGGGGGGGGGGAGGTCCAGCTGTGGGGCCTGAGCGCTGTCCCTCAGCTCTTCAGCTCAAGGATAGCACTCTACCACTTGAGCCACAGTGCCACTTCCGGCTTTTTTTTCCTGCTTATGTGGTGCTGAGGAATCGAACCCAGGGCCTCAGGCATGCAAGGCAAGTGCTCTACCACTGAGCCACCTTCCCAGCCCCCCAAGACTCTTAACTCCAATAAACCACTAGAAAACCAGAAGTGGAGCTGTGGCTGAAGAAGTAGAATATTAGCCTTGAGCTGAAAAGCTGAGGGACAGTGCCCAGGCCCAGAGTTCAAGCCCCATGACCAATTAAAAAGAAATGAAAGCACAAATAGCTAGGAGTGTTGCTTGAGCACGTTCAAGGACATGGCACAAACTCCAGAACCCCTCCACACACAAAAAGTTCAGGGCTGGAAAGTTGGTTCAGTGGTAAAGTGCTTGCCTTGCATGCATGAAGCCCTGGGTTTGATTCTTCAGTACCACATAAGCAGAAAAAAAAGCCAGAAGTAGCCCTGTAGCTGAAGTGGTAGAGCGCTAGCCTTGAGCTGAGGAGCTGAGAGACAGTGCCCAGGCTGAGTTCAGACCCCACAACTGACTAAAAACAAAGCAAAACAAAACAAAAATTCAGCTAAGCTTTTATGAAGGAAGGAATTGGAATTTGGAACCTGTGTTAAACCTGATCACAGGTAAGCTAGAGGCATCCATGAGTCTTACAAGTCAGATGGGGAAGGATGTTTCTATGAAGTAAACTGTGTTTCAGAACATAAGAAGGAATCTTCACTATTTCCAGGATGGTATAGCTCTGGTCATGTTCTACACTGTCAGTTCATCTCCTGATAGGCAAGTACAAGAATTTGGAGCCGGGCACCGGTGGTTCACACCTGTAATCTTAGCTACTCAGGAGGCTGAGATCTGAGGATGGAGGTTCAAAGCCAGCCCAGGCAGGGAAGTCCATGAAACTCTTATCTCCAATAAACCACCAGAAAACCAGAAGTGGCACTGTAGCTCAAGTGGTGGTGCTAGCCTTGAGCTGAAGAGCTGAGGGACAGTGTTCAGGCCCAGAGTTCAAGCCCCACGACTGACAAAAAAAAAAAAAAAAAAAGAATTTGGTTTCTGTGTACGTGGTACTGGGGTGTGGACTGCCACTCTAACATTTGAGCCACACCTTCACTTCTACTTTCCAGAAGAAGAAAGTAGAAGTAAATGAAGGTGTCTTTGGGTTTGTTCAGGCTAGCTTTGAACCTGGATCTACAGGAGTGAGCCATAGGTGCCCAAATTGGCCTTTTTTTTTTTTTTTTGGTCGATCGTGGGGCCTGAACTCTGGGCCTGGGCGCTGTCCCTCAGCTCTTCAGCTCAAGGCTAGCACTCTACAACTTGAGCCACAGTGCCACTTCTGGCTTTTTTCTTTTGCTTATGTGGTGCGGAGGAATCAAACCCAGGGCTTCATGCATGCAAGGCAAGCGCTCTATCACTGAGCCACCTTCCCAGCCCAGGACTGATTTTTTTTTTTGTCCGTCGTGGGGCCTGGGCATTGTCCCTCAGCTCTTCAGCTCTACACTAGGCACTGTGCCACTTCCAGTTTTCTGAGTGGTTCATTGGAGATAAGAGTCTCAGCAGGGGGCTGGGAAGGTGGCTCAGTGGTAGAGCGCTTGTCTTGCAGGCATGAGGCCCTCAGTTTGATTCTTCAGCACCACATAAACAAAAAGAAAAAAAAGCCGGAAGTAGTGCTGTGGCTCAAGTGGTATAGTGCTAGCATGGAGCTGAAGAGCTGAGGGACAGCACCCAGGCCCAGAGTTCAGGCCCCACAACCGGACCCAAAAAAGAAAAAGGCTCAGCTGGGTGCCTATGGCTCACACCTCTAATCCTAGCTACTCAGGAGGCTGAGATCTGAGGATCTCGGTTCAAAGCCAGCCCAGGCAGGAAAGTCTGTGAGACTTTTATCTCCAAGAAACCACTAGAAAACTGGAAGTGGAGCGGTGGCTCAAGTAGTAGAGTGCTTGCCTTGAGCTGTACAGTGCAGGGACAGCACCCAAGCCCAGAGTTCAAGCCCCATGACTGACCCCCCCTGTCCCCCCCCCCCCCCCCGCAAAAAAAAAAAAAGAGTCTCATGGCCTTTCCTGCCTGGGCTGGCTTTGAACTGTGATCCTCAAATCTCAGCCTCCTGAGTAGCTAAGATTACAGGTGTGAGCCACAGGTACCCGGCTAGGAGGACTGATTTTTAAGAGACCCTTAACAACAACTAATATGTGTGTGTGTGTGCTGGTCATGGGGGCCAAGGCACTGCCCCTGACCTCTTTTGCTCAATGCTAGCACTTTACCACTCTGAACCACAGCTCCACTCTGGTTTTTGAGTGGTTAGTTGGAGATAAAAGTCTCACAGGGACAGCCCGGCGCCAGTGGCTCACACCTGTAATCCTAGCTTCTCAGGAGGCTGAGATCTGAGGCTCAAGGTTCAAAGCCAGCCCGGGCAGAAAAGGCCATGAGACTGCTATCTCCACCAGAAAACCGGAAGTGGTGCTGTGGCTCAGGTGGTAGAGCGCTCGCCTTGAGCTGAATTGCTGAGGGACAGCGCCCAGGCCCAGAGTTCAGGCCCCACGACCGACAAAACCAAAAACAACAAAACAAAAGCCCTCTGGAGTTCCGGAAGCTGAGACCTGAGGGTTCGAGGCCGGTCCCGGCAGTAATTAACCACCAAAAAGCCGGAAGTAGAGCTGTGGCTCAAGTGGAAGAGCGCTAGCCTGGCGCACGGGGAGGCTCCAGGACGAGCCCCAGGGCCGCCCCGCCCCCTCCAAATGGAGGCCAGAACGGTTCCGGGTGTTCTCGCGAGAGCGCCAGCAGATCACATGATAGTCCATGATGGCGACGCCCAGCGAGGTGGAGGAAGAGGCTACCGTTTACCTAGTCGTGACGGGCATCCCCTCCGCATTACGATCGGCTCAACTACGGAGCTACTTCAGCCAGTTCCGAGAGCAGCGCGGCGCGGGCTTCCTCTGCTTCCACTACCGGCACCGGCCCGAGGGGGCCCCTGCCCAGGCCTCTGACGCGGGCCTCCCTTCCAGCGACCCCGCCGCCGAGAGCCAGGACCTCGCCCAGACTACGGCCGCCGCTTCGCGCGCGCTCTCCGCGCGGAACTCTGCCCGCGGCCAGACCCGCACCTGCTGCTGCGTCATCTCCGTACGGGGAATGGCCCTGGCCCGGAAGCTTGTTCGCATGTACTCAGGCCGCCGGTGGCTAGATTCTCAAGGGACCTGGCTTCCTGGACGCTGTCACATCCACAGACTTAGGCTACCCACTGAGGCATCAGGTATGAGGAATAAAGATAACGAGCTGGGCTTAAGGACCCTGGGACAGTGGCACTCTTCCTGAAAAAAGTCAGGCCTCTGGTTATGACTTTGCAAGCTTCGATCGTTTGTGGACTGAGTTTCAGGTTCAGCTAGGACTTCCGTTTATTTCCGGGTGGAGGGAGACCTAGTCAGATAATCTTTCGTTATCTAGCCGGGCGCTGGTGGCTCACGCCTGTAATCCTAGCTACTCAGGAGCCTGAGATCTGAGGATTGCGGTTCAAAGCCAGCCCGGGCAGGAGAGACCGTGAGACTCCTATCTCCAATAAAACCACCAGAAAACCGGAAGTGGCGCTGTAGCTCAAGTGGTAGAGCGCTCGCCTTGAGCTGAAGAGCTAAGGGACAACGCCCAGGCCCAGAGTTCAAGCCCCACGACCGACAAAAAAAAAAAAATCTTTCGTTATCCAATTTACTTGAACCCTTCGGAGACCCTTTTCTCTGAGGAGACGATTTTTTGCACTGACACAGAAGGAAAAAAAGGAAATTGGTGTTTCTATTAGCCTAAAATGAACATCAGAGAGACCAACACTCTAAAGAAAGAGTTTATTTAGGAGTGAAAAAAAGGATTTCAGTTGCCTTGGGGATACATGTGCCATGGTGGACCATAGAGGAGGCCTGAGTGTATCCAGGGAGGTAAAGTAAGGCAAGAACTTTAAGAGACAAAATGAAATTTGAATAAGTTGTTTGGAAACACTTACTCTTGACTACAAGGATCAATAACAAGGGTGGCATAGGTTCAAGGTTGAACAGGCAGTTGCTGGGCAAGTGAACTCATAAAAGTAGTTTTTGTACAAGGTTGTGGTTGCATTTATGCAAGCTTGTGGTTTGGAGCAGTCTTTGGGATAATGATTTTTGGGTTTGTTGTTGTTTGTGTGGGAGTGTGGGTGGGAGTGTGTTTGTGTGTGTGTACTGGTCCTAGGACTTTAATTCAAAGACTGGGCATTATCCCTGATCTTTTTTTGCTAAAGAGCAGTACCCAGACCCTGAGTTCAAACCCCAGTATTGACGCATACACACATACGTGCAAGCACACACACACACACACACACACACACACACACACACACACACACACACACACACACACACACACACACCAACAGGAGCCAAATCAAGAAGAAATTTGTGTGCTCAGCCACAGTGGTGATCAATGGCACTTAATTGCCAGGGGGCTCTGACAGGAAGAGAGGAGGGACTCTGGAGAAGTTATAATGGGAATAACATTAGGACAACAGCTTTAAACTATGATTTCTGGCCCAAAGTGTTACTTCAAGTTTTGGTTTTCAAAACCCATTCTTCTCTCTTCTTCCTAAGGTTTGGGCTCCTTTCCCTTTAAAACCAGGAAGGAACTGCAGAGTCGGAAAGCTGAGAATGAAGCCTTCTCTCTCACTGACCTGAGACAACTCCCGGAGCTGAACCCACCAGTGCTGATGCCCAATGGGAATGTGGGGACTCCCTTGAGGGTCTTTTTAGAATTGATTCAGGCCTGCCGCCTACCACCACGAATTATCACCCAGCTGCAGCTCCAGTTCCCCAAGACAGGTTCTTCCCGGCGATATGGCAATGTGCCCTTCAAGTATGAGGAATCTGAGACAGTGGAACAGGAAGAGCATGTGTACACAGCGGAGGGCGAGGAAATACCCCAGGGGACCTGCTTGATAGATGCACCAGCTAGTATCAGTGAAGAGACTGCGGATGAAGGAGAAAGAGAGGAGAAAGAAGAGTCTCACTCAGATGATGTGAGTATAGTGTGCCATCCTGTCCTTCCTGGCAGCTTAAAGAGGGTATTAATAAATACTCTCTTCCGTTGTATATTAAGAGATTTCTTAGTCTGAGCACCTCAGGAGGGCTTCAGGGAGCAGGAGAACTGCCTGATACTGAACGTAAAACTGTATTTGCATGTGTATATATTTTTCTTCTTCTTTTCTTTTCTTTTTTTTTTTTTTTTTGGAGGAAAATCCAGAGCCAGAAGATTCTATAGTAGAACCTCTTTTCATTTCCTCAGAAAGGATGGGAAGAGGGGATATAAGGGTTCCATTTTTTTTTTTTTTTTTTTTGGTTGTGGGGCTTGAACTCCGGGCCATCTCTTCAGCTCACGGCTAGCGCTCTACTGCTTGAGCCACAGCACCACTTCTGGCTTTTTCTGTTTATGTGGTGCTGAGGAATTGAACCCAGAGCCTCATACGTGTAAGGCAAGCACTCTACCACTGAGCCACCTTCCCAGCCCTAAGGGTTCCTTTTCATAGATGAAAACATAATGACCAAGAGTTGTACAGGCTGGGTGCTACTGGCTCCTGCCTATAATGTTAGCTGCTTAAGAGGCTGTGGATCCCAGTTTGAAGCCAAACCAGGCAGACAAATCAAAGAAACTCTTATTTTTTTATTTTTTTATTTTTTTTGGTCGGTCGTGGGGCTTGAACTCTGGGCCTGGGTGCTGTCCCTCAGCTCTTCAGCTCAAGGCAAGCGCTCTACCACTTGAGCTACAGTGCCACTTCCGAGACTCTTATTTTTAATTAACCAGCAAAAAAGCCAGAAGTAGAGGTGTGGCTCAAGTCATAGAGCTCCTTACTTGAGTAAAAAAGCCAAGTAAAGATACAAGGCCCTGAGTTTAGCCCTAGTTCCAGCGCACATATGCGTACACACACCCACATACCCACAAAGAGCTGTGGGCCAGGAGCCAGTGGTTCATACTTGTAATCCTAGCTACTCAAGAGGCTGAGATCTGAGGATTGTAATTTGAAGCTAGCCTGGGGAAGAAAGTCTGTAAGAGGGGCTGGGAAGTTGGCTTAGTGGTAGAGCGCTTGCCTTTCATGCCTGAGGCCCTGGGTTTGATTCCTCAGCACCACATAAGCAAAAAGAAAAAAGCCGGAAGTGGTGCTGTGGCTCAAGTGGTAGAGCGCTAGCCTTGAGCTGAATTGCTGAGGGACAGCGCCCAGGCCTAGATTTCAGGGCCCTCAACTGGACCCCCCCCCAAAAAAAAAAAAGTCTGTAAGATCCTATCTGTAATTAACCTCCAAAAAGCTGGAAGTAGACCTCTGGTTCAAGTGATAGAGCATTAGCCTTGAGCAAAAAAACTCAAGGATAGTACCCAGGTACTGAGTTCAAGCCCTAGGATTGGTACAAAGAGTGAGAAAAAGGTTACACAGCAATTTGTCTAAGATCATCTAAGAAAGTAGAGACATGGAACCCAGTTCCCAACTGCTTCTCCAATGCAATTTCATCCTGTGCCTAGCAGCAGTCTCCTCTGAATTCCAGCCTTGATTCAATGGATTGAACACCAGCTTCCAGTCTTGACATTGTTAGTGTAATAGATATTTTGTAGACTCCTTTCTCCAGATGTGGTTGTTCATCCATAAAAACAAGGAAGGTGGAAGCTAGGTGCTGGTAGTTCACACCTGTAATCCTAGCTACTTAGGAGGCTGAGATATCAAGATGGCTGTTGAAAGCCAGCTTGGCCAGGAAAGTCTGTGAGATTCTTTTTTTTTTTTTCCAGTCGTGGGGCCTGAACTCTGGGCCTGGGCGCTGTCCCTCAGCTCTTCAGCTCAAGGCAAGAGCTCTACCACTTGAGCCACAGCGCCACTTCCGACTTTTTTCTTTTTGCTTATGTGGTGCTGAGGAATCAAACCCAGGGCCTCGAGCATGCAAGACAAGCGCTCTACCACTGAGCCACCTTCCCAGCCCTAGTCTGTAAGATGCTTTTTTTTTTTTTTTTTTTAATTTTATTTTATTTTATTTGAGAACATACTGTACAGAGGAGCTACAATGACATGGGCAGGATGATGCATACATTTCTTACCAAGCATTGCAGCCTCCTCCTTTGTTTACCCTTCAGTCTGTAAGATTCTTATCCTCCAATTAAGCACCAGAACCCTGGAAGTGGAGCTGTGGCATAAAGTGATAGAGTGCTAGCCTTGAGCAAAAGGAGCTCAGGCACAGTGCCCAAGCCCAACAAAAAATTTTTAAAAGGAAGGTAGAATTTGTTAGGAAAACTGTTTTGCTTGTTTTGGTTTTATTTGTACTCTGGGTCAAAAGCAAGGTACCCACCCATGGACTGAGAATCTGGCTTAGTGGTGAAATGCTTGCCTAGCATGCATGAAGCCCTGGGTTTGATTCCTCAGTACCATATAAACAGAAAAAGCCAGAAGTGGTGCTGTAGCTTAAGTGGTAGAGTGCTAGCCTTGAGCAAAAGAAACTCAGGGACAGTGTCCAGGCCCTGAGTTTAAGCCCTAGGACTGGCAAAAAAAAAAAAAAAAAAAAAAGGCACCCATGCTTCAAAGCGCCCAGCTTAGCATTGCTCCAATATCAGCTCACATCCTTAGTGTGTCACTGTTTTATGTTTTTGTTTTGTTTTTGTTTTTGTCAGTCATGGGGCCTGAACTCTGAGCCTGGGCGCTGTCCCTCAGCTCTTCAGTTCAAGTCAAGCACTCTACCACTTGAGCCACAGCGCAACTTCCAGCTTTTTCTGCTTATGTGGTGCTGAGGAATCAAACCCAGGGCCTCATGCCTGCGAGGCAAGCACTCTACCACTGAGCCACCTTCCCAGCCCCATTGTGGCACTCTTCTGACTTGTTTTACAGTGTTGATTCTAGTGATAGTGCTATAGTTTGGCCAGGAGAGGGGCTTATCCTGCCATTCTGCAAGCCTAGTCAGCGCTTGTACACCAGGGACTAGTGCATAATTCCAAAGACATTCTACAATCCATTTACTTGCCTTCAGAGAGCTTACAATCTTGGAGTGAACCAGCATCTGGAAAGGCCACACTGGATTTGCATTCTGGCTCTGCTATACTGTTAGTGTACTATTATAGGAAAATCACTTTACTCTTCTGAGCCTAGGTTTCCTCAACTGGAGAATGGGAATAATAAAGTTAGCTCACAAGGTCACTGGGATGATGAATGGAATTGAGTTACAGAAAGGGTCTGAGCCAGGCATCGGTGGCTCATGCCTGTAATCCTAGCCACTTAGGAGGCTGAGATCTGAAGATCACGGTTCAAAGCCCAGCCTGGGCAGGAAAATCTATGAGACTCTTATCTCCAATAAATCACCAGAAAACCAGAAATGGTGCTGTGGTTCAAGTGGTATAGCACTAGCCTTGAGCCGAAGAGCTGAAGGACAGAGTCCAGGCCCAGAGTTCAAGCCCCAGGACCTACAAAAAAAGAAAAAAGAGAAAAAGAAAGTGTCTGACAAACAGGCAATGCTAGTGTGTTAGTTCTTGTCCTTTCTTTGTAATATATAAAGGCCTAACATGTGCTCAGAGGCCATGAGAGTGCATGAGCCTAAGTGGGAGGGTTTCATGTGAGCTGCAGGAGGAAGATTTAACCAAATGAAGAAGCAAAGGATGTGGGAGGAAAGCACACAGTTCATGCAGGGAAACTAACACAAGTCAAAAGCAGAGCTAAGAGTAATCAGCCTTATGGGGGGGGGGGGGGCGGGGAGAAGCACATGTTGAGAAGTGTAAAGGGTGTGTTGGGCAAGGTTCTATTTTCTAGAGAAACCTGAAGGCATGGGGTTGAGAGCCCTATCTCATCCTCCTGTGCTTCTAAGCCTTGAAATCAGGAAGCTGGATAAACAGGTCCCCTTTCCACACTTCTCCCAGGATGATGACCGGGGTGAGGAGTGGGAGCGGCACGAAGCACTGCATGATGACGTGACCAGGCAGGAGCGGACCACCGAGCGGCTCTTTGAAGAGGAGATTGAGCTTAAGTGGGAGAAGGGAGGCTCTGGCCTGGTGTTCTACACTGATGCCCAGTTCTGGCAAGAGGAAGAAGGAGGTAAGGCTCTGGGTTGTTCAGCTATCTCTTATTGTAACAAATACTTGAGATAAATGAACTTCTAAAGAGAAGAGGTTTAAGCCAAGCCAGAAATCTCAGCACTTGGGAGGTGGAGGCAGAATGAATGATAGTTTAAGACCAGCCGCTACAAAAGGAGACTCTGTCTCAAGAAAAAGAAAAGAAAAGAATAAAGGAAACCAGATGCCAGTGCCTCACAATTGTAATTCTAGCTACTCAGGAGACAGATCCGAGGATCAGGGTTTGAAGTCAACCTAGCAGGAAAATCCATGAGACTTTTATCTCCAATTAACCACCAAAAAGCTGGAAGTGTAGCTGTGGCTTACTTGGTAAAATGCCAGTCTTGAGTGGAAAAGCTAAGAGACACTTCCCAGAACCTGAGTTCAAGCCTCAGGACTGAGAAGGAAGGAAGGAAAGAAAGAAGGAAGGAAGAAAAAAAGGAATGTAGGAAGGAAAAAAGTAGAAAGGAAAAAGGTAGGAAGGAAGGAAAGCAGTTAGGCAGACAAGGAAGGAAGGAAGGTAAGAAAGAAGGAAGGAAGGGAAATGGCACTGTGGTTCAAGTGGTAGAGTGCTAGCCTTGAGCTGAAAGCTAAGGGACAGCGCCCAGGCCCCACAGTTCAAGCCCCACAACCGACCAAAAAAAAAAAAAAGAGAGAGAAGAAGCTGGGCACGGGTGCCTCATGCCTGTAATCCTAGCTACTTAGCTAGGAGGCTGAGATCTGAGGATCATGGTTTAAAGCCAGCCCAGGCCAGGTGCCAGTGGCTCAAGCCTGTAATCCTAGCTACTCTGGAGGCTGAGATCTGAGGATCACGGTTCAAAGCCAGCCTGGCTAGGAAAGTCCGTGAGACTCTTATCTCCAATAAACCATTCAGAAAACTGGAAGTGGTGCTGTGGCTGAAGTGGTAGAATGTTAGCCTTGAGCTGAACAGCTCAAGGACAGCACCCAGGCCCGGAGTTCAAGGCCCATGACCGACCAAAAAGAAGAAAAAGAAAAGAAAGAAAGAAGGAAGGAAGGAAAAAAGGGAGGTTGCTACAAGTGTGACTCAAGTGGTAGTACTCTTGCCCAGAAAATAGGAAGCCCTGAGTTCAATCCCTACCCCTTAACTGCTGCACAAAAGCCTTTGTCCAGGGGTACTTACTTACTCAAGGCATGGTGAGAGTGGCAGAGCATTTGCCTAGCATGTGAGAAGCGCTGAGTTCATTCCCCAGCTCCTCAAGGAAAAAAAGAAAGAGAGAGAAAAGATTTATTTGGGCTAATAGTTTAAGAAATAGCCCAGTTTTGTTTTGTTTTGTTTTTGGTGCGCAGGCTGGCTTTGAACAGTAATTTTCAGATCTCAGCTAGGATAACAAAAGTGAGCCACCAATGCATGCCCAGTTGTTTTGGGGCTTATGATGAGGTAGCACATTGTGGTAAGAGCTCAGGAAACCAATTTACCTTGTTGATAAGAAACAGAAAGGAGGGTCTAGGAAGGTGGCTCAGTGGTAGAGTGCTGGCCTTGCGTGCATGAGGCCCTGTTCCATTCCTCAGCTCCACATAAGCAGAAAAAGCCCAAAGTGGTGCTGTGGCTCAAGTGGTAGTGTGCTAGCCTTGAGCTGAAGAGATGAGGGACAGTGCCCAGGCCCAGAGTTCAGGCCCACGACCGGCAGACAAAAGGAAAAAGAGAAATAGGAAAAGACCAAAGTCCTACAGACCCTTTTAAGGGCATATCTCCAATATCCTAAAACCTCCCACTAGGCCCACTTCATTTCTCTCACCTCTCAGCTGTGCCATGCTAGGACTGAGCCTTTAACATATGGGAGTCTGGGAGCTGTTTTAATGTGCAAATTAAAGCGGGCTGTCATCCCGGTTAGGACAGGATGATCCCTATTGCATTATCTCTGGGTTTTCTACTTTACTCAGTTTATTTCCTGATAATGAGTCCAAGTAGAAAGCTAGGAAAGCTGGAAGCTGGTAGTTCATTCCTGTAATCTTAGCTATTCAGGAGGCTGAGACCTGGAGGACCATCGTTTGAAGCCAGCCCAAGCAGAAAAGTCCAAGAGACTCCTATCTCCACTAAAAGCCAGGCTGAATACATGGCTATAGTGGTGGAATGCCAGCAGAACAAAAAAGCTGAGAAGTGTGAAGCCCTGAGTTCAAACCCTAGTACCACCAGAAAAAGTAAATAAATAAAGCTAGGGAAGGCTTGCTTTTATTGTATATGAGACACCACTGATCCTGCTATGTAATAAGGAATCAGTGAGATGGACAGAAAAGCCATATCTGCACTTTAATTCTAAATAATCCCAGAGGAGACACTTGAAAATACAAATCAAAACACCAGGTTCTATACATAGTGTCTAATTCTACATTTCACTCTCAACAGAACTCTGAGTCCTTAACCCACTCTGCAATATGTTTATATCCTGCAGACTTTGATGAGCAGACAGCTGATGACTGGGATGTGGATATGAGCATATACTACGACAGAGGTACTGGACTGAGGTAGAACTGGTGGTATACTGCCCTATGAGGACACTTTGCCAGATAGGCTTATCAGAGGCCAAAAGAGGACCAGTTCCTGGGCTGGGAAGGTGGCTAAGTGGTAGAGTGCTTGCCTTGCATGCATGAGGCCCTGGGTTTGATTCTTCAGCACCACATAAGCAAAAAGAAAAAAGCCGGAAGTGGCACTGTGGCTCAAGTAGTAGAGTGCTAACCTTGAGCTGAAGAGCTGAGGGACACAGCACCCAGGCCCAGAGTTCAGGCCCCACAACCGGACCCAAAAAAAAAAAAAAAAGAGGACCAGTTCCTTCGGGTGGCCCTCTGTACAGATTAGTGTTAAGACCCCTGCAAATGCCAAAATCTTCAAAAAATCATGTCACTTATATAAAATGGTATGGCATTTGTTTACAACTTACATGTGTGCTCCTATATACTTTAAATCACCTCTCTTGAAGAAAAACCATTTCTAGATGTCTTACAACAGGAAACGGGGGGCTGGGAAGGTGGCTCAGTAGTAGAGTGTTTGCCTTGCATGCATGAGGCCCTGGGTTTGATTCCTCAGCACCACATAAGCAAAAAGAAAAAAAGCCGGAAGTGGCGCTGTGGCTCAAGTGGTAGAGCGCTAGCCTTGAGCTGAAGAGCTGAGGGACAGCGCCCAGGCCCAGAGTTCAAGCCCCATGATAGACCAAAAAAAAAAAAAGACACTTCAACAGGAAACGGGATTGTAAAGGGTGTACATGAAGTCTGTCCACATTCAGTATAGATGAACTTTTTTCCTGAATATTTTCAGTCTATAACTGGTTAAATCTTCTGATACAGAACATACAGACGCAGAGGGCCAGCTTGTAGACAAAGCCTTTGTCCTTTCTTGGTGAGAAAGGTCATGTCAGGACAGCCATGAGGAGGCTCAGATTTGATGGGCAGGCTCTTTCTGGTCAGAACTTTGTTCTAGAGTGAAAAATAACCTGGGGCTATTGAGAGACCTAGATTCTAATTTCATTTTGTTATGTATTGGCTCTGATTTTTCTGTATAACAAGCTCCTCATTGTAGATGGGCGGGGTTATACTTCCTATTATTGGTGAGCTTCCAGTCTGATGAGAGAGATAATAGGAAATAGAAATGAATCAATAGGACTGGGAAGGTGGCTCAGTGGGAGAGCGCTTGCCTTGCATGCCTGAGGCCCTGGGTTCAATTCCTCAGCACCACATAAGCAAAAAGAAAAAAGCCGGAAGTGGCACTGTGGCTCAAGTGGTAGAGGGCTAGCCTTGAGCTAAAGAGCTGAGGGACAGCGCCCAGGCCCAGAGTTCAGGCCCCACGACCGTACCCCCCCCCCAAAAAAAATGAAATGAATCAATAAACCTTTGAGGGAATTCTAGAGTCCTGGTCCTTCCCCTTTCTGCTGAGAAGGTACCTTTCCACAAAGTGGATTTCTGGCCCCTCAGATGGTGGAGACAAGGATGCTCGAGACTCTGTGCAAATGCGTTTAGAACAGAGACTTCGTGATGGTCAGGAAGATGGGTCTTTGACCAGCGGCCAGGTGGGCACCTTTGAGCGCCACACCAAGGTGAGTTAAGCCTTGTGTCCAGCCTGTATGTTTTCCTTCTTTACCACCATTCTTTCTCCTCCCATCCCCATATCCTCTGCCAAGGTCTCTCTGTGTATCCCAGACTAATTTTGAACTAGCAACCCTTCTGCCTTTGTCTCCTAAGTGCTGAGATTACAGGTATACACCCAGCTTGAACCCCATTTTTTAATCTTGTTCCTCTGCAGGGCATTGGCCGGAGGGTGATGGAGCGCCAAGGCTGGGCTGAGGGTCAGGGCCTGGGCAGCACATGTTCTGGGGTGCCTGAGGCTCTGGATGGTGATGGCCAGCACCCTAGATGCAAGCGTGGACTAGGGTGAGTATGGCTGAGGATTTCCTCTGGGACACTAGCTAGCCTTTAAGCTGTGTCTTCCTGGTTTCCTTCTTCCCATTGGTTTTGGGATGAATGCTCTTAGGGGTAAGCTTTGAAGCAAAATTAGAAGGAAAACATGAATCTGGCACTAACTATTGTTTTTTGTTTTGGACCAAAACAAAAGCCTTAACAGGGTCTCCCAAGAGAGTCATTCACTCAGTCTGAGTTTGAACTCAATAACTGTCAGGGAAAATGTAGTGATGGAATGAACATTCTGAAGTCCCTGTTTGTGGTAGATTGTCAATGGACATTCCAGATTTCAAGTTCTACCTTTAGGGGCTTGGGGTGGCTTTCTGGCAGGTGCTGGCCTAATATACAGAAGACCTTAGGTTCAATCTCAGCATCTCATGCAAAAGCAAAACAGAAACCCACAGTTCTGTATTTTAGGACAAATTAGATAGGTAGTAGCTATCTCCTTGCCTTTTCCCAACCTCTTTACTCCAGTTTCCTCTCATTGAAAGCCCTTTTTAAATCCAGGTACCACGGAGAGAAGCTCCAACCATTTGGGCAACTGAAAAGGTCTCGTGGAACTGGTTTGGGACTCATTTCCACCATCTATGATGAGCCTCTACCCCAGGACCAGAAGGAGTCGCTGCTGCGCCGCCAGCCACCTACCAGTATGAAGTTTCGGACAGACATGGCCTTTGTGAGGGGTTCCAGTTGTGCCTCGGACAGCCCCTGGGAGCCTGAGTGAGAGTTGAGGGCTTCCTTGGTTAGGACCTTTGCTAGTTGAAGCGTGGGGCCCTTTACCTGGGCCTTCACTTTCACTGAAGCACAAAGGATTCTGGAAGCAGCAATCTGTGCCACTGAAACTTGGTGCTTAGTTCTCTACCTCAAGGACATTAAAAAAGCAAAAACAACCCCCAAAAGTTGTCTCTCCTCTTGGAGATAAGGGTTTGTTTAATGGCTGCTCCTTGGTCTCCTAATTCTAGTTTGTTTGGGCTTGCCCCAGAGCCTGCGAAAGCCGGACTGTCAGAGGTCACAAGCAGGCCAGGAAAGCCAGAAAAGGGAAAGGACAAGGAGGAGAGGCTTCGTGCTGGCCTGCAGTCTCCCCCAGCTCTTACATCGCCTCTCCCTTCACGGCTGGAGACGGGCAGGGCGAGTCCTCGGGTGACCCAGGCTTGCAACAGAACGCGAGAATAAAGAATGTCTGCGACTCCTTATCTTCCCTTGTCTTCCAAGAGAAGGCTGGAGAATCCAGGAAGGCCCGGCCAGCTCGCGCAGGACGCGCCACCCACGTGGGAGGACGCGGCGGCACGGGCCCGTCCCCCAGCGATACGTCACCGCGGTGTAGGCGGGACTTCCTTTCAGGGGCCGCTTCCGCCGGCACCCGGAAGTCAGGAGCGTGTTTCGGTGCCGGGCGGTTGGGGGCAGCCGTTCTCAGGTAACCCCGGGACGCCGCGGTCTGCTCCCAGTGAAGTACCAGACGAGGGCACGCCGCCTGCCGCGCGGCTCGGACGCAGCCGACTGTTTTGCTTCCCCACTGGGCCCCGTTCCTCCATGGCGGGGGCTGCTCCGGCCACCGCCTTCGGGCAGGCAGTCATCGGCCCACCGGGCTCGGGGAAGACCACGTATTGCTTGGGCATGAGCGAGTTCTTGCGCGCGCTGGGCCGGCGCGTGGCAGTGGTGAATCTGGATCCGGCCAACGAGGGGCTGCCGTACGAGTGCGCCGTGGACGTGGGCGAGCTGGTGGCCCTGGGCGACGTGATGGACGCGCTGCGCCTGGGGCCCAATGGCGGCCTGCTGTACTGCATGGAGTACCTGGAAGCTAACCTGGACTGGCTGCGCGCCAAGCTCGAACCCCTCCGTGGCCACTACTTGCTCTTCGACTGCCCAGGCCAGGTGGAACTCTGCACTCACCATGGCGCTCTGCGCAACATCTTCTCCCAGATGGCTCAGTGGGACCTCAGGGTGCGTCTTGGGTCGGGGCAGGCCCAGGCCCATTTTGCAGAGGGAGCAACTGAGACAGGAGAACAGAGGCCACGTCCCCGTGTCACACGAGGCAATAGGGGTTGCCTTGATTTGGAATAAGTTGAGGTCGAATTTTACCTCTGCTGCTGCTCGCTATGTGATTTGCGTAAGACACCTCTCTGAACCTTAGTGTTTTTCCATCTGTAAAATGGACACTCGTGTCTATCAGGATCTTTGGAAGGATTATGTGGAAGGTGTCTCTGGTAGATTTTTTTTTTTGGGGGGGGGTCCGGTTGTGGGGCCTGAACTCTGGGCCTGGGCGCTGTCCCTCAGCTCTTCAGCTCAAGGCTAGCGCTCTACCACTTGAGCCACAGCGCCACTTCCGGCTTTTTGCTTATGTGGTGCTGAGGAATCAAACCCAGGGCCTCATGCATGCAAGGCAAGCACTCTACCACTGGGCCACCTTCCCAGCCCCATCTCTGGTAGATTTTTAAGTTGATGGGCAAAAGCAAAAGAAAGAATGAAGGTAGCAAGGGCATGATGGTGCATACCTGTAATCCCATCATTCGGGAAGCTAAGGCAAGAAAATTGTAAGTTGGAAGCCAACCTGTCCTACATAGCAAGAATGGAGACAGATGAAACAGTGGAAGCAGAATTTGAACCTGCTGCCCACTGGGAGGCTCTGCTCAAGGTGTCTTGTAAGAAAACGTGTTTCACGTATCTCCTAGAGGAAAGACATGAGCACAGCCATTAGAACAAAATAGAGAACAGAACAAAGCAAGCAGACATGATTGGGGAAGGCTTTCACTCGGTCCTGCAGCTCCCATCTGATGAGGGAGACAGTCCCAGAGGTTCCCTGCATGCCCCAACCCAAGTCACATTTGCCCTGTCTTTTCCCCTCCCAGCTGACAGCTGTCCACCTTGTGGATTCTCACTACTGCACAGACCCAGCCAAGTTCATTTCAGTACTGTGCACCTCCCTGGCCACCATGCTGCATGTGGAACTGCCACATGTCAACCTCCTCTCCAAGATGGACCTCATTGAACACTATGGGAAGCTGGGTAAGAGCTTGAATTTCAGACATGAAGGAGCAGGGCAGGACCTGGGCTGGCATGAAGCTCAGATCTCAGCTGAAGCTGCCTCTGGGACAATGCGTGGTCTGGTGAGAATAGCCAAAATAGGTCCTGCCTGTTGCTCTTTGACTTTGTGCTGGATATTATTGCAGAATTCGGAGAAGAGAGCTACAGGTGGTCATATGTGTTATAGAAGCAGTTAAAACAAGGTGATAGGAGCTTGGCTTACACCCGTAATCCTAGCTACTCAGAAGGCCAAGATCTGAGGATAAAGTCTGTGCAACTCTTATCTCCAATTAACCAGCAAAAAGCCAGCAATGGAGATGTGGCTCAAGTAAAATGCCAGCCTTGAGTGAAAAGGCTTGAGTTGAAGCCCCGAGTACAGGCACCACAGTAAAGTGATAGAAAGGACAATGAGTGATTGGGAAGAAATGAAATGAAGTGTGGTGAGTTAGCACTGTGCTAACTCACAGCACTGTGCTGTGAAGCATGGCACCTGAACTGATCCGGAGTGGTGAAATAGTGCCAGCTGAGGGGGGACTCTTCTAGACAGAGGGCCTAGTAGGAGTAAAAATCTTTGTTGTTGTTATTTAGTTGTTGTTTGGCCAGTCCTGGGGCTTGAACTCAGGTCCTAGGCACTGTCCCTGAGCTTTAGCTCAAGGCTAGCACTCTACCACTTGAGATACAGCACCACTTCTGGCCTTTTCTGTTTATGTAGTACTGAGGAATCGAACCCAGGACTTCATGCATGCTAGGCAAGCACTCTACCACTAAGCCACATTCACAGCCCCAAAGCTTTGTTTTATTTCTCACAATTTTGGTGACTGGGAAGTCTGGGGAGGGTCTGCTCTTGACTTATAGAAAGCCAGCCTCCTTATAGTTGTAACATCAAGTGGCAGAGATACCCAAGGGAGAGAGGATAAGCATAATGTGGAGGAAATGGAAAAGCAGGCTAGCAAGAAGCAGAGGTGTCCTGTGAGGTCCCAGTGTCCACATTTCTTTTTTTTTTTTTTTTTTCTTTTTGTCGGTCGTGGGGCTTGAACTCTGGGCCTGGGCGCTGTCCCTCAGCTCTTCAGCTCAAAGGCGAGCGCTCTACCACTTGAGCTACAGCGCCACTTCCGGTTTTCTGGTGGTTTATTGGAGATAGGAGTCTCACGGTCTTTCCTGCCCAGGCTGGCTTTGAACCTCGATCCTCAGATCTCAGCCTCCTGAGTAGCTAGGATTACAGGCGTGAGCCACCAGCGCCCGGCTTGTCCACATTTCTTTTCTTTTTTTTTGTCGGTCATGGGACTTGAACTCTGGGCTTGGGCTCTGTCCCTGCGCTCTTCAGCTCAAGGCGAGTGCTCTACCGCTTGAGCCACAGCGCCACTTCTTGTTTTCTAGTGGTTTGTTGGAGATAAGAGTCTCACGGATGTTCCTGCCCGGGCTGGCTTTGAACCACGATCCTCAGATCTCAGCGTCCTGAGTAGCTAGGATTACAAGTGTGAGCCACCGGCGCACTGCTTCCACATTTCTTTTCTTACCAAATTACTGCTCTGCTGTGCTGGAGGCATTGGTTCCTTGAATCTGAAGCCATAAAGAAACCTAAAGAATGGCCAAATGACTATCATATGAGCAGGAAGGGATGTTGTTGGGCAAGTAGCATGGCATTGGTGTTGTGGTAAGGATGGAGCCCATCAGCTAGCTACAAGTCAGGAGATGGAGGGATATCAGCACCTTAGAAGACCCTCTTTGGCCCAGAGTCCCTTAGTTCACCTCAGTGCTTGAGATTTCTGGGCAGGAATAGACAATTAAGGAGATCTACTTTCCTTCTGAATCCTTAAAGTACTTCCATGAAGTAGAGGTCTCCACAGCTGACTGTGAGTGGCAGAGCCAGCTGGTGAAACCCAAGGATTGTTCTTAGTAACTTGATGTCACTGTAGCAAGGAATATTTGAGTGAATAAAGAAAAAGGAAGGGCTGGGAATGTGGCTTAGTTAGCAGTAGAGTGCTTGCCTAGCATGCATGAAGCTCTGGGTTCCATCCTCAGTACCCACATAAACAGAAAAAAAGCTGGAAGTGGCACTGTGGCTCAAATGGTAGAGTGCTAGACTTGAGCAAAAGAAGCTCAGGGACAGCACCCAGGCCCAGAGTTTAAGCCCTAGGACTGGCAAAAATAAAAATAAAATAAAGACAAAGGAAAAGAAGAAAATGTAAGTACTAAACTGGGTGCTGGTGGCTCACACCTGTAATCCTAGCTACTCAAGAGGCTGAGATATGAGGATCACGGTTCAAAGCCAGCCCGGGCAGGAAAAGCTGTAAGACTCTGATCTCCAATGAACCACCAGAAAACCGGAAGTGGCGCTGTGGCTCAAGTGGTAGAGTGCTCACCTTGAGGTGAAGAGCTGAGGACAGTGCCCAGGCCCAGAGTTCAAGCTCCACATCTGACAAAAAAGAAAAAATGTCCTAGGGCCTCATATATTCTCAGATGCTATACCACAACATTCCATCCAAACCTTTTTCCCCTTGGGCTTAGCCCCAGGGCTTCACGCTCACTAGCCAGAGTGTCAGTCTACCATTAAGCCAGACCCACAGTCCTCTAGTCTCAGCTCCTCTTTAGTCCTCAGCCTAAGGCAAGTTGCTCCTGAATCCTGGTTTTTCTCCTAGCCTTCAACCTTGACTACTACACGGAGGTCTTGGACCTTTCCTACCTGCTTGACCACCTGGCTTCTGACCCTTTCTTCAGCCACTACCGTCAGCTCAACGAGAAACTGGTGCAGCTTATTGAAGACTACAGCCTGGTCTCTTTTATCCCTCTCAACATCCAGGTATTGGGTACTAAGAGGTCACTAGCCAAACGCATAGAACGATGTGAGGGCTAAAACAATGGTCTTTATCCTGGGTGTGTTTTGGGGTCCCTTGCTTTTAGAACCAGGGGCTGTGGTGGGCACAACAGTAGTGACGTAGGTGGAACAAATTTCTGCCTTGTCAGTTCTTCCTATATGTATTCCTGGAGTGAAAAATGAGTTGAGTCAACAAAGTCATCAGCCAGCAACCTCAAGACCAGAAACAGGGCCCATTTACATACATGTGTTTTTTGATGACTTTGCAAAATCGTACCTAACTCCTATCCTTCTCAACTTGCCCTTGCAAAGCTAATCTAAGAGACACAGGTATATGTTAGATATGTTTCTGTAGGAAGTAGGCTTCACCTAATTCCCGTGTGTGTGTGTGTGTGTGTGTGTGTGTGTGTGTGTGTGTGTGTGTGTGTGTGTGTGTGTGTGTGTGTGTGTGTGTGTGTGTGTGTGTGTGTGTGTGTGTGTGTGTGTGTGTGTGTGTGTGTGTGTGTGTGTGTGTGTGTGTATGCGCGCGCGTGCGCACGTGCACGCACCAGGCCTGGGGCTTGAACTCAGAGCCTAGGTGCTGTCCCTGAGTTCCACCCCTCTCCCCAGGGCTAGTGCTCTACTATTTGAACCACGGTTCTGCTGCTTTTTTTTTTTGGTTGTTAATTGAAAATAAGAGTGTCATGAACTTTCCACTCAGGTTGGATTTGAACAATGATCCTCAGATCTCAGCCTCCTGAGTAACTGGGATTACAGGAGTGAGCCACTAGTGCCCAGCTTGTTTTTTCCCTTTCTGATGCCATACTTTTCTCCTCTGTTGTGAAAAGGAGAGGTACAGTATCCTTTTTTTTCCCCTCCTCTGGTCCTGGAGCTTAAACTCAGGGCCTGAGTACTGTTCCTGAGCTTCTTTTGCTCAAGGCTAACACTCTACCACTTGAGCCACAAGACCACTTTTGGCTTTTTCTGAGTAATTAACTGGAGATAGTCTCACAGACTTTCCTGCCTGAGTTGGCTTTGAACTGCAATCCTCAAATTTCAGCCTCTTGAAGTAGCTAGGATTACAGGTGTGAGCCACCAGTGCCCAGCTTCAGTATACATTCTTAACTGCACTTACTCAGGCTTTTTCTGCTGGGCATTGTACTGGGACTATACATGTATTATTTTGATCTGTGTAATAGCTATTATTACTGATTTGAGTGAAGAAAATAGTTATAAGTGACACATTTACTTACAGTGTATTGTAATGTAGGATTGACTCCTTGACCTTAAGTGGTAGGTGGTTGAGTAGAGGACAGATAAATTACTAGGCATTTATTTCCTCCCTCCCTCCCTTCCTTCCTCTCTCCCCCTCTCTTTCCTTTCCTTTTCCTTCTTTCTTTCCTCCTTTCTTTCCTTCCCTTCCTCCCTTCCTCCCTCCCTTCCTCCCTTCCTCCCTTCCTCCCTTCCTCCCTTCCTTCCTCCCTCCCTCCCTCCCTTCCTTCCTTCCTTCCTTCCTTCCTTCCTTCCTTCCTTCCTCCCTTCCTTCCTTCCTTCCTTCTTTCCTTCTTTGTGTCTTAACTGGGTCTCGAACTCTGGGCCTGGGTGCTGTCTCTGAGCTTTTGTGCTCAAGGCTAGCACTCTGCCACTTGAGCCATATTTCCACTTCCAGCTTTTTGGTGGTTAATTAGAAATTAGTCTCACAGACCTTCCTGTCCAGGCTGATTTTGAACCATAATCCTCAGATCTCAGGTTCCTGAGTTGCTAGGATTACAGATGTGAGCCATTGGTGCCTAGCCTGGGAATTTATTTCTAAGAGAGCAGAGGTATTGTCAATAATGAGAATACAGCCAGGGGACTAAGTTGCACTGAGGAGCTGATGTGTTCTAATCTGGGTAGGCTGGTGGTTGGGAAGGGTAGGTTTTAGTCAATGTACATAGAACTGTTCTAGGCTGAGGAAGTCACACATACAGCTGCATCAGCAGGTGAAATGGGAGAGTATGTTTGGAGATTATAGGATTTTTGGTATAGTTCTAACACCTCTGTTTTACTTGTAAAATTGTTTCTCTTCTCAGGACAAAGACAGCATTCAGAGAGTCCTGCAGGCTGTGGATAAAGCCAATGGCTACTGTTTTGGAGTCCAGGAGCAGCGAAGCCTGGAGGCCATGATGTCTGCTGCTATGGGTGCTGACTTCCACTTCTCCTCGTATCCTTACTCTCAGCCACAGCCAAGAGGAGACAGGGACTTGGAAATGGTCACAGAAAGGTATTTCATGGTTCATGCCTTTAATCCTAGCTACTCAAGAGGCTTCAGATCTGGAGGAAGTTCATTTCCAGTATGGGTGTGGTTCAAGTGGTAGAGTAAATCAGCTGAGCAAGGGTAAGAAGTCCAAAAAAATCGTAACACTGGCAAAAAAACAAAAAACACAGGAAGTACAGTTTTGACTGATTTCATACTGACCAATTAGTCTCCCTGGTGACTTTATTTATTTATTTAATTTTTTGGTCCAGTCGTGGGGCCTGAACTCTGGGTCTGGGCACTGTCCTTCAGCTCTTCAGCTCAAGGCTAGCTCGCTACCATTTGAGCCCACTTTTGGCTTTTTTCTTTTTGTTTATGTGGTGCTGAGGAATCGAACCCAGGGCCTCAGGCATGCAAGGCAAGTACTCTACCACTGAGCCACCTTCCCAGCCCCATCTCTGGTGACTTTAATATGTATGAAGTCTGGTCCCTTAGAAGGCTACAGGGTTGGGCTGGGAAGGTGGCTCAGTGGTAGAGCGCTTGCCTTGCATGCTTGAGGCCCTAGGTTCGATTCCTCAGCACCACGTAAGCAGAAAAAAAAGCCAGAAGTGGCACTGTGGCTCAAGTGGTAGAGCACTAGCCTTGGGCTGAAGAGCTGAGGACAGCACCCAGGCCCAGAGTTCTGGCCCCACAACCGGGCCCAAAAACAAAAAAGAAGGCTACAGGGTTGGCTACATGTCCAACCCTGGAGGCAGGATTGTCATCAGCAGGGATAGAGTTGACAGATATTGACTAGAGAATCAACTGATACAAAGGCCTAGAAATGGAAGGGGATTTGGCTATTGGGAGAAGTTCAAGGGCTCCGTTTACCTGATGTGTTATGTGTGAGGGAGATGCTAGAGTGCAGATGAGGTCGGCAGGACTGGCAGTGAACGGCTTGAATGCCCTTCAGAAGAGTGTGGATGTGTGTGCTGATCAGTGGTAGAGTGCTTGCCTGGCATGCTTGATACACTGGCTTCCCTACCCAGCCCTGCAAAAAAAGAAAAGAGGTAGACTTCAGCTCTGGGGTGGGCAGTGTTGATCCATCTCTCTGAAACAGTGTGACCTGCTAAGATGCACTTTTTTTTTTTGTCGGCTGTGGGGCTTGAACTCAGGGCCTGGGTGCTGGCCCTGAACTCTTTTGCTCAAGGCTAGCACTCTGTCACTTTGAGCCACAGTACCACTTCAAGTTTTCTGGTGGTTAATTGGAATCTTACAGAAGCTGGGCGCCAGTGGCTCATGCCTGTAATCCTAGCTACTCAAGAGGCTGAGATCTGAGGATTGAAGTTTGAAGGCAGCCAAGGCAGAAAAATCCCCATGAGAGTTTTATCTCCAGTTAACCTACCCTTGAGCAGAAAGCTCAGGGACAGTGCTCAGGCCCTGAGTTCAAGCCTTATGACTGACAAAGGGGAAAAAATAATAGAAAAAAATGGATAGAGACTGAAAAGTGTTAAGGATGCAGACTATAGTAGTTTGTGACCGAGTGGTTAGGGGATAGATGTTTGCCTAGAGGGATGGGTGATAGTGCTGTTTATTAGGAGCGGGAAGAGGAAAAAGGTAGCAGAGCCAGGTGCTGAAGTCTCATGCCTGTAATCCTAGCTATTCAGGAGGCCAAGATTGAGGATCATGGTTCAAAGCCAGCCCAGGCAGGAAAGTTTATAAGACTCTTATCTCCGGGCTAGGAAGGTGGTTCATGGTAGAGTGCTTGCCTTGCATGCATGAGGCCCTGGGTTCGATTCCTCAGCACCACATAAGCAGAAAAAGCTGGAAGTGGAGCTGTGGCTCAAGTGGTAGAGCACTAGCCTTGAGCTGAAGAGCTGAGGGACAGTGCCCAGGTCCAGAGTTCAGGCCCCAGGACTGACCAAAAGGAAAAAAAAAGAATCTTCAATTAACCGCCAGAAAACCAGAAGTGGTGCTGTGACTCAAAGTAATAGAGTGCTATCCTTGAGCAAAGTGAGTTCAGGGACAGTGCCCAGGCCCCGAGTTCAAGCACTACAGCCAGCAAAAAAAAAAAAAAAAAGAGGAGAGGGCAGATGTGTCATTAATGGGCTCAGAGCTTGCCGGTGTGCTTTGAGGGAGCCATTGGATCTCCACAGCTGTGCAAGACTCCACCAGACCTTTGTAGCTGCATTAGTGACCAGTGGGTGAGTCTGTCAAGGTCACAGGCCTTGTGTGAGGCAGGAAAGGAAGTCCAGGCCCTCTAGGCTAATTGTCTCAAATTTAGCATGTGATAGAGACAGATTTACCAGGTGATAGAGACAGCTCCTTGGGCTAGGAGGAAAACAGTGTCAGCCAACACCTACTGATTTGTGTCAGGCATTTTACTTGTAGGAAATAAGCTCTCTAGCACAAATGAGTTGCAATGGCAAGCACATTTGGGAACAGTCTGGGTGGGATGCTAGAGGCTTCTCAGGGCCACCTGGTTCCTGTTTATAGACAGGAGGAAGGGAGGAGGAGGGGAAGAAGCGGCCAGCCGTGGTTGGAGGGTGGCATCTGTAGAGGTCATACACTTGCCAAGCCAGTCCTGTGCCATCAGCCTTAACGCACCCTCCTGTAGCACACTGGGCATCCAGGAGAAGTACTTGGGGTCCTCAGACCAGTCCGTGGAGCAGGAAACGATGCAGCTATAGCGACTAAGAGGCCCAGGAGAACAGTGGACAGACACAGCCGGCCATGGAGCCTAAAGCAAGTCCTTTCGGCCAGCATGCAGAGCCTGGCGAAGGGGCAGTGGTTCTACAAAGCACTTCTGGACAGAAAACCAGACAAGGCAAAGAGCAGAACACCCGCCACAGTGGTGCCTTGGGGCCTAAGTGCTGCCTTCAGGAAGTGCTGGTGGATGCTGAAGACCGGCTCGACTTGGACTGTGTTGGAGTGTTGGAGTGCTTATTTAAGAGTTTATTTTCTATGTCCACCCCCCCTACCCGCCCCCTGTCCCGAGGGTTTGAACTCTGTCTGGGCCTAGGTGCTGTTCATGAGCTTTCTCACTCATGACTAGGCCTCTACCACAGCTCTACTCCTGGCTTTTTTGTGGTTAATTGGAGATGAGTCTTAGGGACTTTCCTGCCCAGGCTGACTTTGAACTATGATCCACAGATCTCAGCCTCCTGGGTAGTTAGGATTATAGGCATGAGCCACTAGCACCTGGCTATTTTCTACTTCTTGTGGCTTTCAAACTTTTTCATCTCTGGTTTGGGGTAGAAAAAGGAACTCCTTGTGAGGAGACTTGCTTCGTTATTTAGGAGGTGTTTTCTCAGAGCACGGGAGTTGGCACCCTGGGACTTTGACACTCCAGCCCTGTGTTCTTGTTACTGCAGTATTGCTGGTGAGCCCATCTGCGACAGGCTTTGTACAGGCCTGATGGTGTCTCACGCCTGTAATCCTAGATGCTCAGGAGTGACACTCCCTAGCTACACCTTATTTTCATTGTATTTCATGGTTTATCATTTCAGGTGTCAAGAGTTTAAAAGAAAATGTGGGCTGGGGATGTAGCTCAGTGTTAGAGCCCTACCAACCTAGCAAATGTGCTAGTTCGCTCCCTGGCACTATTAAAGTTTACTTCAAAATTGAATGATGTGTGCAAAGTGAGTTGTTTAAAGAAAATATTCAGTGTATAATAGGGCAATTGTTCCAAGAGTATGCTAAAGTTAAGGTGGCTTAAGCTGGGATACACAATTGCTTGCTTTTTGGCTGTTTTTGCTGCTAGTGGGATGTAGTTCATACATTCAACCAGTAGGTGGCACCATGGACTTGATGTTTGCAGTTGTAACCTGGAGTAGAGGGACTGCCTAGAGGTTAGGATGGGCCTGCAGCTGCACTGAATAATCCCTGTGGCTTTCACAGCAACCCATAGAGATGGGAAGGGGATTATCACCAAGCCATTGCCTACTTTGTCTGAGAAAACAGATGGGTTTGAATTTAGCCTAGCTCTCAGCCCACTTTGCTGACTGAATTGTGAATGTTCCTCCTTAGGCATACTTATTGGTAGAGTTACTGCCCTGAGCCCACAGGATTTGTAGTCAGTCAGGAGACAGAATTTGGCACCTGTAAATGATGAATGACTACTGGATCACAGAACAAGGGAGAGGGCTGGGAGCGTGGCTCAAGTGGTAGGTACCTACCTGACAGACACGAGGCTGAGTTCAAACCCTAGCACGGACATCGATTTTTTTTTTGGGGGGGGGGGTCAGTCCTGGGGCTTGAACTCAGGGCCTGGGTACTGTCCCTGGGCTGCTTTTTTGCTCAAGGCTAGCACTCTACCATTTGAGCCACAGCGCCATTTCCAGCTGAGGAACTGGTGCTGAGGAATGGAACCCAGGGCTTCGTGTGTGCTAGGTAAGCACTCTAACCTTTAAGCCACATTTTCAGCTCTCTGGCATAGATTTTAAGAAGAAATCTAAGAAAGAAAAAAGTTTAAATTCAAAAGCAGGTGCTTGGGCTTTGCTTCCGAGTTTGGACAGCCATAACTGGAGGCCAACACAGAGGCTGTGAGGAGCCCACTGCGGCTAGGGCAGTACAAAGTAGCCGACGTCAGCTCCCACGCCTGGCGCTAGCGGGGATAATGATGGTACAGCCTCCCCGGCTGCTTTCATCTGAGGAGTTCAAAGTGCCTCACCCCTATTAATACTCTGCATAGTAGGTGGGGTACCAACACAGCAAGCCAGGGAAACTGAGGCCAGGAGGTACAGCCTGGGGCTGGCTGTGAGTCACCTATGGAGCCTAGAGCCCTGGCTGCTGGACATCCCTCATCTGGGCATGAGGGTGGGTGCATGTTTTTAAGGTAGTATCAATGGCTGTGGTTGTGGGTTTTGATGCTTAGCCATCACAGAAGCCTTAGTTCTCACCCAAACGACCCACGTGTGCACGCTGGAAGGCATTGTTTCTAACTTTATGGCTTCATATTCAAACACCTCAGCATTTATCCTCTAGAGTTATGCAGTGGGGTTGGATAGAAATCCAAAATTATTTTCAGGCCTTAGTGTGACAGCTAGGTTCTTTGCTTTTGAGTAAAAACAGTTTCTGATAGCACAAGGGGTTGGTGTTCCCTGTATACCCTCAGGGGAAGAGGGTTCTAAATGTGTCTACTTCCATGTGAAATGTACAGGGTAAGAGAAGAGCATCACAATCAACAAATCTACTCAAGTATATACATATTTGTTCATCCTTTAAGTCTTCTCATATACATATAATTGGGATATTTTATATCTTTTCAGTTACATATAATTCCATATAATTATATATATATACACACACACACACACACACACACACATAGGGGCTGGGAAGGTGGCTTAGTGGTAGAATGCTTGCCTAGCATGCATGAAGCCCAGGGTTCCTTTCCTCAGTATCACATAAGCAGAAAAAGCTGGAAGTTGTGCCCAGGACTGACAAAGGCTTTTTGAATGTGCACCTAATATTTGGTGGCTTGGTTATATCACTTTGTTTCCTTAGCCAGATGCCCATAGCTAGTCTGTAAGTCATTACTAAGTCTATTTTTGTTTTGTTTTTGTTTTTTGTTGTTGTTTTGGGTTTTGTTTGTTTTTTGCCATTCCTGTGGCTTAAACTCAGGGCCTGTGCACTGTCCCTGAGCTTCTTTTGTTGAAGGCTAGCACTCTACCACTTGAGCCATAGCGCTACTTCTGCCTTTTTCTGTTTATATAGTACTGAGGAATTGAACCCAGGGCTTCATGCATGCAAGGCAAGCAATCTTCCACTAAGCCACATTCCCAGCCCCATTACCAAGTTTTGTTGTTTTTTTTTTTTTTTGGTCAGTCATGAGGCTTGAACTCGGCCTGGGCATTGTCCCTCAGCTCTTCAGCTCTAGGCTAGTACTCAGCACCACTTTCAGTTTTCTGGTGGTTTATTCGAGATAAACTGACTTTTCTGCCTGGGCTGGCTTTGAACTGTGATCCTCAGATCTCAGCCTCCTGAGTAGCTAGGATTACAGGCGTGAGCCATTGGTGCCCAGGTGAGTCTGATTTTTAACCTATGTTAAAGTCCTAGACATTCTGAGTTCTAGATTCATAATACTTCAGTGCTTTCCTATTGTCATTCTTCCCGGTCATCCCTGATAGGCAGTTACATTAGATCTCTGCATTTCCTGACTGAATGAGAGGACCGCAACACATGGAAGATGAACCTAAGCTCATTGGAAAGGCTCTTAGCTGACAAAGATGCTTAAGAGAGAGGGTAAGGTCTCAAAGCCTACAGCGCAGGTACGTACTCAGTCTATCTGAATAAGCAAAATGCTCACCCAGGAAGTCTTAGTTCCATTAGGGTCTCCAGGAAGTAAGGAAAGGTAGATTGTAGAGATTCTCTGCCTTTCTCAAGAACTTGGAGAGGAGCTGGGAAGGTGGCTCAGTGGTAGAGTGCTTGGCTTATTTTACATGCATGAGGCCCTAGGTTCAATTCCTCAGCATCACATAAGAAAATCCAGAAGCAGCACTGTGTCTGAGAGTGCTAGGCTTGAGCTGAAGAGCTCAGGGACAATGCCCAGGCCCAGAGTTTGAGCCCCATGACCAACAAAAGAAGAAAAAAAGTTGGAGAGGGAAATGGAGTAGTTTCAGATACATTCCAGCATGATGCCTCATACAGGCCTCCTACCCTTTCCTTTTCTCTTAATCCTGGGTGTGGAGCCCCTACCCAACATGGTGTGGGCTGCCATACCCTCTTCCTGTCCTGCTTAGAAGGGAGGACCCCAGGTTAACATGTACCTTCCTAACAGCACATCTGCCAAGGATGGGGAAGCCATATTCTTCACTTCCAACCCACTGTGCTACATTTCCAGCTCGGGAGCTAACATACGCTCCAGAAGTCCTGGGGTTCAGGTGGACTAAGATGGGCTGGGCTGATGATTTGAGTTCCAGCTGAGTGGGATAAAGGTGAGCACTGCTTAAAATGCTTTGGACAAGCCTACACAGTAAGGGGCTGGGAAGGTGGCTTAGTGGTAGAGTGCTTGCCTTGCATGCATGAGAGACCCTGGGTTTGATTCCTCAGCACCACATAAACAGAAAAAGCCAGAAGTGGCGCTGTGGCTCAGGTGGTAGAGAGCTAGCCTTGAGCTAAAGAGTTCAGGGACAGCGCCCAGGCCCAGAGTTTATGCCCCACAACTGGACCCCCCAAAAAAAAATTGTCAATGAAGCATCAAATCCAACTTCTTCCAATATTTCAGTCCTAGAGCAATGTGGAGTCCACATTGCTTTGTGAAGTCAGACAGCGAGTAAGGAAGATGGGACTTGAGTAAGATTGGCCCCAATTTTGTAAGTCATACCAGGGGTCATATGATCTGTTGTTTTTTGTTTTTTTAAGCTAAAAGTCTCCTCTATCGTCAGACAAGATTTCAGATTACCTTTGCTCTGAAAAAGGAGAAACTGTGTCTTCCTTCTTTCCTCCCTCTCTTCCTTCCATCTTTCCCTTCCAGCAAATATTGAATACCATAATTTGCTAAATACAAAGCTGATAAAAACCTAGATTTAAGGACTCCATGCTTTCCAGAGTCCAGGATTCCCTTTTATCTCCAGACAAAGGGTTCTAGTTCCCAGCCCTGTAAGGGGAAGACTGGGCTGAGAAGAGCGATGAATCAGCCTCTGGCACCCCCAGGGTGACATGCCTGTCTGCCACCCCCACAGACATTCCTGGCTGCTGACTCAGTGGGTAGGTGGGAATAGGGGCGCTCTTAGGAAAGGAGATGTACACTGCAGAAACCTGCCTTCCCCACACCACGCCAAGCAGACATTGGGGGCGGAGTGGGCCTGTGAGCAGGTGAAGCATTTAGAGACAGAAAGAATGCGACTAGTTTAAGGAAAACTAAATTCTGAGTGAGCCAGGAAAGCAGTCTACTTTATCACTTAAGGCCATTTGCTGGACACTGGAATGGAGTAAGATGGAGAACAGAGAAAGAAAAAGGCTAGATGATATATTCAAAGAACATACATTTTATTTTATCTGTGTAGTGATTTGTTTTTATGCTGGAACTGGGGCTTGAACTGCAGGCCTTTCAGTGCTCTTCTTGCTTGGCTTTTTTGCTTGTGGCCTGCACTGTACAACTTGAGTTCTGCCCCCCTGGTTCCTAATTCTTGGTCCAAAACAACAGGAGCAGAACAGCACAGAATACTGTAGTTGTTTTTTGTTTTGTTTTTTTTTTTTTTTTGGGGGGGGGAGTCCAGTCGTGGGGCCTGAACTCAGCCTGGGCACTGTCCCTCAACTCTTCAGCTCAAGGCTAGCCGCGTTCTACCACTTGAGCCATAGCACCACTTCAGGCTTTTTTTTTTCTGCATATGTGGTGCTGAGGAATCGAATCCAGGGCCTCATGCATGTAAGGCAAGCGCTCTACCATGAGCCACCTTCCCAGCCCTGTAGTTCTTTTTAAATTTGGATTTTTTGTTGTTTTTGTTTTCATTAGTCTTGATACTTGAACTCAGGACCTGGGCATTGTCCCTTAGGCTCTTCCACTCAAGACTAGCACTCTACCACTTTGAGTGATTAATTGGAGATAAAGAGTGTCTTGGACAGGGCTAGGAAGATGGCTCAGTGGTAGAGCGCTTGCTTTGTATGCCTGAGGCCCTGGGTTTGATTCCTCAGCACCACATAAGTAAAATGAAAAAAGCCGGAAGTGGCGCTGTGGCTCAAGTGGTAGAGCGCTAGCCTTGAGCTGAAGAGCTGAGGGACAGTGCCCAGGCCCAGAGTTCAGGCCCCATGACCGGAACCCCCCCCAAAAAAAAAAAAAAAAAAAGAGTGTCATGGACTTTCCCGCTTGGGCTGGACAGATTTAGGATCATTATGGTCAGAAGCCCAAAAACTTCTGATTTGGTGATTGTCAGTCCACAGCATCTGTTTTTCAATCTTTCCACACCAACATAGTAAGGCAGTTCATTTCTCCCCATATAGGGCAATCATGAGTGGTCAGGAGCCAATAGGCCAAAGTCAGAGCCTGGAGACAAGAAAGAAGTTTCTTTCCCAGGACCTACCCCATTAAGAGAAAGTCACCGGACCTGTCTGGTGAGAGAAACCAGGTCAGTTCCAGAACTGGAGGGAGCAGCCTGCCCTGCCCGCCCAAAGTCTCTGGGCTTAGAACCTTGGAACTGAACACATCAGGAAAAAAAAGAAAGGAAACAGGACCCTCAAAGGCACCAGAATAGGCCTGGAGCTTTCCCCTCTAGATTAGGTGTGACAGATTTGAGACCCTTGTATAGAAAACGGAGGAGACTGGCGGTCTAACTTTTCCTCAGGGCTGATAGCTGTGCTTTGGTCAAAGAAATGCTGTATAAATTCTGGGCTGATGTTGGAAAGATTAATTGGCAATCTTTTTTCTTGTTTTGTTTTTCGTTTTGTTTGGTGCCGAGCCCAGGGCCTAATGGGGTGCTAGGCAGTAGCTCAGTCACTAAGCTATATCCCCAGTCCCGCTAACATTCTGAGCGTGGACTCCTTTTTGGGCATTGCTTTTTCAAACTGCACAGCTTTTCTAAGAGGAAGGTATTCTTTCATTTTTTTTTCTTGTTGTGGCAGGAGAGATTGGTGAAGAGATGAAAATAATAATGATTATTAGTGCGTGTGCACCCTGGCCCTGAACTCAGGGCCTTCCAGTTTTTTTCTGTTGATGTGGTACTGAGGAATAAAACCCAGGGCTTCATGCATGCTAGGCAAGCACTCTACCACTAAGCCACATTCCCAGCCAGTCTGTTATTTTTAATAAATATAAAAAGGGCCAGGAAGTGGAGCTGTGGCTCAAGTGGTAGAGTACCAGCCTTAAGCAATAAAGCTAAGGGACAGCACTCAGGCTCTGAGTTCAAGCCCCAGTATGGGCACCGAATTTTTTTAAAAAATCCTGCTTGAGGAGCAGGAAATGTTTCTCTTTCTCCTTTAACCTGTTACGCAAAAATAAACTCTTGGTAATGCTTTTACCTTATGTAACATAAGATCCCTGAAATTCTTTTCACACACTCAAAAGAATGATCTCAAGTTCTTTTAGTTTCATGTGGAAACTGGGAAGCCCTTGCCCATTTTCCAGGGACATGGATGGTTACTGGGGTTTGAACTAATGGCCTCCTGATTGCTAAGCAGTTACTATATATATATTGCCACATCTCTAGCCCCTTTTGTTGTAGGTACGTTTCCAACGGAAACACAAGCCTGGCTGGACCACAATGGTACAAAGCGAAGGCGTTGTAGCTAGGATGAGGACAGGAGCCACCACTCCCCAGTGGACTGGCTGCCATGGAATCTTGCAAACTTTTTACCTAGATCGGACCTCCAGTCTGTGGAGAACCTCTCCATTTAGGCCTCTGAGTAGCTAGGATTACAGGCACAGCCCAAGGTACTTTTTAATCCTCCTTTCCAAAGGGGGACCCAAAGGCAAGCAAAGTTGAGCCTTGGGCGTCGCAGGCTGAAGGCCACCTCCCGCATTCCAGAGCCCCAGATTTCCACTCTGGTTTACTGCAGACACTAATTCAAGCTTCTTAAGAAACAGAAGGAGCCCGGCGTTGGTGGCTCACGCCTGTAATCCTAGTTATTCAGGAGGCTGAGGTCTGAGGATCACAGTTCAAAGCCAGCCCAGGCAGGAAAGTCCTTGAAACTCTTATCTTCAATAAACCACTAGAAAACCGGAAGTGGCGCGGTAGCTCAAGCGCTAGAGCGCTAGCCTTGAGCTGAAGAGCTGAGGGACAGCGCCCAGGCCCAGAGTTCAAGCCCCACGACGGACAAAAAAAAAAAAAAAAAGGAAAGAAACAAGGAAGGGGCCCCCGCGGCCTCTGATGGCCTTCTCCCAGTCCACCCGGCCGCCGGCCAGCCCAGCCCAGCCCAGCCACCGCCAGGTGAGTGGGTGACTCAAAGGGCCGGGCTGGCCCCACGACCCCGCCCGGTGCAGCTGAGCTCTACATCCGGGCGGGCGGCAACTTGTCGGAATGAAACCGGGGAGGCACCGCCCACCGGCGCTCCGCGAGTGGCAGCGCCGCCTCTCCGTCAGCGAGTCGCTGCCCAGTCGCTCGCCGCTCACTCCCTTCGGGCTCTAGGGGCGGCACCCGGGAGTAATACCCTCCTGTGATTGGGCAGTATTGTTCCATGCCCCGCCTCCGCGTGAGTTCGAGGCGGGGCGCCGCGGCCGCGGGTCCCAGCTTGTCCCTGCAGGCCGCGGGTTAGGCCGCCCTGGCTTCCCGCGGTTCTACCCACCCTGCGCGGGCTCCTTCGCCTGCCCGCACCCTTCCGTCCCCAGGGCCGCCCGCTGGGGGGCGGTCCCCTCTTCGAGCTGGGTTTTGAATGGCGGCGCCGTGCACTTGGCTCGGCTCGGATCCGAGCACTTGCTGGGACTCGTGGGCTTGTCCCGCCCGCGGCGCCGCTCCCCCGCTCTGGGGAGCCTCAGCGCCGCCATTGCGCCCGCCTCGCCCCGCGCCCCCCCGATCGGAGCGAGGTGGGGCCCCGCGGCGCTGAGCGCCGGACCCCAACTTCTCACCGGGAGCCACTGGCCCCCAAGTCCCGCCCGCAGCCAGCCCGGGAGGCCAGGGCCTCACTCAGCGCCAGGGTCGCCCGGACAGGCCCAGTCCCAGCCCAAGGCCAATAACCGGAGCAGACAGGGGTGTCACGGGGGAGCTTTTATTGAGAGGAGACGTGGTCACACCCAGCAGACCTGCTTTCCCTCTCCATTCACTCAGTCACACGCGCCCATCTCCAGTTCCCAGCCACGGGATGGGACACGACAGCAGGGACAGGACGAAAGCACGGGGTGGGACGAAGTGGCCGGGCCAGAGATGGGGTCGGGAGGAAGGGGGTGCAGAGAGCAGAGGACAGGCTGACCGGTAGTTTAGGAGCCCCCCCCCCAGCTGTATGAAGAGTGGGATCCCTGCCCCATGACCTCTGCTGAATGGCTCCCCCTGCCTCCTCCCTGGGGCAGAGCATTCGGGAAGGGTCAGGGCAGGGCCTGGTCCCGCCCCATACTAGTCCTCTCCGCAGGCTGGGGACTGGAGGGCAGGGCCGGGGCAGGTGGACGGCGGCAGGTGCGCAGACTCAGCTCTGGGGCTCCTCGGGAGCCTCGCCGCCCTCCCCTGCATTGTCGGCTGTCCACAGAGTCAGGTTGTCTCGCAGCAGCTGCATGATGAGGGTGCTGTCCTTGTAGGAGTCCTCGCTGAGGGTGTGCAGGTCAGCCATGGCCTCGTCGAACGTGGTCTTGGCCAGGGAGATGGCCTCCTCGGGGCTGTTGGCGATCTCATAGTGGAAGACAGAAAAGTTCAGGGCCAGGCCCAGGCGGATGGGGTTGGTGGGCGGCATCTCCTTCTTGCTGATGTCCATGGCCTCCTGGTAGGCTGACCGGGCAGAGTCGATGATGCGCTTCTTGTCGTCACCGGTGGCCACCTCGGCCAGGTAGCGGTAGTAATCACCCTTCATCTTCAGGTAGAAGACCCGGCTCTCGGCCTCCCCGGCCTCCTTGATGAGGTGGGAGTCCAGCAGGCCCAGCACGGTGTCACACACGCCCCGGAGCTCCGTCTCCACCTTCTCGCGGTACTCCTTCACCTCAGGGCCCTTTTCTTCCGAGCCCTCCTCATTGCTCTTCTGCTCGATGCTGGACAGGACCCTCCAGGCAGCCCTCTGGCCACCCACCACGTTCTTGTAGGCCACCGAGAGCAGGTTGCGCTCTTCGCAAGAGAGCTCCTCACCCTTTTCCACAGCGCCCTTCATGAACGCTGCCATGTCCTCATAGCGTTCAGCCTGCTCTGCCAGCTTGGCCTTCTGGATCAGACTGGCTCTCTCCATGGCTCTGGTGACAGATAGACAGAGACAGGCCGTGGACTAACTGGCTGCTTCTGGACCAATGCAGGATTCTGTGCCTCTCCTGCTCTCCCTCTGCCTTTTGGCTGGGTGGCATGGCCTAGAGAAGGGTGGGGTGGGACAGGGGCGGGACTGGGGCCCAGGACCTGCCTCCTTCCCCCCCCCACCCTTTCCGGCTCTTCCTTAAAGGTAAAAGGGTTGGGATGTGGGGGGTGAGTCATCAGGACAGTCAGCAGGCGAAATCGGGGCGTGGGCCCCACCTGTACAGGCACCTTTCTGGGTCTGTGCTGCCCCCTGCTGTTCAGGGCTCCGTTACAGAGATGCCCATATTAGGAGACTACCCCAGAGTCTCAGATCAGCTCCTCCTTCAGTGTCCTTCCTGGGGTAAGGACGGCTTCAGCCCCCTGGCTGTCTACCGGACATTTTTCCACTTGGTTCAGGTGAGCGATAACACAGGTGTCCATAGAACTGGTACCGTTTTCCAAGCGTTTTGATATCATGGTCTCCACAGGGGCTAAGATTTGCTCCAGGTCTTACAGCTAGCAGCAACCTGACTCGTCCTCTTCCTACTTGCAACTTCATTCATTTGGGATTTTCTCTTGTGGAGGCCTCTGACCTATGAACTCCAGCCAGTATCTGAGTGAGAAACCCAGTTTTCTTCCTGAGTCTACTTAAAGGTCATTCTGTCGCCTGGGCTCCTCTCCCAAGGTCCCCCCTGAGCTCCCCAGTTCACAGGCAGCAGCTTTCAGGGTGCCACTTAATGAAGAAGTCTTTTAACAAGCGAAGCGGCCTCTGACGCCGCAGCCCAGGCTTTGTAATTAGTCACCCAGTGGGTTTGTTGGACACCTTCCCCATCACAGCACAATTTTCCCTTTCAAGTTGGTGGCCTGTTGCCACTTGTCTGAAGGTTTACCCTCTGGCTGTCCACACCAGGTCACCTGCCCCCTCCCTCCCAACTGTCTGCCATCATGTATCAGCAGGGCTCGCAGAGGGTGGAGGCCCAGCTCCTCTGCTGTCCCACTTTCATGCCTGACTCAGACGGCCCTCTGTCAGAGGCTGGAAGCAGGCCACCGACCGGCTCCGTTTGGTTCCCCCAGGGGGGACGCTAGCAACCCCGGGGAGAGACAGGGCTGAGGAAAAGGAGGCAGCAATGACGCATACCATTTTGTTTTATGGGGTGGCAATTCCAGCTCAGTGACTTGAGTGTCCCCCAGTCTGTCACCCAAAAGATTCCTTGCCCCTTCTGAGTATAACACCTGCCCCCCCGCCCCTCAGGCTTCACAGGTGGAGGGCTAAGTTGCTGAAGCCCTGTCTTCAAGCTTCACCAGGAGCATTACCTAAGACAGTTGGCACTGAGCCTGTGGGGGTGGATTCTTGCTGGTCCCTCCTGCCTCTACCTAAAGCTCAGATGGGGCTCAAGGGTGAGGCCCCACCTCCTTTCTGGGATCCAGTCTAATCCTTGAGCTACGATCATGTCACAGGCCTGCATCTCTCCTGGGGCCTCTGAAATCTGAGTACTCATCTTGTTCTGGTGGGAACCCCAAAGACTGAAGATGTCATCTGTTTGCCACAAGAAAAAGTGGGGGACTGGGGTTGTAGCTCAGGGCTAGAGTGCTTTCCCCTAGCATGTAGAAGCCCCTATGTTCCATTTCTAACACCACAAGAAAAAACAAAAAAGCAGGGACATGTCTAGGCTATGTGGTTTCCCAGGAAGCCAATGGGATTTTAGGCCAAATTCCTGAAGGCTTGGCTCAAATTGGAGCATTGACACAGAAAAGGATGGAAAATAATTATACTAAATTATACTAAAATACCAACTTTGTGTGTATGTGTGTGTGCGTGTGCGCGCGTGTACACGCATGCACGAGAACTGGGGCTTTGACTCACATATTTTTGCTACGCTTTTTTTGGTCAAGGCTGTTGAGCTAAGTTGCATGGATTTTTTTTTTTTTTTTGGTCAGTCGTGGGGCCTGAACTCTGGGTCTGGGCGCTGTCCTCAGCTCTTCAGCTCAAGGCTAGCACTCTACCTCTGGAGCCACAGCACCACTTCTGGCTTTTTCTGCTTATGTGGTGCTGAGGAATCGAACCCAGGGCCTCATGCATGCAAGGCAAGCGCTCTACCACTGAGCCACCTTCCCAGTTCCTCTCATGGATATTTCTGTCAGGGCTGCCTTCAACCACTGATCAGTCTCCTGAAAAATCTCAGCCAGTCTCAGTGCCTGGATTAAAATACCAATTTACTTAGATTATCTTTAGGTAGTGAGACCCCCAAACCTTTTCTTTCCTTTTTTATTTATTCTTTCCAGATTATGAATGGCAAATATTTACTGTTTTTCATTAAGAGACAGAAATATCCTAGTATCTTTGGAATTAGACTGCTGAGTTTGATTTTTTTTTTTATTTCTGGTCCTGGGGCTTGAACTCCCTGAACCTCTTTGTGCTCAAGGCTACTGCTCTACCACATGAGCCACAGTGCCACTTCCACCTTTTCCTCAGTAGTTTATTGGAGATAAGAGTCTTGTAGACGTTTCTGCTCAGGCTGGCTTTGAATTGTGATCCTCAGATCTCAACTTCCTAAATAGCTAGGACTGCAGTCGTGACCCACCAGTGCCCAGCCCTTTTTTATTTATTTATTTATTTTTGTCGGCCATGGGGCTTGAACTCTGGGCCTGGGTGCTGTCCCTCAGCTCTTCAGCTCAAGGAGAGCGCTCTACCACTTGAGCTACAGCGCCACTTCCGGTTTTCTGGTGGTTTATTGGAGATAGGAGTCTCACGGTCTCTCCTGCCCGGGCTGGCTTTGAACCGTTATCCTGAGATCTCAGCCTCCTGAGTAGCTAGGATTACAGGTGTGAGCCACCAGCGCCCGGCTCAGTGCCCAGCCCTGAGTTCAATTATTTTTGGTTGGTTGTAGGGCTTGAACTCTGGGCTGGGACGCTGTCCCTCAGCTTTTCAGCTCAAGGTGAGCGCTTTACCACTTGAGCCACAGCATCACTCCAGGTTTTCTGGTGAAACCAGATAAGAGTCTCATAGACATTCCTGCCCGGACTGGCTTTGAACTGTGATCTTCAGATCTCAGACTCCTGAGTAGCTAGGATTACAGGTGTGAGCCACCAACATCGGGCTCTGAGTTAATTTTTTTTTTTTTTTTTTTTTGTTAGTCGTGGGGCTTGAACTCTGGGCCTGGGCACTGTCCCTGCAAAGGCGAGTGCTCTACCTGTTCAGCCACTTCTGGTTTTCTAGTGGTTTATTGGAGATCAGAGTCTCATGGACTTTTCTGCCTGGGCTGGCTTTGAACCGAGATCCTCAGATCTCAGCCTCCTGAGTAGCTAGGATTACAGGCGTGAGCCACTGGTGCCCGGCTTCTGAGTTTTATTTTTTATAAGCTTCTGTGGTCATGACCTTTGTGGACCTCAGTTCTTATAGAGATGAGAATGGGGCGACGGAGGATGCAAATGAGCTCCTGGGAAGCTCGAGGGAATCAAGAGGGAAGTAAATATTATGTGAAATAAGCCCGACCAACTTTGTTACTAAACCACACACAGTATTATTGATGAGCTGAGCTCTACAAAATCAGCCTTGAAAGATCAGCCCCTGTCGGGTGCCGAGTGGCTCAAGCCTGTAATCCTAGCTACTCAGAAGGCTGATATTTGAAGATTGCAGTTCAAAGCCAGCCCAGGCAGTAAAGTCCATGAGACTCTTATCTCCAATAAACCACTCAGAAAACCAGAAGTGGTTTAGTGGCTCAAGTGGTAAAGCACTAGCCTTGAGCTGAAGAGCTGAGGGACAGCGCCCAGGCCCAGAGTTCAAAGCCCACAACTGAAGGAGGGGGGAGAAGATCAGCCCCTGCTGTGGGGTCTCCATAGGGGAATTTGCATATGGCCTTCTCTCTCCTCTAGAACCTTCCTGTGGCCTCCTCTGGCCCAGGTGCCTTGATTTCCTCTGCTTGTCATCAGCCTGGGTTTCCCCAAGTCCTGGGGGGGATCAGAAGGTTCCAGAGCCCTGGGAGCCTAGAAGGCGGGCCTGGCAGATTAGGAACTGCTCTATTCAACATTCAAGAAGGGAGCATGTTGTTGGGGGGGTGGCAGGGGGTTCACAGCCAAGTTCCAGGTCCTCAGCACACCCCCACTCCTCCGCCCTACCCCTTCTGCAGAAGCCAGGCGGCCTGAGCTCCAGCTGGCTCTGGCCTGCGTGTGGATCCTGACTCAGTTCCTGTGTCAGTTGCCTCCCTTTGCCTCCAGGCTTCCACTTCCCAAGTCCAGGGCCCGGGTGTGCAGGAGGCAGCAGGCCCCGGCAGGGCCGGGCGCTACATCAGCTGCCTGAGTCAGCAGGCCCGGAGCTGGGGCTGCAGAGGAAGGGGGCTTTCCTTACTTCGCCTGTCACCTCCCCACCCTTATGAGTTGTCTGTCCGCCCTATGGACCCTGGGCCTAGGCTCCCTTTCTTCCTCAGCTGAGAGGAACAGGCTTTGAAGGGTTGTGATACAGAGAAAGCAGCAACCTATCAAAGGACAGGAGTCTGACGGCAGCAAGAGAGACTCTGGGTAGAGTCCAGAAAGAACTGCCAAGGAAAGTCCTGTCTGGAATATCTGAATTAAACAGGCGGCCAGAGATTATAGCACCTTCTTTATGAATAAGAGTCCAGTTACTCAGCGGAGAGGGCTGTCTATGCAGTGGCTTTTGGGGAGGGATACCAGGTGAGTTCAAGTGATTCAGTCTTGTCTTCCTCTAAGGCACTGTTAGTTGGAGTATCCCAATTCTCCTAAACCAGTCCAGTCTAGGGTAGTGTGGAATTTATGGAAGGAGAATGGAATGAGGTCAGGGTGCAGGGGCACATTCCTGCTGTGCTCTAAGGTCTTGGGCAGGTCCCTTCCTGCACACAGGCCTCAGCTCCCGCCCTGGCACGGAGACCCCTCACCAGCTTTTTGTCAGTTGTGGGTCTTGAACTCTGGGCCTGGGTGCTGTCCCTGAGCTCTTCAGCTCAAGGTCTAGCATTCTACCACTTGAGCCACAGCGTCACTTCTGGTTTTCTGGTGGTTCATTGGAGATGAGTCTCACAGACACTCCTGCCCAGGCTGGCTTTGAACCATGATCCTCAGATCTCAGCCTCCTGAATAGCTAGGCTTACAGATGTAGGTAGCACATTTTCTAAGTTTAGAGCTCCTTCCTCCAGTTCCAAGGTGCTACAGAAGGGCTGGGATTTGGGGCAGAGATCTGGTCCCAATCCTCGATCTGCTGCTCTGCCAGCTTGGCCACCTTGAGCAGTCCTGAGCCTTCCTGGAACCTCAGCTCTCTTATCTGCACGAAGGCAGATAAGAGAGGGCATCAGCGGCCCTCGTGGCTCACACCTGTAATCCTAGCTGCTTAGGAGGCTGAGATCTGAGAATTACAGTTTGAAGCCAGCCTGAGCAGAAAAGCTCCAAAGATTCTTAGCTAGCAAAAAGCCAGAAGTGGAGGTATGGCTCAAGTGCCAGAGTACCAGCCCTGAGAAGTGAGAGTGCCAGGCTTGAGTTCAAGTGGCCCTGGAGCTGACATCAAAATTAAAAGGAAAAAAAAAAGGCTGACATCACCTCAGCTTAAGGTGAGAAAGGCCCGGACTTGGCAAGCCCTTGCTACAGGGCAGCAGTCATTAGGGCTCAGCACTTAGTACCGTGGTGGGCTGACGGCTGGGAGAGGGGTGGGAGCCTCAAACTGGAGTTCAATTCCGTCCTGGCCCAGGCTGGGCCTCTCCCAGCGCGGAGGTCAGCTGGCTTGGCAGCCTCCGTCAGGCGGGACGGACAGAGCAGAGGCTGCCTGCGGCCCGGCCCGCTGCAGGGAAGCCGAGGTTCTTCTGCAGACCCCACGGACCCCCCCCACACACACCCCCAAGGAAAAAGTGACACCAGACAACCAAAAAGGTGCGGCAAGAGGAGGGGCCTCTTTATTATGATTAGAAAAGGTCAGGGGAGGAGACACGCAGCCCCCAGGCCGGGGCTTCACTGCTTTTCCCAGGCGTGGCCCAGGTTCCCTTAGGTGCTGGGGGGAACTCAGAGCCCGGGGGTGAAGGATACAGGCTCCCTCCCAGCACCGACCCCCTGGGCCGGGAGGGTGTGGGAAGAGCGGCCTGGCAAGCTGGCTGTGCTTGGAACAGTCGCCAGACTCGCTGAGCAGCGTCGGACACCTGAGCTGGCTCCTGCAGAAACCTGCTCAGCTTGACTATGGCTCTGCCTGATTTTTTTTGGGGGGGGAGAGAGGGGGGAACGGGCTAGGGGGACAGTAAGGCAAGATTCCTGAAGAGTCTTGACACCTCACAAGTCCGGGGAGGGGGAGGCCAGGAGGAGAGTTTCAGCATAGTATTACAGCATGGTGCTAAGGGCTGCGTGTATGGCTTTCTAGGCTCTGGCCAGCATGGAGTAGGGGTGAGGGCAAAGAAGCCAGCCCCCCGCCTCCAGGGGGGCCCTAGAGAGCACTCGGGCGGGACGGGCTGGGGGGCAGACCCTGTAGGCACAGATGGTGGCAGACGGGCGGCGGGTGAGGCCTGGAGAGGCGCTGGGGCCTGGTTCCCCTCGTGCCACCCCTGGAGGGGCAGCGCAGCCATCCTCAGGACGTCCTTAAGCCCCCGCGCACGCTGGAGATCCCGGCAGCCGCAGAGGAGGAGAAGAGAGAGGGTTAGCAGCACAGAGGGCCGTGCGGAGACAGCGGCTGCCACAGCACCTGCCAAACCCCAGAGAGGGCCAGCACTCGGCCCCAGGCAGCACAGCGAGAGAAGACGGGCAGGCGAGAATGAAAGCTCCGCAGGGACCGGAAGCCAGGACACACAGGCAAGAGTGTTCGTGACCGAGGCCCAGCACCCCAGGACGCCGCCAGCACAGGCGAGGCCTGTGAGAACGGGGTGCCTCCCCTCCCCGCCTGGGCCTTCGCCTTCTCTTCCACCAGGACAGCTGCTCTGCCCCGCTGCAGCCTGGCGCAGGACTAAGCCTTCTGCTGGGGGGGCGGGGGGGGGCCCTGGGCCCCGTTATCACCAGCACACACCACACCACACACCAGACAGATGGAGGGGCTCCGTGGGGTTGGTGAGGCATGCGATGACGATGGCAGTTTTAGCCACAGGCGGATAGCTCTTACCAGCTAACCCTCGGCCAAGAGGCCCGTTAGCGCCCCTCAGGCTGTGCAGGAGATGGCAAAGTCCTGACAGGTGTCCTCCTGGGGGAGATACCGGAGAGTGGCCAGCGTTACGAGCTGCTGGCCGGGCTGCCGGGCAGGGCTGGGGCCTCTGGCTCTGAAAGTGGAATCTATGTCTCCGGTGCCTGCAGGGCCATCACTGGGTCAGGGCGGAGAGGAAGGGCGAAGGGAGGGGCTGGCCACCTGTCTACGCTGCCTCCCAGCACGCGGTCCCGCTCGGCTAGGGGAGAGGGAGAGACACTGCTGGGCAGTCTGCCCTCTCTGTTTCCTCCTCTGAAAAATATAAACCCAGGTTTGCCAGCTGGGGCCTCAAGCAAAGGAAAAAGCAAACAAAAACCAAACCAAAGCAAATCAATTCTTAAAAACAAAAGTTTTATTACAAGCAGAAACAAAGAATACTGGCTACGTAAAAGGCAAATGGGATCCCCGCTTCTTTAGCCAGCTTCCTCTGGGTCTCCAGGGCCCGAGGCTGGGGGAAACTGCTTCTCTCCAGCAAGGGCAAGGCGCACGCTTCCCCAGGCCCAGGGAGATTCTCTAGCTAGCGAGGAGGAACATCCTCTGAGCTTCTGGCCCACATCCTGCCCCTTCCTCCCGGGCTGGGGATGGAAGTCCCCAGTCTGCAGAAACTCCTTATCTGGCCACCGGTCCCTAGGGCAGTGCTCTGAGGAGGGGGTGTGGCTTGCAGGATGTTGACCGCGCCCCAGAGCCACCACCCCACCCATCACACCCAGGCTCAGCCGGTCTGGGCAGGCCCAGGCTGGAAGCTTCATCTGGGGGCTGGGTGGCAACAGGGTGGAGTGGCCAAGTCCCCAGCCGCTGTCTAAAGTCCATGGAGGAAGGAAAAGGAAGAGGACGGGGCTGAGCTCCTGTGGAGCCCAGGCTCCCTTGTCCCTGTGGTGCAGGCTGCTTCTGAGCCCAAGGAGGCTGGGGGGAGGGGACGGCCCAGGGGAAGTGAGAGCCAGTCACATCTGTACAAGGGCACATGTGAACACATGCACAAGCACACGCGGGCATGCGCGCAGTACACACACACACACACACACACACACACACACACACACACACACACACACACACACACACACACACACACACACACACACACACACACACACACACACACACACACAACCAGAAGGTCTCGTAAGAAACATTAAATCCAGCTAAGCCTTCTGATAACCCTACACCTGGCACTACACAGATGACAACTGGCTGACTTCTTCCATTAAAAAAAAGGCTAAGTAGAAAAGAGGTCTATAAAATTGTGCAAAATGCCCAGCAGTGATAAACCCGTTTCAAGTATTGCCCACGTGAGCAGGCCCTCCCATCCTCAGCATGGACTTGGGAGATGGGGTGGCAGTGGGGAGGGGGGGTTACACCTTTCTCCCTACCTTGTGGCCCAGGACCCACAGGAGCTGAGGTTCTGTGGCTGACTGGTCCAGCTTCCTGACTCAGCTCATCCCCCCACCCCCCAACTGGGACCCCAGCCCAGCTCTAATCCTATTGGCCAATTCCACACAACCCCCCCCAACCCCAAACCACCAAAAGCCCAAGAAAGAACAATGATCATCACAAAGAAAGCACAGGGACCCCCAAACCAAAGCAGCTGCCTACGTCTCGGCTCCTGGGGCCTGTGGTCCAGTGCTTGGCTGGGAGGCCTTAGCTCACTTCCCAGGGTCCCCTTGATGGCCTCCAGAGGTTCTGGCTCTCCTGTCACTGATCAGCTGGGGGACCCGAGGTCCCAGGGCTGAGGGAACCTGGGTTTGGGCAGCAGAGGGTACAGCCATGGGACAGTTCAGGGAAAGCCACGCAGGGTGGGAAATAAATACGAACAGACTCGAGTCTTTGGCAGCTCTGCTTCCCTTGGATGGCAGGGGGAGGGTCCCGGCAGGTGAGTGTGGAGGGGACACATGCCAGCAGGTGGCAAGGACTGAGCTGCGATCAGGGATGGCCTCCTACCATGCTGGCATCCGGCTTGGCTCCGCAGACTGGCTCATCACTTCTGACGGGCGAGGGGAACACAACGTCCGACTGCACAAATCCCCTCCGGTCGATCAGGCTTCCGAAACACAAGGACGAGACATATGGGGGCTGTGCTCAATGCAAAACTCCAGGCCAGGGACTGGATGGCAAACCCAGCCGGCTCCTGGCCAGGAGGGGACCTAGCTCTAGAAAAGCTGAGGGAAGGGAAGGGAAGGGGCTCTCTATCTGGGGCTGAAGACCTTTGCTTCTGGAAAGTCTCTCCCTGTCTTTGAGGAAGGTAGCTTTTGCCAATCTAATTTATTCATGGTTAGTTCAAAATGACCCATGTGTCTGGCTGCCAAGAGCCAGGAAACAGGTAATTGGGGGAAGCAAGGATGGACAGGCATCTGGGAGACACTGAGTTTTTTTTTTTTTTTTTTTTTTTTGTCGGTCGTGGGGCTTGAACTCTGAGCCTGGGCGCTGTCCCTCAGCTCTTCAGCTCAAGGCGAGCGCTCTACCACTTGAGCCATAGCACCACTTCTGGTTTTCTGGTGGTTTATTGGAGATAGGAGTCTCACCGTCTCTCCTGCCCGGGCTGGCTTTGAACTGCGATCCTCAGATCTCAGCCTCCTGAGTAGCTAGGATTACAGGCGTGAGCCACCAGCGCCCGGCTGACACTGAGATTTTTAATGCCGCCCCCCGCGCACCCCTCCCCCCCCTTGCAGGAGACAACTGTGTGGGATGCCCTGTCCCAGCAGTGTCCACAGAGACTTCATTTCCATTCTGAAGCGCTGGCGCCCCCTGGTGTTGGAATGGTAGGAAGCTTCTAGAAGGGATCAACTACCAAAATTCTCTTCTGCCAGGGGAGGTTGGACACCCCACACAGCGATGCCTGAGAGGCAGCGCTCAAGCATAGTTCCAACTGTCAGTGTACTCAGACAGAGTATCTAATTCTAATATTGCTTATTGTTTTCTACAACAAGCACGTGATTAAAAATGACTCCCTTTCCACAGAATTTCTTTGCATGACAAATAATCATTACCAGGAGACTATAGACAGAAGATGCTGGTAGGATTGGTAGAGCCCTGCTGAGGTGCAGGGGAAGGGGAGGAGGACTTCCAGGATCGTCCACGCAGTGACCTAGGGAGGTCTTACCCTTTCCCCTGACTTACCTGGGAGGTAGGGGCCCGCAGAGCACAGCACAACAGTTGGTGATAATACTTTTATGGCTGTAGGGGTTGACAGAGGCCTCACCGCCCCTCTTGCTGGACCATGAGCCTTTGATCTGCGAACGTGACAAAACATTGAATTACGTCCTCTCATTTAATTAACTGTTTTGCTGGTACTAAGGTTTGAACTCAAGTCTTCTTGGCTTACTTGCTTGCTTGGATTAGCACTCTACACTTGAGCTACTCCTACAACCTGGCACGCGCGTGCACGCACGAGTGTGTGTGTGTGCGTGCGCATGCACTGTCCCTGAGGTTTTTTGCTTAAGGCTAACACTATCATTTGAGCCACAGTTCCACTTCTAGCTTTTTTGATGGTTATATGGAGATGAGAGTCTCACAGGTTTTCCTGTCCAAGCTGGTTTCAAACGCCAATCCTCAGATCTCTGCCTCCTGAGTAGCTGGGATTACATGCATGAGTCACCAGTGCCCAGCATATATATAATACATGTAACATATATATATATACATATATATATATATATATATATATTAATGTCAGATCACACCTAGGGCCCTGTGCATGCTAAGCACCACTAACATTCACAGTCCTCCCGCCTCCTGCACTGCTGGGCCAGAACCAGGGCCTCGGGAGTGGAAGGCAGGTGTGCTATCACTGAGCCACACCCCAAGCTGCCTTGCTTTTCTCTCTCTCCCTTTTTTTTTTTTTTGGTTGGTTGTGGGACTTGAACTCTCGGCCTGGGCGCTGTCCCTCAGCTCTTCAGCTGAAGGGGAGCGCTCTACCACTTAAGCCACAGCACCACTTCTGGGTTTCTGGTGGTTTATTGGAGATAAGAGTCTCATGACTTTCCTGCCTGGGCTAGCTTTGAACTTTGATCCTCAAATCTCAGCCTGAGTAGCTAGGATTACAGGCGTGAGTCACCAGGACCTGGCTATTTTTTTCTTCTGGGAGGAGAGCTGAGAGGCTAGGGATGGCTGGCCAGTTCTGAAATCCTTCTGGGTGACTGACGGAAGAATGTGTCTACAACATGCAGTCACCAAGGATGTGGAGGACTGCTGCCGGTAGGGGGACTGACAGAGATTAGAAGGCTCCAAAACAGGACAGAAGACAGAACCAAAGAGGTATCTCCAAAGGAAAGCTTGGGGTGGGTTGGAGGCATGGCTCAGGTGGTAGAGTACCAGCCAAAGATGCTGAGTTCAAGTTTCAGTCTTGAACCAAAAGAAAGAAGGTTAGTTTGTGGGTGAACTGCCCCTCTCTGGCTGGCCAGGTAGGAAGGAGAGTATATTGAAAATGCAGGACTTGGACAGGGCTGGCTATGAAGTGGCTGCCGCTCACTTGGTTACGTGACCCTGGATAGATCACATGTCTAAATCTACTCCTCATTTGAAAAACAGGGATAACAATACTCATTCTCAGATAGCACAGACGGAGCATGAGACGAACAATTTCATGCTCCATCTTAGTTTTATGAGTCAGCAGTTGAAAGTGCTGAGCAGTACAGTAGTCAAATCCCACCTGACTGTAACCCAGAAGTTTATATACTTGCTGGACCTTACACCCATCTTTGCTTAAGCTCTGGAAACAGCCTGCACAATCAGCATCCAGGAAACCAACTCTCAGACACAATGGCTAATGTCATTTCTGCTCTTACCAATCCCTGTCATGTGTGCAGAGTTTTGTTTCCCCAAGTGAGAGGCTGAAGTTATGGATTTTTTTTGTGGGGAAGGAAAAAGGGAGATGGGTTGTGGGTCTGGGCACTGTCCCTGATTGCTTTTTGCTCAAGGCTAGCACTCTACCACTTTGAACCACCATACTACTTCCCATTTTTCTGGTGGTTAATTGGAGTTAATAGCCCCACAGAGACTTTTCTGGCTGGGCTGGCTTCAAACTGAAGTTCTCAAATCTCAGCCTTCTGACTAGCTAAGTTACAGGCATGAATGTAATTTTTTTTTTTTTGGTCGGTCGTGGGGCTTGAACTCTGGGCCTGGGCGCTGTCCCTGTGCTCTTCAGCTCAAGGCAAGCACTCTACCACTTGAGCCACAGCGCCATTTCCAGTTTTTGAGTGGTTTATTGGAGATAAGAGTCTCATGGACTTTCCTGCCCGGGCTGGCTTTGAACCAGGATCCTCAGATCTCAGCCTCCTGAGTAGCTAGGATTACAGGCGTGAGCCACCAGCGCCTGGCATGGAATGTAATTTCTGTTGGCTGATGGGGCTGGCTACAGTGGGTACTTGGTTGGTAGGGTGCTCCCTTGAGTCCCTTGTCCTGTCCTCTCAATAAAGATGCCTCTGGGAGTCCTGGTCACAGCTCTGCTGCCGACAGGTGTGGCGTATGAGCAGAGAGCATGGCCATGACTTCTGGGCTAACCCTGCTCTGCTCCTGCTCAGCTGAGACTGTGGGCTCAACTCTCAGCCACCCAACAGAGAACAGAGAACACGCACCCCTGCTCTTCTGCCTTAGGCTGGCCGAACGCTTGAGATGATGGGAATGGAAAGAACCAGAAGTGGCACTGGCTGGTATTGCCTCATTGTGGTTTTTTTTCCTTCTTCTTTTTCTTCTAGTCCTGGGGCTTGAACTCAGGGCCTGGGTTCTGTCCCTGAGTTCTTTTGCTCAAGGCTAGCACTCTACCACTTGAGCCACAGCGCCACTTCCAGCCTTTTCTGTGTAGGTGGTACTGAGGAATTGAACCCAGGGCTGCATACATGCTAGGCAAGCACTATATCACTAAGCCACATTCCCAGCCCAATTGTGGGGTTTTGATTTTTTTGGGGGGGGGGTTCTGGTCGTGGGGCCTGAATTCTGGGCCTGGGCGCTGTCCCTCGGCTCTTCAGCTCAAGGCTAGCGCTCTACCACTTGAGCCACAGCGCCACTTCCGGCTTTTTTGTTTGTTTGTTTGTTTATGTGGTGCTGAGGAATCGAACACAGGGCCTCATGCATACAAGGCAAGCGCTCTACCACTGAGCCACCTTCCCAACCCATAGTTTTGATTTTTGTTTTTGTCAGTCGTGGGGCTTAAACTCTGGGCCTGGGCTCTGTCCCTCAGCTCTTCAGCTCAAAGTGAGCACTCTACCACTTGAGCTACAGCGCCACTTCCTAAAATGTAGATTTTTTTTTTTTTGGGGGGGTCCGGTATGGGGCCTGAACTCTGGGCCTGGGTGCTGTCCCTCAGCTCTTCAGCTCAAGGCTAGCGCTCTACCACTTGAGCCACAGCACCACTTCTGGCTTTTTTCTTTTTGCTTATGTGGTGCTGAGGAATCCAACCCAGGGCCTCAGGCATGCAAGGCAAGCGCTCTACCACTGAGCCACCTTCCCAGCCCCAATTGTGGGGTTTTGAGAAAAGCAACTCGGGGGTCTTGGGCGCCTGTGCTGAGGGGCTGCAGCCTGTGGAGACCTTGGAAACCTGTGCTGGAGCTCCCAGGGCCAGGCCGAGCACACTGGCAGGTTCGGCTACCCTACACCCCCCACGGCCAGGGTTCCCCAGCAGGCCTCAGGTCAGGACCTCGCCTGGCCGCCCCGCCTCAGCCCGCCTGGCCTTACTCACGTCTTCGTTAGTGGTCAGGTTAGAGGCGACGAGGTAAGTGTGAAACCCTGAGAGGCCCAGGATGGACCAGATGGAGAAGAAGCAGATCACCAACTCCAGCACGGTGACGCGGTCAAGGACACACAGTAGCGAGTAGAGGGCGAGGACCCTGGGCCCGGAAGCTCACCACATTCAGCTTTCTCATCCACCCTTCCCTAGGGACATCTCCCAGGACACTGACAACATGGGGGCACCTTCCTGTGGCCCAATCACCACTCATCAGTAGGATCGGGCCCCCAGGAGCAAGACAAGATCAGGGTGATGGGCAGCAGAAGGAAGTGAGGACGGCAACATCGCCTCGGACGAGGCACGGGGCAGGGCGTGCGAAATCCCACGGGACATACTTTCCTCCAGGCCCCCAAAGACAAGGACAGTGCGTCCTCAGAGTTCTTGGTCAGCTCTGCCTTGCTCCATGAGGTCCCATTTAGGACTGGTTCCAGCCTGGGCATGAACAGAAGCAGCTGGTATAGTGTAGGGTTGACACACACAGCCCTGCCCTGTGAAGGAGCCGCAGGTCCCACCAGAGCCCGCCGGTGGATAAAGGATATCTTGCTGGTGTCTCCTTCAGGGCAGAGAGGAAGTTGCTCCTCTGAGAGCCTGGGAAGGAAGAATCAGAAGACACAACTCAGAGGGGCAGGGAGCGAGCCCCACTCTCTGGTGTAAGTGGGCTTGCTGGCCGGCTTCTCCCCTACCCCCTGCCCTTCCTCAACTCACGCAGCGTCAGGTGGGTGACCACGCAGGCAAAAATGAAGGCCGTGAGGAAGGAGAGGGAGAGAATGAATGCGTAGAAGAAGCGGTAGTTGCGCCTCCCAACACAGTTGCCCACCCAGGGGCAGTGGTGATCAAACCGCTCTGGGAAGGGAAAGGAGGGGGCAGGTTAGCGCTGGTCTGGGCTGTGGCCAGCACAGGCGGCTAGCGGCCTGCTGCCATGGCTGGGCTCCCCCATCTACTCCCCCTCCACGCTGATCTCATCCCTTGGGACACACCCTGCTTCTGTCTATTGTGCTCGGGCCCACACACAGGCTGACATCCTCACCTCTCTCCCCACTCAACAGTACCTCCTTCTTCATACCTCAGCCTTAAAAAGGCTTAGGTCCCAGACTGGATGGGAGCGCCCAGTTAATTGCCCTGCTTCTCCCTGTTTGCAGTGCTCTGTCTGTGTCTCTTTGCATATTGATGATTGGATTGGCCAAGGTCCCCTGCTTGATTCTAGGCACGAGGTAGCTGCATAGCCTGCTGAATCCCTGGGTCCAACACCGTGCCTGCTACAAAACCCCATGAAAGTACTTGTCTGCCTACACGCCAGGAGCCAGGGCCGTTCCTCTAGCTAGGACTCAGGTTCAGGGAGGGCGTGTGCCGTTGCTATGTAAATCACAGCCAGGGCAGAGCTGAGTTCAACCAACCTAGGTGAGGAAAGTTCCTGTGAGAATGTGGGTCACAAGCCTATTGCTGGCCTCCTGCCAGGGTGAGTGTCCCTGCGGGAGGTGGGTGGGACAGACCCTCGGGGATGAGTGTCGCCCACTGAGTCACCCACTGCGCTGCTGCCGTCCTGTCCTGGGTGTTCCCCCGCTCTCTCGCTCAGGGCGTGCTGAGCTGGCATGATGAGGTCACTGCCCTGGGAACTGTGCACTGTCACCATGGCTCAGCTCACCGGGGGCCTTCCATAGCATCTCTTACGACACCCTCTCGAGGGACCACCCTGGGTCTCTAGCAAGCTGTGTGGCCTCTGGGGAGCAGAGAGAGGGGACCAACCTGGCACTGCTGTATGGATCAGGAACCAGCTTCTGGTCCCGGTTCTATCCTCCCGACTTGGCCAGCTTCAGACTCTCACCCCTCCCCCACGCTGGGAATCAGACCGAAGTCCACAGCACAGCTGGCCCTGGGTCACTGGATGGCAAACCATTCTTTTTTTTGTCAGTCACAGGGCTTGAACTCTGGGACTGAGCACTGTTCCTCAGCTTTCAGCTCAAGCCAAACACTTGAGCCACACAGCACCACTTCCAGTTTTCTGAGTGGTTAATTGGAGATAAGAGTCTCATGGACTTTCCCGCCCAGGCTGGTTTTGAACCGTGATCCTCAGATCTCAGCCTCCTGAGTAGCTAGGATTATGGGCGTGAGCCACCAGAGCCCGGCTGTATTCTCTTTTCTAATTGCTCATGTCTGTGCTGGGAACATGGGCCTGAGAACCAGGCTGACAACAGAAGAGTTTGAAGCCTCTCTGTGTTCACTGTACACACCAGAGCTAGGGGAAGGGCTGGACCAAAGGACCAATCCAGGACAGAGCCAAGATGCCATTTGCCCATTCAGTCAGGGCAAATGTGGGTGATCAGACATCTTGCCTGGCCTTGGCCATTTCACCCGCTGTCCATCCTGCCCCACACATGGTCTTCTGTCCCAAGGACTGTCTTTCGTGGATCCTCATGGCTCCCACTCACCTACACAGTTGTCACAGACACTGCAGTGGGAGGTCCGTGGCGGCCGGAACATCTTGCAGGTGAAGCAGTACTTGAGCTTCACCATCTGCCCGTTGATCAGCACCTCTCGTGTCCGAGGGGGTGGCCGGTATGTGGAACTGCCTGTATTGTCTGAGTGCGGGAAGAGGGGAAGGTGAGGGGTACCCATGGCAGCCCAGGAACAAGTGGAGGCATACATATCCCTGGCTCACTGTAGTGACAAATATTAAGAGCTACTTGGGGTTGGAGGCGTGGCTTAGGTGGTAGAACGCCAGCCAATGAGTAAAAGCATTAGATACCAAGTTCAAGACCCAGTCTTGGCAACAAACAAAGAGCTACTACCAGCTACTGAGGCCTTCTGTATGCCTGTTCTGTATTCTACTTCACACAGCCACTCGTACACCCCAAAGTCTACCCTTGGGCTTCGTAGGCCACAGAAGACCGAAGACCCAAAAGCAGTGGCTCCTTCCCACAGACAAGTCTGGGTAACCCCAGCATGGGTGATGTCCTCAGCTTGGCCACTTGCCTCCAGTGATTCCTGAGAGCCTGCCAACATGCCAGCTCCTAGAGACAGGGCCAAAAAACCAGTGAAGCAAACAGAGCCCATTCTCACACTGCTAACCACCACATAGACTTCCGGTCATCTGTTTCTCCATAACCTTGACCAGGATGTGGAACTAAGCATCTGAGCATTTCCTCTTCAAAACAGGAAGCACGGTAAAGGGCAGGCAGTTTCAAGGCCAATGAACAGGCTGAAAACCTGCTTTTGTCATTGCTCTGTGTGTGTGTGTGTGCACGCACGCGCGTGCGCGTGTGTGTGTGTGTATGTGAGAGTGAGAGAGAGAGAGAGAAAGAGAGAGAGAGAGAGAGAGAGAAAGAGAAATGAACTTCTTTGAGCCTGCTTCTCTCAAACAGGACTTGGTGCACAAAGGCAGGTACTGTACTGCTCAGCTACACGGCCAGCCCTAAGACAAACTTCTCTGGAAGTTCAAGTCCTCCACTGGTTTCAAATCTCCCTTCTCAGCTATCCCCCTACCCCTACCCCATTCTTCCCTCAAGTCTTCCTGCCCCTGCCCTCCCTCCCTAAGCCCCCTTTCCTCCCTGCTCAGCAGGACTGACTCAAACCTACTGAGCCTCCAACAGCTCTGATGGCACCTCACTCACTTTAGGGTTGTACAGATCAGGCATATGAACAGACGTTTGGTAAGAACCTCCTAGTGGCTGTCTACAAGAGGGCACGGGGTTGAATCCTGGTAGGGTTCATACCCACTCGCTACTTCAGCAACTCTCTTCACCTCTCTGAGCCTAGAGGGGACAGCCGCAAGCTCACAAGCTCGTGGTGCCGGCTGAGTGTGATGTAAGGACAGCCTGGGGCACAGAGCTACTCACAGGAGCCACCGAACAAAACACTTCAAGAGAGCAGAGCTGGCTCTCCTAAAGCTGCTGGTGCTACTCCAAACCAAACACCACATCCTGTACCACTGCCCCTCGGTCCTAGCTCCTGCCACCTGCTCTCTGCTGACCGACAGGCATGGACACAGCTTTGGACCTAGCTATGAAATTTCCAACTAAACATTTACTGAACATTTGGGTCAAATTACTCAACTTCTCTGTACATTCTGCTTAAAAACAAAAAAGCCAGCACTGGTAGCTTCTGCCTGTAATCCTAGCTACTCAGGAGGCTGAGATTTGAGAATCATGGCTCAAAACCAGCTCAGGCAGGAAAGTCTGTGACACTCTTATCACCAATTAAACATCAAAAAGCTAGAAGTATCTGGGCGCCGGTGGCTCATGCCTGTAATCCTAGCTACTCAGAAGGCTGAGATCTGAGGATCATGGTTCAAAGCCAGCCCAGGCAAGAAAGACTGTGAGACTCTTATCTCTAATAAACCACTAGAAAACCGGAAATGGCACTGTAGCTCCAGTGCTAGAGCACTCGCCTTGAGCTGAAGAGCTGAGGGACAGTGCCCAGGCCCAGAGTTCAAACCCCACAACTGAAAAAAAATAAATAAATAAAGCTTGGGCTGGGAAGGTGGCTCAGTGGTAGAGCGCTTGCCTTGCATGCCTGAGGCCCTGGTTCAATTCCTCAGCACCACATAAGCAAAAAGAAAAAAAAAGCCAGAAGTGGCACTGTGACTCAAGTGGTAGAGGGATAGCGCCCAGGCCCAGAGTTCAGGCCCCACAACCGGACCCCCTCCCCGCCCCAAAAAAAAAAGAAAAAGAAAAAGAAAAAAAAAAGCTAGAGCCATATTGGTCTAGAAATGTTAAACTTAATTTTTTTCCATTTGTACAGGGGTAAACGCACTGTATTTTTTTTTTTTTTTTTTGTCGGCCGTGGGGCTTGAACTCTGGGCCTGGGCGCTGTCCCTCAGCTCTTCAGCTCAAGGCGAGCGCTCTACCACTTGAGCTACAGCGCCACTTCCGGTTTTCTGGTGGTTTATTGGAGATAGGAGTCTCACGGTCTCTCCTGCCCGGGCTGGCTTTGAACCGCGATCCTCAGATCTCAGCCTCCTGAGTAGCTAGGATTACAGGCGTGAGCCACCAGCGCCCGGCAAACGCACTGTATTAAATATGTAAGGTCTTATCTACGTGGGTTTGATTACAGAAACTAATAAAGTATTCTCTAAATAATGAAAAAAAAAAAAAAAAAGCTAGAAGTGGAGAAGTGGAGCTGGGGTTCAAATGGTAGAGCTCTAGTCTTGAGCAAAAAAGCTCAAGGATAGCACCCAGGCCCTGACAAGCTCCACAATCAGTAGAAAAACAAAATGTGGAACAAAATCAATTCATCTCACAGAGCTGCTAGTAGGAGTTAAGAATACACCAGGTTGGGAGATTGCGGGGAGGAAGAAGTTGGGGAGGTAGGGAGGGCAGGGGGATAGGGGAAAAACAAAGGAGGAGGTAACAATGCTCGATAGGAAATGTATCATTACCTTACTTATGTAACTAACCACTCTGTACAGTATTTTTACAATAAAAATATATATACAAAAAAAAAAAAAGAATATACCAGGTGGGGGCTGGGAATGTGGCTGAGTGGGAGAGTGCTTGCTAGCATGCATGAAGCCCAGGATTCCATTCCTCAGTACACATAAGCAGAAAAAGCTGGAAGAAGCCCTGTGGCTCAAGTGGTAGAGTATGAGCCTTGAGGAAAAGAAACTTAAGGACAGTGCCCAGGTCCTGAGTTTAAGCCCCAGGACTGGCAAAAAAAAAAAAAAAAAGACACACCACGTGATTTTAGCCAAGTGTTGTGCATCTAGTAAGAGCTTATTATAGGTTGATTACTGCTAATCTGAAATGTTTGGGACTAAAAGTGCTTTGGATTTCAGATTTTTGTGTATAATTTTCGAATATTTACATACATATACATAATATACCTCCAGGACAGATTCTAAGGGTAAAGAGGAAATTCACTCATATTTCTTATAGCACATAGTCAGAAAAAAAAATATTTTGTCAGTTGTGGGGCCTGAACTCTGGGCCTGGGCGCTGTCCCTCAGCTCTTCAGCTCAAGGCTAGCGTTCTACCACTTGAGCCACCGCGCCACTTCTGGCTTTTTCTGCTCATGTGGTGCTAAGGAATCGAACCCAGAGCCTCATGCATGCAAAGCAAGCACTCTACCACTGAGCCACCTTCCCAGCCCCGAAAATAATTTTATTTAATATTTTCAATGCATCTGAGTTTTGCCAACCAACTATCCTGTGAGGGTAAGTGTGGAATTTTTTTTGGATTGTGGGGGCTGGTGGAACGGCTCAAATGGTAGAAAGCCCGCCTAGCAAGTGTGAAGACCTAAATCAATCTCCAGTACAGCCACCAAAAAAAAAAGTTTTGGATTTTACAATGGTTTAGACTGTAACTATGAGCTATTACTATTGCTGATGTGCTCAATTATGAAGCCTTCAGATCTCAACAGTCCCCTCCCTGGGGGTGGGGAGCCACAGACCCTCTTCAGCACTGAGAGAAGTTACTAGAATCATCACTCAAGTCCCAAGGGCTCTTGCCAGGCAGAGGGGAGCCCAGTCCTCTCCCTCAAAGTGGGGAGCAGCACCCAGCATGTTGCAGCTTCCTGCCATTTAGAACTGTGTGAAAGAGGAAGTGAAGTTCTACCAAGAGGCAGGAGAGGGGCTGGGAAGGTGGCTCAGTGGTAGAGTGCTTGCCCTGCATGCATGAGGCCCTGGATTCGATTCCTCAGCACCACATAAACAGAAAAGGAAGTGATGCTGTGGCTCAAGTGATAGAACACTCACCTTTAGCTGGACAGCTGAGGGACAGTGCTCAGGCCCAGTGTTCAGGCCCCATGACCAACAAAAACAACAGCAACAAAAAAAAGAGGCAGGAGGGAGGGAGGAGTCAGGCCTGAACCAGGGGGCATCTGGGGTCACTAGGGTCAAGGAGGATTTGTTGCAGAGCCAATCACCATGCCAGACTCACCCCAGAACACTCCCCTACCAGCCCTTCCCAGCAGTTACTACCAAAAGCAGCTTATTAGAACCTGGAACAATTCCACTAGTTATTTTTTTTTATTAGTATAAATTATGTGCACTACACATGTGCAAATACATTTCAATCAACCTTACCTCCCCACCCGCCATTTCTGACCTGAGGCTTAAACCCCTTAAGCTTGTTATCATTTATTTTTTAATTTTTAGACAGGGGTCACTAAGTAGTGGCCAGCCTCAAACTGTATAAAATGCAGGATGCTTTGGATCCTCATGCTGCCCTCTTAAGTGTTTGCCGCTACACCCAGGTAAGCCTTGTATGTTAGTCTTCTTTATCTCTTTTACCTCCTTCCTTCTTTCCTTCCTTCCTTCTTTCCTTCCTTCCTTCCTTCCTCCTTCCCTTTTTTCTTGCCTTTTTTTGGGGGGAGGGCAGAGGGGGAGGCCAGTTGTGGCCTGGGCACTGTCCCAGAGCCTCTCTGTGCTCAAGTCTAGTGATCTACCACTTGAACCACAGCGCTACTTTTGGTTTTGAGTAGTTAATTGGTGATTTGAACCTTACAGGGACTTTTCTGCCCAGGCTGGCTTTGAACTATGATCCTTAGATCTCAGCCATCTGAGTAGCTAGGATTATAGGTGTGAGCCACTGGTGCTCAGCTTCTTCCTTTTTTGGGGGAGGCAGGGTACAGGGTTTGAATTCAGGACCTCAAGCTTGCTAGGCAGGCACTCTACCAACTGAACCACATCATTAACATCCCTAGTTCATTTGTTTGTTCATTCATTCTTTCTCTTTCTTTTTTTTTTTCTCCCTTAGGGGAGAAAAGCCCCAGTATTGGGGCTTGAATTCAGGATGCTGTCCCTGAGCCTTTTTGCTCAAGGCTAGAGCTGTACCACTTGAACCACAGTTCTACTTTTGGCTTTTTGGGGGGGGGGTTAACTGGATATGAGAGTCTCAGGGACTCTCCTGCCTGGGCTGGCTTTGAACTGTGATCTTCAGTTCTTAGCTTTATGAGTAGCTAGGATTACAGGCGTGAGCCACTGGCACCCAGCAGGCTTTTAAAATTTCAATGATGAAATACAATTTTGAAGGTGTAATGAAATCCTGCTTTACCGGATCACAGAAAATGCTCTGTGTGGGGTCAGTGGCTGCGTAGGCACAGCCTGTAGACAAGAAGCGGAGTTCTTTGATGAGAATCTTCACCTCCCAAGGCACTCGTTTGCTCATTCCTTCACATGAGAGCCTACCGTGTGCAAGACACTTTACAAGGCCTGGGTATGGCTGGTAATGGGCAAATACACAGACGAATCCAAGATATTTACCCTGGACCTGTCTGGTTTGTTTTTGTTTTGTTTTTAGTCTAAGATCCACTGTAGGACTGCCCCAGATGGGAAGCCAGGGCCTCAGAGGAGGAAGTGACGCCAATGAGAGGGGCCCACCCTCTTCCAACCAATGAACTGCTCCATCCTGCCTCCTGACCAGGGGGGCTGCTGTGGATCTCTCTATGCCAAGATAGCTGAATGGCAGGAGCTGTCACTGAAGCCCACTGCTGGCGGGGAAGCCCCCTGGTGCTCCTGATGTCATGGGCTCCTTGGGACACACTTTGCCACCAGGATAGAACCAGGCCCTCCCACAGCCAAAGCCAAACTCAACCAGAGAAGGCTTAAGAGAGGAGTCAGGGTTTCTGGCTCCCTGCTGCCTCACTGTGGCCACCAAGGGAGGAAACAGCTCCAGGACTGTGGTCTGCCAGCGTCCAGGGTCTGGCTCAAGGTCAACAAGTTCCTAGGGCTCAAAGGCTAGGTTACTATAATTCCCACATGACTAATCTATTCATTCCCCTAGGTTTATGGTACCCCTGCCGCCTACCAGGCTTAGTGCTGGGCTTAGGGATACCAGAAGAACTCAATCTGAGGACACTGGAGTGGGGCATGGTCCTGTAGGAGGCACTATGTCACTCCACCACCTCTGACTGACCCAGCCCATCTCACTGTGAAGCCTGCTGAGGCTGCCTATCAGGCTGAGACTCTGAAGAAGCCTCTGGGAGCCTCAGTTTCCTCAAAAGGGGATGAAAGGAGCCTGGCGTTTGCAGCTCACACCTGTAATCCTAACTACCCAAGAGGCTGAGATCTGAGGATCATGGTTCAAAGCCAGACTGGGCAGGAAAGTCCATGAGCCTCTTTTTTTTTTTTTTTTTTTCTTTTTTTGGGTCCAGTCGTGGGGTTTGAACTCTGGGCCTGGGCACTGTCCCTCAGCTCTTCAGCTCAAGGCGAGTGTTCTACTACTTGAGCCACCAGCGTCACTTCCGGCTTTTTTCTTTTTGCTTATGTGGTGCTGAGAAATTGAACCCAGGGCCTCAGGCATGCAAGGCAAGCGCTCTACCACTGAGCCACCTTACCAGCCCCGTCCATGAGCCTCTTATCTCCAATAAACCACCAGAAAACTGGAAGTGGCGCTGTGGCTCAAGTGGTAGAGCACTAGCCCTGAGCTGAAGAGCTGAGGGACAGCGCCCAGGCCCAGAGTTCAAGCCCCATGACCGACAGGAAAAAAAAAAAAGGCAGGGGAGGTAGGAGTATGAGCGCTGCTTCTAGTGTTCTGGTGGTTAATTGGAGATAAAGAGTCTTACAGACTTTCCTGCCTGGGCTGGCTCTGAACCATGATCCTTAGATCTCAGCCTCCTGAATAGCTAGGATTACAGGTGTAAGCCACCGGTGCCAAGATGCCTTTTTTTTGTCAGTCGTGCGGCTTGAACTCTGGGCCTGGACACTGTCCCTGCGCTCTTCAGCTCAAGGCTAGATCTCTAAGGCTTGTGCTGCAGTGCCACTTCTGGTTTTCTGGTGGTTAACTGGAGATAAGTCTCACGGACTTTCCTGCCCAGGCTGGCTTTGAATCCTGATCCTCAGATCTCAGCCTCCTGAGTAGCTAAGGTGAAAGGAGTGAGCCAGGGGTGCTGGGCCTGGATGCTTTTTATTTTTTTTTAATCAGTAAACATTTTCTACCTTAAAAAAAAAAAAAGAATACAAAGGGGAATAGTGGGCTAGGGAAATGAGACAGGATCAAGAAAGCAAAAAGAGTGACAATTAAGTGTGTATAATTGGGCTGAAAAGGTGGCTCAGTGGTACAGCGCTTGCTTTGCATGCATGAGGTCCTGGGTTCGATTGCTTAGCACCACATACGCAAAAAGAAAAAAGCCGGAAGTGGCGCTGTGGCTCAAGTGATAGAGCGCTAGCCTTGAGCTGAAGAGCTGAGGGACAGCGCCCAGGCCCAGAGTTCAGGCCCCATGACCAGACCCAAAAAAAAAAAAAAAAAAAAAGTATGCATAATTGCACATGCCTATAATCCCAGCACTCAGCAGGTTGAGTCAGGAGGAAGTAAGTTCTAGCCCACACAAGGAGAACGTGTCTGAAATACAAACAGAAAGAAGTAGGAATGACCAGGAAGAATGAAGTGGGCTTCACCACCTGAGGGAAGAGAGCGTGCAGTCGAGGGAGAACAGAATAGGCAAAGACACTGTGGCCCTGACATGGGGATCCCCCAGTCTTGGAGGAAGGTGGGAGGGAGGAGACTACAGCAGGTACACCCCCACAGGGGGTTTCCTGTTCTGACACTAAGCAATACTGAGTCATGTGATGAGCAGTTCTTTCCTTTTCGATTCTCTTTCCAGCCTTTGACTGGAACAAGCGGGAAGTCTCAACTCATCATACCATTATCCTGTGACCATTCCTCACCTCAAAGTGGCTGCTTTCCCCTGGGAACAGTGACTACCAGGAAATCCACCACGCTGTGGTTTCTGCTTCTGTGATTATCTTCTATTCAGAGCAAGTGAATCTGGCTTGGCACTTACAGGGCTGGCATACATTTTCCTTTAAAACACAGTCATGCATGGCCTAAGGATAGGGTCATCGTCTGAGAAATGTGTCATTATGTCACTTGTGCAATCATCACGGAGTGTACTATACAAACTGAGAGGGTTATCATGTCACTAGACTATATAATCTTAAAGGACTATAGATGGATTGTCTATACACATTTTGGTCATTGACCCAAATTATGTGGTAGGAAGTGCACTGATGCTCAGTGCACTGTCGAGGAAGCCACTACTCACCCTTCCAATCATCTCCCAGGGCCTGATCCAGCCTGTGGTGCCACTCAGGCCTTCCCCTGTGCACTGCCCTGCACTGGAAGCCACCCGGGGCGGGGCGCCAACCACATTCCTGCCCCTGCGCTGCCAGTGCCGTGTGCGGAACACACACAGATGAGCCATGTGGCCTCACTGGGGTCTCGCAGGCTGCCAGTCCTCACTCATTCCTTCAGTCCACATCTCCAAGCCTCCTACACCCAGCTTTCCACATGGCAACAAGGTGAACAAGACGCTGGAGCCCCAGGCCCCCACAGCTCGGTGGAAAGGACACTCCCCTAATGACCACCCCGCAGCACAGGGGTGGAGAGGAAGGACAAGGCCAGCACTGGGTGGGAGGAGACAGGACATAGAGGACATGGTGCTGCTACCCCAAAAGCAAAGCATGGGGCTGCTGCTGGCCGCTCCCAGGCCCATGATTGCCCGCTTGGCATCTGCATTGTCACACCTGGTTACCAGGGTAACTGTCACCGGATGGTGGGAAGATTTGTGGGGATAATGGGTGGCCAGCCTTGGGCACACTCTCAAACATGAGGATTACTGCTGTCATCATTACCCAGCGGCTCACAGGACGCAGAGGATTTCGGGCTGCCAGACCTCTGAAGGGCTAAGCCGGACAATAATCCTGCCTCACGATTAGCCCTGACCTGAAGCGGAAGAGAACAAGGTGCTACCGAGCCACCAGGTGGCCCAGACAGGTTAGAGCAAGGGACACTGAAGGCGCTGAATCAGGAAGGCCAGTGACCGCTAAGGGGAAGGAAGTAGCTGTGGGTGTGGCTGGGCAGAGGAAGGAGACAAAGAACAGAGCCCAGAGAACATCGACTCCCCACTGCCTGCCCCAAGCTGCCCCAGAGCACTAAGTGATTCCCAGTGACAGACGCTGACATTTACAGGCCACTAGATCTCTTCAGGGCCAGCTGGGCATTTAAAAGCCTGTGTGAATGCCACCCTCTTAGGGGAAGGAACCAACCATCAACCGGAAACCAGGAGGTGTACAAACATCCACGTCATTTCTCAGCAGGAAGGAGCTAGAGTGGAGCCAGCCGAGATGAAGGCCCCTATCCCAGGAAGGAGCTCCCCAGAGGAAAGTGCAAGGCAATCTGGGAGGAATCAAGGCCACCTCGGGTAGGGGGTGTCTGGGAGCGCAGGTTGTTTTTAGTCACACAAGCCTGCCTGCTGTCCTTCCAGCCCACCCAGCTTTTCCCCATGCCTTAACAGACTCCCAGCTTCCTACCAAACCATTCTGGTTCATCTCCTAGAGGCCTTCCCTGGCCACCCAACCTAAACTAGCCCACACCCCATGCCTACTGTACCCCTCTTGTCCCTACGCCCAGCTCCTCACCTCTGCAGGCCTGGGCCTCTTTGCCCAGATGCCATTTCCTTCTCAGGACACCCTTGTTTTGTTTCTGTTTTGCCAGTCCTGGGGCTTGAACTCAGGGCCTGGGCATTGTCCCCGAGCTTCTTTTGCTCAAGGTTAGCACTCTGCCACTTGAGCCACAGCACCACTTCCAGCCTTTTCTGTGTATGTGGTGCTGAGGAATCGAACCCAGGGCTTCAGGCATGCTAGGAAAGCACTCTACCAGTAAACCACATTCCCAGCCCAACAACCCTGTTTTAAATTCTCCAGGTTTTCTTGTTTTTGCTTTTGGTGCCAGTATTAGCTTTTTTGCTCAAGACTAGCACTCTACCACTTGAGCCATAGCTTCACTTAAGGCTTTCTGATGGTTAATTGGAGATAAGAGTGTCATGAACTTTCCTGCCAGGGCTGGCTTTAAACCTTGAGCCTTAGAACTCAGCTTATTAAATTGCTAGGAATCCAGACTTGAGCCAACAGTGCCCGACTAAAATTCTCCAGCGCTTGTGTACTCTGCTCTCTCAGATATTTCATTACTTGCGTGTTTACTTGCCTTCTCCTCCCTGGAATGCAGCCTCTACGAGGACAGAGTTTACGGTCAGTTTGCTTCACTGCTAGATATCACCAGCATCTAGGAAAGAGCCTGGCCTACAGCAGACGCTCAGTAAAAGTCTGATGAGTGAATGAGTAAGTGCATATGAATGTTTAAGAGCAGAGTCTATGGCCAGACTGCCTGCCGTTGTATTCCAACTCCTCCATTTCTAGTGATTTTAGACCATTCACTTAACCTCTCCACCCTTCATTTAAGTCCATCAGTAAAGGGAGGACAACAGTCCATACCTCACAAGATTACTGGGGAGGAGGGTGTCTATATGATTGTGCACACAGAGAACTTAAACAGAGCCTGGCCCCCAGAAATCACTTGGTTCCAGGCTGGCTTCCAGAGCCTTGGCTGTAGCATTTCTTGCTTACTTATTTGCCCCCTAGTTTATCACCTGTCTCCCTCTACCAGTGTCAGACTGTTAGCTCCAGCCTGCCTTGCTTACTGCTGAATCCCTAATTCCTAGCAAAGGGGTGGAAGAGAAAATCAGGATGTTCGAGAGGGCAGTGGGGAAGCCTAGCTTCCACTGAGGGCAGGGGCCTCACCAATCTGTTTCTCCAGGGCAGCAGCTTCGCACACGGTGGCCCGGGGCAGGATCCCAGGGTCTGTGAAGCTGGTCTGAAGCAGGCAGCTCATGACGAAGAAGAAGAGGATAGCAGCAATGATGGGAATGGCCAGGGTCAGCTTGTGGGCCAGGTAGGGACAACTAGAAGGAGAGATGGAGACAAATGAGCAAATACCCCAAGGGCCCCACAATTGATTTGTTCTTAGATAGAGGCTCTTCCTGAGTCAGAGACTCATCCTGCTCCAGGGAAACTGAGTCACTCCCCTCAGACACACAAAAGCAAGGATCCTATACCTTACAGAAGTGATAAAGACATCCCACTAATCTCTCCTTGCTCTTTTTTTTTTGTGGTACAAGGGCTTGAACTCAGATCTTCCCACTTGTTCAGCTGGTGCCCTACAACTTGAGCCACACCTTTTTTTTTAAAGCCACACCTTGTTGTTGTTGTTGTTGTTGTTTTTGAGGTCGTGGGGCTTGCTCTGGGCTTGGGCACTGTCTCTGCACTCTTCAGCTCAAGGCCAGCACTCTACCACTTGAGCCACAACGCCACTTCTGGTTTTCTGGTGGTTAATTGGAGATGAGAGTCTCACGGACTTTCCTGCCTGGGCTGGCTTTGAACCGAGATCCTCAGATCTCAGCCTCCTGAGTAGCTAGGATTAAAGGCATGACCACCGGAGCCCAGCTTGTTAGTATTTTGCAGATGGAATCTCTCGAACTCTTTTTCCAGGGCTGGCTTTGAACCGTTACCCTATGATCTCAGCCTCCCAAGTAGCTAGGATTATAGGCTTGAGCCACCCAATTCTTGCTCCTTTTTTTGGTGTGTGCTGGTCCTGAAGCTTGAACTCATGGCTTAGATGCTGTCCCTGAGGATTTTTTTTTTGTCGGTGGTGGGGCTTGAACTCTGGGCCTGGGCACTGTCCCTCAGTTCTTCAGCTCAGGCTAGAGCTCTACCACTTGAGCCACTGCACCACTTCCGGTTTTCTGAGTGGTTTATTAGAAATAAGAGTTTCAAGCCGGGCGCTGGTGGCTCACGCCTGTAATCCTAGCTACTCAGGAGGCTGAGATCTGAGGATCACGGTTCAAAGCCAGCCCGGGCAGGAAATACCCCGAGACTCCCATCTCCAATAAACCACCAGAAAACCGGAAGTGGCGCTGTAGCTCAAGTGGTAGAGTGCTCGCCTTGAGCTGAAGAGCTGAGGGACAACGCCCAGGCCCAGAGTTCAAGCCCCACGACCGACAAAAAAAAAAAAAAAAAAAAAAAGAGTTTCACGGACGTTCCTGCCTGTCCTGCCCAAGTTGGCTTTGAACCATGATCCTCAGATCTCAGCCTCCTGAGTAGCTAGGATTATAGGCAAGAGCCACCACCGCTTGGCTCCCTGATGATTTTTGTTGTTGTTGTTGTGTTTGCAGTTGAAGGCTAGAAGCTCTCTACCACTTGAGCTCTACCTCCTGCTTTTTGGTGGTTTACTGGAGATAGCTTCATGAACATTCCTGCTTGGGCTGGCTCTGCATCATGATTCTCAGATCTCAGCCTTCTCAGTAGCTAGGATCATAGGTGTGAGCCATTGGCACCCAGTTCTCACTTGCTTCCTTTCTTCCTTTTTTTTGGCCCATCCTAGGGCCTAGGCACTGTTCCTGAGCTGCTTCTGCTCAATGCTAGCACTCTACCACTTGAGCCACAGTGCCACTTCTGGCATTTTCTGTTTATGTGGTGCTGAGGAATTGAACCCAGGGCTTCATGGGCGCTGTCCCTCAGCTCTTCAGCTCAAGGCTAGCGCTCTTCCACTTGAGCCAGAGCGCCACTTCTGGCTTTTTTTTTTCTTTTTGCTTATGTGGTGCTGAGGAATCGAACCCAGGGCCTCATGCGTGCAAGGCAAGTGCTCTACCACTGAGCCACCTTCCCAGCCCCCCCCCCCCCCCCGTCCCTTACTCCTTTCTTAAGAGAAAGGGTCTTACTATACTGCCCAGACTGGCCTTGAACTCCTGAACTCAAGTGATTCTTCTGCCTCCAACTTCCAAATAGCTGGGACCACAGGCATCATGCTTCTGCTTGTTTTTGTTTGTTTTCCCTCAAGGCTGGCACTCTATCACTTCAGTCATATCTCCACTCCTGGCTTTTTACTGCTTAACTGAAGATGAATCTCATATATTTTTCTATGCTGGCTGGCTCTGAACCAAGGCCTCTGATTTCAGCCTCCTAAATAGCTGGGTTTACAGATGTGAGCAATAGCTCAGCACCCAGCTCAGGACCAGCACTTTTAACCTTGCACTCAGCGGCAGCCTCAGAATCCTAGTAAAGGGCTGGGAATGTGGCTTAGTGGTAGAGTGCTTGCCTAGCATGCACAAAGCCTTGGGTTCAATTCCTCAACACCACATAAACAGAAAAAGCTGGAAGTGGTGCTGTGGCTCAAGTGGTAGAGTGTTAGCCTTGAGCAAAAAGAAGCCCAGGGATGGTGCTTTAGGCCCTGAGTTCAAGCCCCAGGACTGGCACACACACACACAAAAGAATCCTAGTAAACACAGAGCTCCAGGCAGCCACGATAATGAGGTGGACTGTCCCTGGAAATGACCCCTTCAGGGCAATGTTGGCTCAAGCGTCCATTTAGTCACTCACTCTGCAAATATTTACAGAATTCTTTGTACAAGGCAATACTTTTAATAAGCAGCAGGAATAATGGCTGTGAATAAGACAAGTGCCCTTCTGCCATGTGGCTTATGGACTAGTGGGGAAGAGAGAGATATAAACAGAGAATTGCGACAGAGGATAATGAGTGCTCTAAGGGGGAGGGGGGGCGGTAGGACGGGCAAGACTCTCAGATAGACACAATACTGAACTGGAACCCACAAGAATGAGTAGAGAAGCTAGCTACTCAGGAGGCTGAGATCTGAGAATTGTGGTTCCAAGCCATGAGACTCCTATTTCCAAGTAACCACCAAATAAAGCTGGAAATGGAGTTATGGCTGAAGAAGCAGCATACTAGCTTTGAACTAAACAGCTCAGGAACGGGACCCAGACCTTTAGTTCAAGCCCCAGGACCACTCAGTGCATGTATATACGTGGACACGCAGACACACACACACATACACATACACATACACACACACGCGCACGCACACACACACACACACACACACACACACACACACACACGTGAATTATAGGCCTCCTGCTCTCTCTTGGCTTTCTTATTTCGGCTGACACTTTATCAGCACAGTACCATACCTCCAGGACAGCATTTTGCTGATAAATTGGAGATGGGCTCTCAAATCACAGTTCCGGCTTCAAATCACAGTTCTCCAGGTCTCAGCTTCCTGAGTAGCTAGGATTATAGGAATGAGCCACTGGTACCCAGCTACTAATAGCTTTGAAGATTTACTATGTGCCAGATGGACACTGCCCTAATGAATTAGTAAGTTATTAATAATACCTGAAGAACAGATAGTCTTTGCACTTCACAATCTCATCAAATCTTTACCATGACCCCTGAGAAGTTATGCTCCATTCTTTACAGGTAAGTTTTAAACTAAAGTTCAGAGAAATTAAGAAAACTGTCCAAGGTCACACAGCTCAGGAGTGCTAAGGGACTCCAGCCAGGTCTGACTTTCAGGCCCTTGCTATATGACCCACTGCCCTGTGCCATTGTCCTACAAAGATGTGGAGTAGATCTGACGCGGTGGGAGATGCTGCTTGGGAGATGGCTGGAAGGCAGCCAAGGTTCTAGGAGCTAATGCAGAAGCAGGAACCAAACCTACAGGCATCTACACACTGCTTGCTTTTTTTTTTTTTTTTTTTTTTTTATGCCGGTCATGGGGTCTGAACTCTGGGCCTGGGCGCTGTCCCTCAGTTCTTCAGCTCAGGCTAGAGCTCTACCACTTGAGCCACAGCGCCACTTCCAGCTTTTTTTCTGCTTATGTGGTGCTGAGGAATCGAACCCAGGGCCTCATGCATGCAAGGCAAGCGCTCTACTACTGAGCCACCTTCCCAGCCCTGCACGCTGCTCTTCTGAAGCCTCTCTCACCAGATGTTTGGCCTCCAGAGAGGGCTAAGGCCATGCTCTCTCCACATCTCAGGCCACCCCAGGTACAACCCTCTAATAGAATCGGCCAGGCTCTCAGAGTCACTTACATGGCAACTCACCAAGTTCAAGTACAACCAGACTCCTTCAGGAGGATACAGAAGACGTGAAGAGCCTTTAGAGAACACCAAGTCTTGGGCTCCTCATTTCCCAGAGGGGCTTCAGGGCCCACCATCAGATTCCAGGTCAGTGACAGCCTAGGGTCTCTGGGCTCTCAACAGGTGACCCGTCCATTCATTCAACTTATATTTGCTCTGTGGAGCCACATACCAGGCACTAATTCTAGGCAGGAGGAAAACAATACTCCACTCTTATGGACAAGGACAGGCATGAAACTACCAAATGAGTCTACACACGGTACAGACTGCTAGAAAGAGTGAAAAGTGAGACTGAGGGTGTTGCAGTGCAAAGGCCCTGCAGTAGGTGCCCCACATAGGCCAGTGCAAGGGAGAGGGGGTGTAATGCACAGTGGAAGACTTGGGGAAAAAAAGAACAAGAGAGCTGAAGCCAGATACTGGTGGCTCATGCCTGTAATCCCAGCTACTCAGGAGGCTGAGATCTGAGGATCGAGGTTCAAAGCCAGCTCAGGCAGGAAAGCATGTGAGATTCTTATCTCCAATTAATTACCCAAAAAGCTGGAAGTGGACTTGTGGCTCAAGTGGTAGACAACTACCCTTGAGCAAAGGAACTCAGGGACAGCGCCCAGGCCCTAAGTTCAAGCCTAAAGCATGCACACAAAAAAAGGGGAAAAGGGGGGCTGAGGTCAGAAGAAGTCCAGTATCAGAGCTCTAGCTCTTACTGGGAGAGGGAGAACAAGGGAAGAATGAGGGGTGACTTGGAATGAGAGGGGTGCTCTGGCTGCTATGTGGGGTGAGGAGCAGGGCGGAAGCTGAGAGTTCTGATTGGAAGCCTGGGCTGGCCACAATCCACTAAACCACAGCAGGAAAGGAAGGGCCCAGACACACTCTTCCCAGAGCAACAGACAAGTGGGAAGGAGGGAGTCCCTCATCAGGGGACCCCTCACTTGAGGAAGCGAAGATAAAAGACAAGCTCTCTCTGGGCCTGAGGGACCAGTCCAGTCACCACCAGTGAGGACACCCACACAGCCAGAGGCCCTGCTTGTGAACTGACCCCCAACTCACACCACAGTGAACTCACACTACAGTGTCACAAGGCGCATCACAAACAGCACTACTTCCTTCAGCCATGGCCACAGCTGCAAGATCAGCTCTGGCATTCTGCAAAAGGCATACTGTGATCACCACGCCAGGTGGACCTGAAACTCAGAGCAAGGACCAGGCAGCGAGCGGGCTAGAGCCCCAGAGCTCCTGCTTGTGAATCACCCAGAAAGACAGAGCACTTGGCAAGAAGGCAAAAGGAAGGGCGATGGATAGGACATCTTTACCTTGCTTACAGAGGAAACAGCACTGCGGATACAAAGCCTGGCGCTGGGGAGGGACCAGTGTGGGGTGTCCTGTGGCCAGCCTCACCAGGGCCACGTGACCTCGGGCAGTACTTTTTGGTAAAGACACAAGTACTAACAGCCAACATCAAGTGCTAGTCACCAAGCTAAGGGTTGGCATGGGTCATGGAAACCAGACTCATGACAATGCCGGGGGCGGGTATTCTTAAAGGCCCCAATTTACAGCTGAGGAAACTGGGGTTCTGAGAGGTGACTGGCCTGAGGTCACCCATTTAGTGTGTGGTAGGGCTGGGATCTGAGCCAGGTCTGCTGGCTCCAGAGATGGAGTTCTTAAGTGCACTGTATAATAAAGGAAGACGACCCCAAGGGCTGGGGAGGGGAAGGCAGTGCCCTTGGTGTGGGTGTGCATGAGTGGGAGCGTTGTGCAAGGTATCGTGTCTCTGCAGGCGGCTCCAGCTGGAGGATGGGGTGCAAACCTGCTGTGCACGTAGGTGGCCTGGGAAAGCAGCTGAGCACCCACTCTTCCACCCAAGAGATAGATGCTACGCGGGCCCATCCTGGGTCATCTGGGAAGTGGAGACACCCCCAAATCCACAGGAGCTGATAGCGCCTGTCACATGAAGACACTCTGCAAAAGGTGGGGGCGGGGGGAAGGGGGTGCCCCAGAAAGAAGCCAGGAAGCGAGGGGCAGGGAACTGCAGAAACTGAGGAAAGATTTGGAGAGAGAAGGGGAGGTCTCAGAGGCCCCAGGCTTGTTGAGGAAGGATGCCTGGGGTGGAAGGGGGCTGGAGAGAGGGCAAAGGGGGGAGTCTGAGAGGAGCAAGGGCCCTGCAGGGGACGCCCAGGAAATTCACGATGGGGGTTGCACACCGGCAAAGCACGCTGAAACTTCGAAGTTGTCAGGGAAGCACAGAAAGGAAAGAGGCCGGGAGAGGGGAGTGGAGAGCACTTGGGTGAGCAAGAGATGGTCCAAGGATGAGGGGGGGGGCGCGGAGGGGCCCCGGTGCACCCGCGGACGTGGGCAGAGGAGAGGCCGGAGGGCAGGGGAGAGGGGTCGGGGCCGGAACTCACTCGAAGACGAAGAAGAGGACGGTGGTGCTGAGGATGAGCAGCAGCGTGAGCGCGAAGACGCCGCCGTGGCCGGCCAGCATGAGGCGGCCGCCGCAGTAGAAGCGGTTGCGGCCCGGGAACACCTCCCACTTGCGCCGGGGGCGGCGGCCTAGGCTCCCGCTGGCGCTCCAGCGCGGCCCCGCGGGCGCGGAGGGCGCGGGCCCCGAGCCCGGGGCGGGGGGCGCGGCGGGGCCGGGGCGGCGCGCCCCGGGGGAGGCGGGCGGCGGGGCGGCCCCGGGGCTGATCTGCTGGTACTCGCAGTCCTTCATGCGGCCGGCCGCGGGCCTGGGCTCCGCGCCCCGCGGGCCGGCCGGACGCCTCCGGGGCCGGGGCCGGGGCCGGGGCCGGGGCCGGGGCCGAGCTGCGGCGGAGGCAGCGCGCGCGGCGCCGGCGGCCTCGCTCCCTCCCTCTCTCGCTCCTTCGCTCGCTCGCCGGCTAGGGGCGGCCCGCCCGGCCCCGCGCCGCCCCGCCCCGTGCCCGGCCTCCCGCCGCAGCGCCCCCTCCGCCTGGGCCGGGGAAGGCGCAGCGCGAGGCCGCTGCGAGGCCCGGCCGAGCGCGCCCGGGAGCAGCCTGGAGCCCCGCACGCACTCCGAGACGCGGAGCTCCCGCTTCTGCAGAGCGCCCGCGGACGGCCACGCGGGAGATCCTGGCGGCGCGGGGACACAAGCTCCGAGCGGCGGCGCGCTCGGCCCGGGGTTCCTCCGTGTCCCCTAAGGCAGGGGTTGTGCCCGCAGGCGCAGGGTTTCCAGGAATCCCTGGAGGACTTGTGTTCCACGCTTGAGGAACGAAGTGCACACCCACAGCAACCTGATCTACAGGGTCCCGCCCGGGTCGCCAGTCCAGACACATCTTTTCGTCGTTAGATCCTTTGCCTGGAGTCTCACAAGGCTGCAGGGCAGGGGTCCCCCAGGCTGTGATCTGAGGCCCCCAACGGGAATGAGTCAGTCACCCTGAGGCTGGTGGCTCACATCTGTTGTCCTAAACTACTCAGGAGGCTGTGCGATCTGAGGATCACTGTCCAAAGCCAAACCCAGGAAGAAAAGACCCTGAGGCTCTTATGTCCAGTTAATCAGCAAGAATCCCAAGTGGAGGTGTGGCCCAAGTGGTAGAGTGTTAACCCTGAACAACAACAAGGAATGTGAAACCCCGAGTTCAAGCACCAGCACTGGTACAAAAGAAAAAAACCCGGGGATAAGTGCACTTGCAAGCTCACTCAATTCGTAGGGAAAATTTGTTTCTTGTCTTATGGCTGGGTTCCTGGAACTTTTACTATGATAGACCTTTCTTCAAATTATACCTGCATTTTCTAGAGACCATCACAGTTCTTTTTTTTTTTTTTTTTGTCGGTCGTGGGGCTTGAACTCTGGGCCTGGGCGCTGTCCTTCAGCTCTTCAGCTCAAGGCAAGCACTCTACCACTTGAGCTACAGTGCCACTTCCGGTTTTCTAGTGGTTTATTGGAGATAGGAGTCTCACGGTCTTTCCTGCCCGGACTGGCTTTGAACCGCGATCCTCAGATCTCAGCCTCCTGAGTAGCTAGGATTACAGGCGTGAGCCACCAGAGCCCGACTAAACAATTTATTTTATTTGTTTGTTTGTTTTTGGTCCAGTCGTGGGGCCTGAACTCTGGGCCTGAGTGCTGTCCCTCAGCTCTTTAGCTCAAGGCTAGCGCTCTACCACTTGAGCCACAGTGCCACTTCCGGCTTTTTTCTTTTTGCTTATGTGGTACTGAGGAGTCGAACTCAGGGCCTCAGGCATGCAAGGTAAGCGCTCTACCACTAAGCCACCTTCCCAGCCCCATCACAGTTCTTAATATAGAAGCTTCTTACTTAATGACACTCACAGGGAAAGTTTCTAGGCCCAGGCTGCTAAAACAAAGGGCTTTTGTTTTTGTTTGGTGGTGCTGGTGATCAAAACCAAAACCTTGCGTTAGGCAAGCTTTGTGCCACTGAACTTACTCTCAGTCCTAACACAGAGCTTTACATGACTTATTATATGTCAGACAGGGATAATATGTCACCTTTGCTCTATTTTATTTTTATTGTGCTAGTACTGGAGCTTGAAGTCAGAGCCTCGTGTTCTTTTTCTTTTTTGCTCAGACTGGCTGGCACTCTCCCACTTGAACCACGTTTCACTCTGGCTTGTTGCTAGCTAATTGAGATAGAGTCTTACGGCCCAGTGCTGATAGCTCAAGCCTGTAATCCTAGCTACCCAGGACACTGAGATCTAAGGATCATGGTTCAAAGCCAGCTAGGGCAGGGAGTCTGTGAGACTCTTATCTCCAATTAACCACCAAAAAATGGGAAGTGGCATGTGGCTCAAGTGGTAGAGTGCTAGCCTTGAGCTGAAGAACTGAGGGACAATGCCCAGGCCCAGAGTTCAAGCCCCAAAACCCACCAAAAAAAAAAAAAAAAAGTCTTAAGGCCTTTTCTACTTGGACTGTCTTTGAACCATGATCCTGATCCTCAGGTCTCAGAACTCTGAGTAACTAGGCTAATAATGGTGAGCCACAGGTACCTGGCATGCTTTATTCTATGGCTCAAAACAAGTCACAAGGTGCTAATAGTGCCAAGAGTAAGGATCAATCACACAGAGGTGGGAATGCTAGGAGACAGGAATCTTTGGGAGTTTTTCCTAGGATTTGTCTATCAACCCACTTACTGGAAAACTTGAGAAAATGTATAAGAAAAGAGAAAGCTAGGGGCTAGTTTTGGAGAGTCTGGGAATGGAAATAATACACATGGGGAAGTCTACAGTGAGGCAAGCACCACTAATTGGTACACATACCAAAGGCTGCCTAGCCACACCCTTGGTGCCCAAGGCTCTGGATTTGAAGAGCCCCACCTAGAGTCAACTTCCTAGTGAGCTCCCTCCCTTCAGCTCTTCAGCTATGAAATGAAGTCACAAGACTGGGAAGGAAGGAAGGAAGGAAGAAAGAAAGAAAGAAAGAAAGAAAGAAAGAAAGAAAGAAAGAAAGAAAGAAAGAAAGAGAAAGAAAGAGAAAGAAAGAAAGAAAGAAAGAAAGAAAGAAAGAAAGAAAGAAAGAAAGAAAGAAAGAAAGAAAGGGAGAAAGGAAGAATGGGAGAGAGAGAGAGAAAGAGAGAGAGAGAAAGCGAGAGAGAGAGAGAGAGAGAGAGAAAGAAAGAAAGAAAGAAAGAAAGAAAGAAAGAAAGAGGGAGGGGCTGGGAAGGTGGCTCAGTGGTAGAGCACTTGCCTTGCATGCTTGAGGCCCTGGGTTCAATTCCTCAGCACCACATAAGAAAAAAGCCGGAAGTGGTGCTGTGGCTCAAGTGGTAGAGCGCTAGCCTTGAGCTGAAGAGCTGAGGGACAGCACCCAGGCCCAGAGTTCAGACCCCGCAACTGAACCAAAAAAAAAGAAAGAAAGAAAGAAAGAGAGAGAGAAGGGAGGGAGGGAGGCAGGGAGGAAGGGAAAAAGGCAGGGAGGGAGGGAGGGACAGACAAAAGAAAGGAAGAAAGAAAGAAAGAAAGAAAGGGAGGGAGGGAGGAAGGGAGAGAGAGAAAGAAAGAAAGAAAGAAAGAAAGAAAGAAAGAAAGAAAGAAAGAAAGAAAGAAAGAAAGAGAAGAAAGAAAGAAAGAAAGAGAAATAAGGAAGGGAGGGAGGGAGGGAGGGAGGAAGGGAGGGAAGAAGGGAGGGAGGGACAGACAAAAGAAAAGAAAGAAAGGAAGGAAGGAAGGAAGGAAGAAAGACTTTCCAGTACTGATGGGGGTTCGCCCATGGTGGCCGGGTCTTCTTGTAATCTTAAACCCTACTGAATCCAACTTAAATTATGCTACGTGAATTTCCATTTCCCTCCTATCTCCCAATGTTCACTTGTATCTGTCCTTCCCTCTAACTTTAACAGATGTGGGATTGACACATAGCACTAGTTGAGCATGCACAAGACCCTGGGGTCAGCCCCTGTACAGCAAAGAAAAAAAAAAATAAAGTCTCTTTCTGCTCATGTTCTACTGTTGACTCTCTGAACCTGTGCTCTCTTCCTTTCCCTTAAACGAGTACACACATGCTCAATTCTATCCATTAAAAAGCAACATAGGGTTGGGAATATGGCTTGGAGGTAGAGTACTTGCCTAGCATGCATGAAGCCCTGGGTTTGATTCCTCAACATCACATAAACAGAAAAAGTCAAAAGCACTACTGTGGCTCAAGTGGTAGAGTGTTAGCCTTGAGCAAACGAAGCTCAGAGACAGTCCCCAGGCCCTGAGTTCAAGCCCCAGGACTGGCAAAAAAAAAAAAAATTAACCCAGACAAAAAGTTATTCAGTAGGCAACTGGAAAGGTATGGAATTACAGAGGTAGCATCAGCAGGAAGCAATGACCAATCTCTGCAGCAAGGAACAAAGTAAAGTCTAGAATTAGTATGACTTACAGGGTCAGAGCCAGGGCCCCTCTGAGGAAGTGGTGCTAAGCTGGCTGATGCCTAGGGTCTTTGAGGTAGGGCATGATAAAGCCTAACGGAATACCTGGAAACTAAATTTAGTTTCTATTCTGCCAAGGTGAAAGAGCATTCATTGTTGGGTTTACTGTCAATGGAACAGGAAGTACCAAGGTGTGAAATTTCCTCCCTTCCAGCTCTGCAGTCTCCCTCTAGTGCCCCCTATTGGCATAGCCAAGCATAGGTCCAGCTGGCAAAGCAGAATACAGTTTGAAGAGTCCCCACTCTGGAAGGTTTGGTTTAGAAAGATATTATCATAAATTGGTGCTGGGGCTCATGCCTATAATCCTAGCTACTCAGGAGGTTGAGATATGAGGATTGCAGTTCAAAGCCAGCCTAGGCAGTAAAGTCCGTGAGACTCATCTCCGATTACCACCTGAAAACTGGAAGTTGCACTGTGGCTCAAGTGGTAGAGCTCTTGCCTTGAGTTAAAGAGCTGAAGGACAGAGCCTAGATCCAGAGTTCAAGCCTCCCCCCCCCCCCAAGGAAAATCTGTCTTTTACATTTTTTAAAGTGTAACTATCTTTCGGAAATGCATATTCAATACATAGTCTCACCTACCTGCAACATGAGGAGATGTACAATCCTACTGATTCTTCTCTGGGATACGTTAACAATTCCCCCAAACCAGGCTTAGGATTGGCTCAAGTTGTAGAGGAAGGCTTGGAGTTCAAAACTCCAGTAGCCAAGAAAAAAAAAATTTTTTTTAATTTTTGTAGGTCGTGGGTCTGGGAAGATGGCTCAGTGGTAGAGCGCTTGCCTTGCATGCCTGAGGCCCTGAGTTTGATTCCTCAGCACAACATAAGCAAAATGAAAAAAGCTGGAAGTGGCGCTGTGGCATGGGGCTTGAACTTTGGGCCTGGGCACTGTCCCTCAGCTCTTCAGCTCAAGGCTAGCGCTCTACCACTTGAGCCACAGCACCACTTCTGGCTTTTTCTGCTTATGTGGTGCTGAGGAATCGAACCTAGGGCCTCATGCATGCAAGGCAAGCACTCTACCACTGAGTACCTTCCCAGCCCCGGAAAAAAAAAATTATTAAAACCAGTGACATTCATATCTGAAAATTTTATTAACTGAGAACTGAATTGTAAACTTTGAACAAAAATTGAGTGAAATAATAGGAAGGAAAAGAGAAAGTCACACACACACACACACACACAAACACACTTGTTATACTGGGGAATGAACTCATGGGGTTGCACCTGCTAGGTAACGCCTTCTACCCCAGGCCTTATTTAGTATTTACATAATGATTACATAATGATGTCACAAGATGATAGTTACTATTCATAGCTTTATTTTCTTACTATTCATTCCATAGTCCCTTTGTTCCCTGCCGGAATCTCAGCTGTTTATAGACTTCTGATCTGACTCTTTTTCTCTGAAGGATTTGCCTCCTCAGCACTAGCACACACCGTCTTTCAGGATCACCTTTGATCAGGGCCATCATGTGTCAGCCATCCTCTCCTGTGGTGCTAGCATATGGTGCAGAACCATCTGGAACCAGGCTGTAGATGGAACTCCCCATGGAGGCAGTACAGCAGGAGCGGGGCCAAAGGAAAACTACCTGCTCAGGTAACTTACTCATGCTCTCCCCTCCAGCCATGTTTGAGCTCCTTCTTCTTTGTTAGTAGACAGTACTAGAGTTTGAAGTCAGGGTTGCTAGGCAAATACTCTATACCATTTGAGCCATACCTCTAAGCCTCTTGTCTTATTGTGTTATGAGGCAGGGTCTGGCAGGTCAGACTAATTTCAAATTCCACGTGTAGCTCTGGCTGGTGTAGAACTTCAGATCTTCCTGCCTTAGCCCATCAAGGCTTGAGATCACAAGCATGTGCTACTATTCTCAGCTAAGCCTCTTTTCTTCTCCTCCTCCTTCCTGTTCCTCTTCCCTCTTCCTCCTTCTCCTCTTCCTCCTCCTCCTTTTTCTCCTCCTCTTCTCTTCCTTCTCCTCCTTCTTTTTGTATCAGTTTGAAGTCAGGACTTCATACTTGCATGCTCACTTAGACAACATTATCATTTTGAGCCATGCCTCTAGCCCAGCTTTTTACTGATTATTTTTAGAGGTAGAGTCTTGTGGACTTTTCTCCTCGGGCAGCTTTGACCCTTCCTTGATCCTCCAGATCTCAGACCAAGTAGCTAGGATTACAAGCGTGAACCACAGGAGCCTCATATATACCATTTTCATCTGAAGAGAGATTGCTTGCATGGCTTGGTGGTCGAGATATCACCTGACCCATGGTGAGAAGCTCAGGTCACACAGTTACTTAATATCTTGTGGTTAGGCTTTCAACTTCTTCTTTTTTTTTAAATTCTTTAAACAGTATTGGGGCTTGAATTCAGGGTAACTTGCTAGGCAGGCTTTCACCAGGGCTCAAAAGCAAGAAAAAGGGTATTTACTTCAAAATCCTAGAGATCTGTTCTGCGACTTACCTTCTCATGTTGGAGAGTCTGTAGGAGCCTTTGGTTGGAATAGCCTTCAGTCTGATATCTCCAAGTGCAGAGCAGCCAGAGAGTAGCTGCTATGTTCGGGGCATTGCACCCTCACATGTTTCTCTGAGGTAGGAGGCCTGTTAGAGTATATCAGACTTTGCCAGAAAGCTGTGCAGACCTAGAGGTACAGAGAACAAAGAAAGGTCTATTGCGGGCTGAGAAGGTGGCTCAGTGGTAGAGCGCTTGCCTTGCATGAGGCCCTGGGTTCGATTCCTTAGCACCACATAAGCAAAAAGAAAAAAAGCCGGAAGTGGTGCTGTGGCTCAAGTGGTAGAGCGCTAGCCTTGAGCTGAAGAGCTGAGGGATAGCGCCCAGGCCCAGAGTTCAGGCCCCATGACCGACCAAAAAAAAAAAAAAAAAAAAGGTCTATTGCCAGCAAAGGGACCCAAAAGACCCCTTCTCACGAGAAGAGTGAGAAGTGCCGGCTATTGTCTGTATATAACCTAGGACGTTTAGGAGGAGTTAGAAGGGGCTTGGAGGCAGAGACCCTGGTGTGGACTTGAGGATCAGCGGCTTCATCACGTTGGACTAGGATTTATGGCTGCTGTCCAAATAGTAGATGATAAAGGGCCCTGCAGCTGCCCAGACCTGAAGGTCACTCTAAGGGGCTCTTGTTCCCTTCTAGGGTGGTAGCTGCCCCAGAAAAGTGCCATCCCAAGGTAAAGGGGGTTGGAAGTTGATTATTTACTGCCTTTACTACATGGGCTTAGTGTTGCCTAGGAAGGGAGCATGCTAAGCTGTGGAAAGGGGAAGGAGCATGCTAAACTATGGGAAGGAGCTCACTGGGCTAACAAGGCCCATGCACTCTTGTGGGGTTTCCTTCCCACCCTTAATTTGGCCTGTTTCCCCATGGCATCTATTTCTGGTTTGTCAGAGTTCATCAGCACAAAACCAACCAATCAGCCACCAGCCAACCAATCAACCAACTAATCAACCAGCCAACCAGCCAGTCATCTAACCAACTAACCAACCAGCCAACCAACACCAATCAACCAACAAACCAGCCAACTAATCAACCAACAAATCAAAAACAAATCCCACAGCCGGGCGCCGGTAGCTCACGCCTGTAATCCTAGCTACTCAGGAGGTTGAGATCTGAGGATCGCGGTTCAAAGCCAGCCCGGGCAGGAGAGACCATGAGACTCCTATCTCCAATAAACCACCAGAAAACCGGAAGTGGCGCTGTAGCTCAAGTGGTAGAGCGCTCGCCTTGAGCTGAAGAGCTGAGGGACAGCACCCAGGCCCAGAGTTCAAGCCCCACAACCGCCAAAAAAAAAAAAAAAAAAAAACAAATCCCACAAGGGAAAGCAATAACATACCTAGTCAACAACTGAACATCAAACACCACCATCACTACTACAACTAGTCAAGATTAGTGTCATTGTCTTAATAAATTCATTGTAATTCAGTCATCATTCTCCAAGATCCAGTTGCCTTATGTAAAGACAGAACATGTGGGTTAAGTAGGAATGTAATAGCTTGTAACACCTTAGCATACTCCCCACTTTTTTTTTTTTTTTTGGTGTCAGTCCTGGGGGTTGAACTCAGGGCCTGGACAATGTCCTTAAGCTCCTTTTGCTCAAGGCTAGCACTCTACCACTTGAGCCACAGCGCTACTTCTGGCTTTTTCTATTTATGTGGTACTAAGGAACTGAACCCAGGGCTTCATGCATGCTATGCAAGCACTCTACTTCTAAGCCACATTCCTAGCCTCTCTTCCTCATTTTTTGGTCACCCTTACCTTCATTTTATTGGCTGGCAAGTTTTGGTTAATTTGCTTATCCTGCATCTGCAAGTTTTATAGGCTGAAATTCTTTGAGTGGCTGCTTCTCTACTACCTCATATTAGGACCATAACTTGAGCTGAAGTAAAGAATTTAGCGCAAGCTGTGTGCTGGTGGCTTACACCTGTAATACTAGCTACTCAGGAGGCTGAGCTCTGAGGCTAGTGGTTCAAAGCCATCCCGGGCAGGCAACAGGAACAACCAAAGTCCTTGAGACCGTTATCTTCAATTAACAACCAAAAACCAGAAGTGGAATCATGACTCAAAGTGGTAGAGCAAAAAAGCTCAGGGATGAAAGTAAAAAAGGTGCCCAAAAGACCACACCGACAAAATGTCAGGGGCACAAGATTTATTGTTGGCAGAGCTAACCAGACAAGCTCTCCCGAGGAAAAGAGAAAAATGGAGCCCAGCGGCGGCTCGGAGGACCCCTTTTATATCCTCGGGGGCCGGAAGTGGGAGGTGCCTCACCTACTGTGCGGGTGCTGCCATCCAGGGCGGAGATTCATCTGTGAGGCGGTGGCGTTTCCTTACCAGGGACAGTGCCAATGTCCAGAGTTCAAGCCCGTGACTGACAAAAAGAATAAAAAGAAGCCGGGCGCTGATGGCTCACGCCTGTAATCCTAGCTACTCAGGAGGCTGAGATCTGAGGATCGCGGTTCAAAGCCAACCCAGGCAGGAAAGACCGCAAGACTCCTATCTCCAATAAACCACCAGAAAACCGGAAGTGGTGCTGTAGCTCAAGTGGTAGAGCGCTCGCCTTGAGCTGAAGAGCTGAGGGACAGCGCCCAGGCCCAGAGTTCAAGCCCCACGACCGACCAAAAAAAAAAAAAAAAAAAGAATAAAAAGAAAATAACTTATTTTCTCTTCTCTCCTCTCTTCCTCCTCCTCTCCTTTCATCTTCTCTCCTTTTCTCTTTCTTTCTTGCCTGTACTGTGGTTTGAACTGAAGCTTTAAGCTTGCTAGACAGGGTCTTGTGTTTTTGTCCAGGGCTAGCCTTACCCCAGGATCCTATAGCTAGGATGACAGACAGCACCATGTCCAGCTTACTGAGATGGGTGTCTGGTAACTTTTTGCCTTGATTGGCCCCAAATCACAATACTCTTGATCTTTGTCTCTCAAGTAGCAGAGATTACAGGTGTAAGCCGCTTGTCTGGCCTCTACTCCTCCCACACTCCCCCCCCCTTTTTTTTTTTTTTTTTTTTTTGCCAATCCTGGAGCTTGATCTCTGAGCTTGGGTGCTATCCCTAAGCTCCTTTTTGTTCAAGGCTAGCACTCGACCACTTGGGCCACAGTGCCACTTCAAGCTTTTTCTGTTATTAACTGGAGATAAGAGCCTCCTGGGGAGCTGAGCACTGGTGGCTCACACCTGTAATCCTAGCTATTCAGGAGGCTGAGATCTGAGGATCACAAGCCAGCCCAGGCAGGAAAGTCCATGAGACTCTTATCTCCAAATAACCACCAGAAAACCAGAAGTGGTGTTGTGGCTCAAGTGGTAGAGTGCTAGCCTTGAGCTGCAGGTACAGCGCCCAGGCCCAGAGTTCAAGATCCACAACCAACCAAAAAAAAAAAAAAAAAAAAAAGCCTCATTGGGGGGAGGGGGGAATGTGGCTTAGTGGTAGAGTGCTTGCCTAGCATGCATCAAACCTAGGGTTTAATTCCTCAGAACCACATAAACAGAAAAAGCTGGAAGTAGCACTGTGGCTCCAGTGGTAGAGTGCTAGCCTTGAGCAAAAGAAGCTCAGAGACAGTTTCCAGGCCCTGAGTTCAAGCCCCAGGGCTCACACACACACTTTCCTGCAGGGGCTGGCTTCAAACCATGTTCCTCAGATCTCAGCCTCTTAAGTAACTAGGATTATAGGCATGAACCACCAGTGCCTGGCCCTGTTTCCTTTTTTTTTTTTTTTTTTTTTTGTCGATTGTGGGGCTTGAACTCTGTGGCTGGGTGCTGTCCTTCAACTCTTCAGCTCAAGGCAAGCACTCTACCACTTGAGCCACAGCATCTCTTCCAGTTTTCTGGTGGCTAATTGGAGATAAGGGTCTCATGGAGGGCTGGGAAGGTGGCTTAGTGGTAGAGCACTTGCTTTGCATTCATGAGGCCCTGGGTTCGATTCCTCAGCACCACATAAGCAGGAAAAAAAAAAGCCAGAAGTGGCGCTGTGGCTCAAGTGATAGATAGAATGCTAGCCTTGAGCTGAAGAACTGAGGGACAGCACCCAGGCCCAGAGTTCAGGCCCCACGACCGGGCCCCCCTCCCCCCCCCAAAAAAAAAGAGTCTCATGGACTTTCCTGCCCAAGCTGGCTTTGAACCATGATCCTCAGATCTCAGCCTCCTAAGTAGCTAGGATCACAGGCATGAACCACTGGTGCCCCACCTTGTTTCTCTTTTTTGAGTTATATTCTTTTTTTATTTTTATTTTTTGTCATTGTGGGGCTTGAACTCTGGGCCTGGACACTGTCCCTCAGCTCTTCAGTTTTCTGGTGGTTTATTGGACTTTTGTGCCCTGGCTGGCTTTGAACTGTGATCCTCAGATCTCTGTATCCTGGGTAGCTAGGATTACAGGTGTGAGCCACTGGTGCCTGGCTATATTCTTGCTATATAGCCCAAGCTGGTCTCCAATTCTCCATCCTCTTGCCTCAGTCTTCTTGGAATACAGGCATTACAGTCTGTACCACCATACCTGGCTTTTTTTTTTTTTTTTTTTTTTGTCGTGAGTCTTGAACTCTGGGCCTGAGCGCTGTTCTGGAGCTCTTTGTCTCAAGGTGAATGCTCTACCACTTGAGCCACAGAGCCACTGCTGGTTTTCTGTTGATTAATTGGAGATGAGAGTCTCACGGACTTTCCTGCTCAGGCAGGATCCTCAGACCTCAGTCTCCTGAGTAGCTAGGCGTGAGCCACCAGTGCCCAGCTATTTGTCATTTCTTTCAGTAGAGCCTCTGATGTTATCAGAAGAATCTGTTCCACACCATATCCTGATAGTCATTATTATTATTGTAACAGTCAACAGTTAAGTGGAACAACCACTTGGACCCCCAAAGCACTTGTTAGGTGGCTAGGTAACACAAATTACCGTAGGTGATAATTTAATTATGATGCAGAAGCATGCCATGAATTGATTATAGTATCACATTTCACATTCAAATCCAGTGACAAATCCAAGCCAGTTACCTAATCTCATCTTTTGGAGTTTATTTCCTAATACTGATTTCTGCATCAGCCAGTCTACTCAATGCAATAGAAACTACAGCAGTTATTGACAGAGAAAATTTAGCATAGAGAATTGTTGACTAAGTATAAAATGGTTAACTAGAAGATAACTGTAAGGGCCGGGTGCTGGTGGCTCAAAACTGTAATCCTAGCTACTCAGGAGGCTGAGAGTTGAGTATCTCAGTTTGAAGCTAGCCTGGGCAGGAAAGTCTGGCAGACTTTTTTTTTGGTCAGTCATGGAGCCTGAACTCTGGGCCTAAGCCCTATCCCTCAGCTCTTCAGCTAAAGGCTAGTACTCTACCACTTGAGCCACAGCTCCACTTCCAGATTTTTCTGCTTATATGGTGCTGAGGAATCAAACCCAGGGCCTCATGCATGCAAGGCAAGCACTCTTCCATTGAGCCACCTTCCCAGCCCCTTAAATGTCAGATTTTTATGATTTTGTTTTGTTTTGTTTTTGGTCAGTCGTGGGGCCTGAACTCTGGGCCTGAGCACTGTCCTTCAGCCCTTCAGCTCAAGGCTAGTGCCCTACCACTTGAGCCACAGCACCACTTCCCTGGCAGACTTTTATCTCCAATTAACCACCAGAAAACCAGAAGTGGTGCTGTGGCTCAAAGTGGTAGAGTGCTAGCCTTGAGAAAAAAAATCTCAGGGACAGCACCCAGGCCCTGAGTTCAGTCCCATGACTAACATATAAAGTAAAATAAAAATAGATAATTGTAAGGGTAAAACATTCTCTATCCTGGAGGCACTGCTGACACAGCAAGAAGCATCTGTAACCCCAGGAACTTGGGAAACAAGGGAAAGGGCTTGAAATTACTAAACTATGAAACCCAGAGGGGCCTCACAGAACTTACACTCATACCTCTAAATCTGGAGCTGGTGACCAGTGACTCAAGCTTGCAGGAGAAACCCAAACCTCTAAGGGGCAGATCCTGTCCAGCTGGCTGCTGGTATCTCTGAGGTGGGGACTGTGACCAGTTCTGTAGTTAATGGGAAGAAAGAAAAAGACAAAATTTCCAAGTGGACTTGATGGCAGATCAGAAAGAACCTGCTGGGGCCCGAGGAAAGCCTTGTTTACTACTAGCAGGCATGTGAAGCAAACTGGAGGAGCAAGTCCCTTCTTACATTGGCCTCACTATCGCCCTCTCCTGGCCTTTATTGGCAGAGCAAGCCTCACTTGCACTTTTCCAGACACTTGAATGAGCTGCTGGCATTCTGACTGTAGGAGCAATATGGATGAACCTTGAGGACATGTTAAGTGAAATAAACCAGACAGAAAAGCACAAATATTGCTTGATACCACTTGGATGGGTACCTAGAGTAGTCACATTTGTAGATACAAAGTAGAGGGATGGTTGCCAGAGATGAGAGCAAGCAGGGGATGAGAAGTCATTTCTGAATACATATGGAATTTCAGCTTGAAAAGATGAAAAGTTTGGGAGATGGATAGTGTCAATTGTTGCACAAGTTTAATACCACAAACTCTACATTTAAAAGCAGTCAAGGTTGGGTGCTGGTGGCTCATGCCTGTAATCCTAGCTACTCAGGAGGCTGAGACTGAGCATCAAGGTTCAAAGCCAGTCCAGGCACAAAAGTCCGTGAGACAATTATCTCCAATAAACCACCAGAAAACTGGAAGTGGCGCTGTGGCTCAAGTGGTAGAACACTAGCCTTGAGCTGAAGAGCTGAGGGACAGCACCCAGGCCCCAGAATTCAAGTTCCATGACTGGGGGAAAAAAAAAGACAAAATGGTAAACTTTATGTAATATATATTTTAACACCTCTCTGCAAAGCCTTGGGCTGATTAAGACTTAAAATATCGTTTAGGCCCCAGGCTTTCACCAGCAGGAAGCAGGCAATAATAGCATAGCATTCTCCACAAACCCCATCTCACACCGGCCAAGAAGGACAATCAACAAGAGGAACTTCATAGAGGGCAGGTCCGTGAGCCACGGGAACAAAAGACAAAGGAGTCCTTCCTATAACAACATCAGAGTCTAATCAAGGAACTTCCCTTGGCCCCTGGGAAGGGGTGGCTCTGCCTAGCTACCGGGAAACTGGAAGGACTGAGTCTTCTTCCTACTTTTCTTTTTCCTTTTTTTTGTTTTTGTTTTTGGTGCCAGTCTCAGGGCTTGAACTCAGGGCCTGAATGCTGTCCCTGAGCTTTTTTGCTGAAGGCAAGCACTCTACCAGTTGAGCCACAGCTCCACTTCCGGTTTTTGTTTTTTGGTTAAGAGTCTCAGGGACTTTCCTGCTCAGGCTGGGTTTGAACCATAATCTTCTGACGTGAGGTTATCCTTTTTCTTGGTCTACCAATGTATACTGGGTGTATTTGTAAAGTGCAGATCATTTTGTTAATGCATAAGGTCATCATAAAGAACTATTTCTGGCCAGGCATTGGTGGCTCATGCCTGTAAATCCTAGCTGTTCAGGACTCTGAGATTTGAGGATAATGGTTCGAAGCCAACCTGTGCAGTAATGCCCATTGAACTGTGATCTCCAATTAATTACCAAAAAGCTGGAAGAAGAGCTGTGGCTCAAGTGGTAGAGCATTCACCTTGAGCACAAAATCTTTTGGGATGGTGCCTAGAACCTGAGTTCAAGCCCCAGGACTGGGGCCAAAAAAATCCCCAAACCTATTTCTGAAGCTGGTTGAGAAACTGAGCTGAATGTAATGACCAGATTAAGATTTGAGGTAGTTTCTTTTGGGAAAGAGAACAGGTATTTGGTCCAGAAAAGCAGGCAGTGACATACAATTATCAATTTTTTTTTGTTTTCCTGGACCATAGCCAAGCTTCATTTCCCTTCCAGTAGGGGTGCCAGATTTAAAAAATAAAAATACAGGATGCAGGCTGGGAAGGTGGCTCAGTGGTAGAGCGCTTGCCTTGCATGCCTGAGGCCCTGGGCTTGATTCCCCAGCACCACATAAGCAAAAAGAAAAAAGCCAGAAGTGGCGGTGTGGCTCAAGTGGTAGAGCGCTAGTCTTGAGCTGAAGAGCTGAGGGGCAGCGCCCAGGCCCAGAGTTCAGGCCCCACGACCAGACCCCCCCCAAAAAAATAAATAAATAAAAATACAGGATGCTTAGTTACATTGAATTCCAGATAAACTATAAAGAACTTCTTAGCATAAGTATGTCCTGTGCAATATTTGCAATATAGTTACACTGAAAAATAACTCTACTTTCCCCTGTCTTGCAGTAGAGGTGGCCACCAGCCTGTGTTCTTAGCTAGTAGAAGGAAAGTACAGTAGTATGAATCTCCTCCAGGTTGGCCCCTTATGCCCCTCTGGAAGCAGAGGACTCTGATGAGCTAAAGAGGGATTGTGAAACAGTGGACAGTGATTCCATAGGATGGTTCACTCTCCCCAAACCTATATAGACTATAATATAAACAAGATGGAAACTTTTGTGATTCACCCACTGAGTTTTAGGAGGTGTTATAGCAGTCAGCTTTTTATATTCCTAACTCCCCCCCCCTTTTTTTTTTCTTAGCATGGTGTTCTACTGCCAAGCTATAACAGCAGTGTAACAATAATTTTTCTTATCCTATTTTTTTTTTTTTTTTTGGCCAATTCTGGGGCTTGAACTCAGGGCCTGGGAACTGTCCCTGAGCTTCTTTTTGCTTAGGGCTAGCACTCTACCACTTGAGTCACAGTACCAATTCTGGCTTTTTCTGTGTATGTGGTACTGAGGAATCCAACCCAGGACTTCATACATGCTAGGCAAGCACTCTACCACTAAGCCACATTCCTAGCCCTTTTTTTTTTTTTTTTTTTGGGTCCGGTTGTGGGGCCTGAACTCTGGGCCTGGGCGCTGTCCCTCAGTTCTTCAGCTCAAGGCTAGCGCTCTACCACTTGAGCCACAGCACCCACTTCCAGCTTTTTTCTTCTGTGGTGCTGAGGAATCGAACCCAGAGCCTCAGGCATGCAAGGCAAGCGCTCTACCACTGAGCCACCTTCCCAGCCCCTCCTAGCCCTTCTTATCCTTTCTTTAACCTTAATGACATAGGACTTTGGTAACCATTCCTTTCTTCATGAAATTCTCTATCTCCAATAATACTTTCTCCTTTTATTTTTTTGGTCAGTAGTGGTGCTTGAACTCTGGGCGCTGTCCCTTAGTTCTTCAGCTCAAGCTAGTGCCCTACTACAGTGCCACTTTTAGTTTTTTGGTCATTAACTGGAAATAAGAGTCTCAGGGACTTTCCTGCCTGGGCTGGCTTTGAACCTCGATCCTCAGATCTCAGCTTCCTGAGTTGCTAGGTAGCTAGATTACAGGCATGAGCCTCCAGTGCCCAGCATAAAATTTTGTTTCATGGAATGTCATGGCTCCATTTATATTTATCATGTTCTTCCCATTTGGTATATACAACTTTTTTCAGAGCTCTAGAGCTCGTATTTGACAGTTGAAATGACCCAAACTTTGAAATAGTGTCTTGGTTTCACTGAGTTGTCTAGTTGTTTTTTTTTTTTTTTTGCCGGTCGTGGACCTGAACTCTGGGTCTGGGCGCTGTCCCTCAGCTCTTCAGCTCAAGGCGAGTGCTCTATAGACGCTTGAGCCACAGCAACACTTCCGGCTTTTTCTGTTTATGTGGTGCTGAGGAATGGAACCCAGGGCCTCATACATGCAAGGCAAGCATTCTACCACTGAGCCACTTTCCCAGCCCATAGTTGTTTTTGTTTTTTAACTGAAAGGAAAAGCTTGTGGATTAAACAGCATATTTAAAAATGTTTGCTACTTGGGCTGGGAAGGTAGCTCAGTGGTAAAGCGCTTGCCTTGCATGCCTGAGGCCCTGGGCTCGATTCCTCAGCACCACATAAGCAAAAAGATAAAAGCCGGAAGTGGTGCTGTGGCTCAAGTGGTAGAGTGCTAGCCTTGAGCTGAAGAGCTGAGGGACAGCACCCAGGCCCAGAGTTCAGGCCCCACGACCAGACCCCCCCCCCAAAAAAAAAAAATTTTGCCACTCACTTATACTTGTTTCAATACTTAAGGAAAACTGGCTTTCTTAAAAATCTTAGCAGGTCTATCTATATTTTTATTTACCTTTTTGGTTCAGTGGAAGTTGAGTTGTTCAGGGAAAATGACAGGTAATGAAACAGAAATACATACAAACATAATCCCAGCAACCCTGGAATCCCAACACTTGGGAAGGGTGCAAGTTCAAGGATCATTTGGGCTACAGAGGGACACCTCGTTTCTGACAATCCCTTTTGTGGTGTTGTTGCACTCACAGTTGGTTGGATCCACAGATGTGGGACTCACCCACAGATGGGGGAGGGCTAACTGTATTATCTACAAGTTGCAGAAGAGTAAAGTGAACCTTAGAAATTCAGTATCTGCCTTGTTTACCCAGGAGATAGGGGCTTGGGCCAGTTTTGAAAGCTAGATTTTAGTAACTCCACTCAAATCTAGCTCTCCTTTTCTGTTCCATTTCCTATCATCTACATTCCTCTCTACCTTCAGCTTTCAAATCCCACCCATTTTTTTCAGAGCAGCTCAACTACCATTTTTTCTACCAAGTCTTTTCAGGTATTCCAAACTAGAGAGGATTTACATTTGAGAATTTAGAAAACTTGCTCTGTACCTCATCTATACTTCTCTAAATGTACACTTAAAACTGTAATTTGTCCTCATCACACGAACTTAAAAGTATTCTTATTTGCCAGTCCTGGGGCTTGAACTCAGTGCATGAACACTTTCCCCGACTTTTTTTTTTGCTCAAGGCTAACGCTCTATCACTTGAGCCACAGTTCCACTTCTGGATTCCCTCCCCCTCCCCTCCCCCCAATTCTGGATTTTTTTTTTTTTTTTTTGTAGAGCTAAGAGTCTCACAAACTTTCCTGGCTGGGCTGGCTTTGAACCATGATCCTCATATCTCAGCCTCCTGAGCAGCTAGGAATATATGTGTGAGCCACTGGCACCCAGCTAAGTGTTCTTTTACTCCTCAGAAGTTACCACTTTCTATCTTAATGTTGCTGTGTTTCAGCTAGGAACTTGTTAGACAGTTATTTGAGGACAGGAGAATAGCTGAGTCCTTAGTTCTCTAAAATAGATGTTAATAAACAATTGCCAAAAGGATCCAAGGATTTAAAATCTCTTGGGCCTGCACATTACATTTTTGGATGGAGAACAGGTCTGTCTGTTAAGAATAAGTGACTTTTTTCCTCCCCCAGGGGACTGGTAAAGACATGTCAAACCCTCCCTCTCCTCCCACCTTCATTAAAGAACAAAGAGCCATGTACTTCTAGGTACAAGAAGTGTCTGGTTTCTGTTTTAGCAGGGTCTCAGAAGGAAATGACTTTTCTCTGAAACCATAGCCGCCCAACCCAGCTGCGGCATTGTTAGACCTCGGGGTAAACAGGAAGCTTCCTGTCTTGGGCCCTTCATGTCCCTCTCCCAGACTATTAAAGACTGTTAATAGGATGATAAAAGGACAGCTGCTGGCCATAAAGTCAGCCCACTCCTTAGATTCTGAGAGACCTCCTTCCAAGGTCAGAGAAAAACTGGTCTTTCTTCAGGTCACACTAGGTGTGTCCACTTACCTGGGGTCCTCAGGTGGAAGATTTTTGGGGGATGAGGAGAGTGATCTCACGTCACTAGACTGAAGCTGGGAGAGCAGTGAAATCACTGACGCTGGGCTATCTATCATCACCTCTTCCAATAGAGGAACAATCAGTCCTGATCACTCCCCAAAGGAGGGAAAGAGAAGCAGACAGCAAAGAACCTAGTGCTCCTAGTTTGGCAATAGAGAGCCAAGCGGAAAGGGGACCCCAGCTCCTCCCACACAGGCTGGAAGTCCCTGGATGTGCAGCTGTTGGCTGAGAGAGGGCACAGTTTCTGCCAGCTGGAGGGACGCAGGGAAGGGTGATCATCTTTTGCCAAGAAGGGCACTCAGTGTCTTGGCAGAAGGCAGAGGGCTGCCCCAATCTGTGTGTACGTTTTCAGAAGCATTTGACTCTGGACCAAATGCTTGGCTGTGGTAGGGCTGCGGCGGCAGCAGCAAAGGGTAGGAGTGTGCATTGGCCAGGCTGGCCGGAGGCTCCCACAGACAGAGCTGGGCTTCTGCCAGGAGCTTCCCTTCAGCTGGCAAGTGGAGCTTTCTGTCACGGTTGGAGGGAGTGTGTCCAAAATTCCAACTCCCAGCCTCTCCAGAAGCTGCTGCTGATTACCCATCTGTTTTGAAGAGTTGTACACTTACTGGAATGTTTGGCTCAAATGGGGACTAAGATACAAAGCCAAACTCCTACCTGGCTCAGTGATCATACTACCATTAGCAATAGGCTCACTATCAAATGGAGGGGCCGTGAGGCAGGAAGGAGCCCTTTCAGCTGTCCAGGTCACTGTGTTGCTTCTTCTGACCTTATTCTCCAGTGTTACTGCCTTCCCTTCTTAGTTACTCCTTCAGAGTGGCACCCAGGGATGAAAGGATTTCTTCTAATCACTGAAAGGAGAAATGGGAGATACCTCCAAAATAATGTTTGAGCCTCCACATGTCTTTTTTTGGGGCCGGTTGTGGGGCTTGAACTCAGGGCCTGGGTGCTGTCCCTCAGCTCTTCAGCTCAAGGTTAGCACTCTACCACTTGAGCCACAACACCACTTCTGGTTTTCTGGTGGTTTATTGGAGATAAGAGTCTCACAGACGGGCTGGGAAGGTGGCTCAGTGGTAGAGCGCTTGCCTTGCTGCATGAGGCCCTGGGTTTGATTCCTCAGCACCACATAAGCAAAAAGAAAAAAGCCGGAAGTGGCACTGTGGCTCAAGTGGTAGAGGGCTAGCCTTGAGCTGAAGAGCTGAGGGACAGCGCCCAGGCCCAGAGTTCAGGCCCCATGACCGGACACCCCCCCAAAACAAAAGTCTCACGGACTTTCCTACCATGGCTGGCTTTGAACCATAATCCTCAGATCTCAGCCTCCTGAGTAGCTAGGATTACAGGCGTGAGTCACCAGCGCTGGCTCACATAAGTATGTGTTGGCTCACATAATTCTATGTATGAGGGAGCAGTCAAGATTTTGGAGCTAAAAAGGACCTATGAGCATCCTCCAAGGAATAACATCACTTCCCTAGTTTCAGAATACGTGATTAAGTCTGAGACTCGACCAAGTTGACTACAGGAAAATGCAGTTTTCGAGAAAATCAGAACGTAGAGCTCCTACCACATTTTTAGCTTGACTTTTTTCAAATTATTATCAGATTTTTTTTTAATGTGTGTGCTGATCCTGGGGTTTGAACTCAGGGCCTTGGTACTGTCCCTTTTTTGCCCAAGGCTAGCATTGTACCATTTGCACCATCACAGGTCGACTTGCAGCTTTTTTAGGTGGTTAATTGGTGAAGAGTCTCAAATGAACTTTCCTACCAGGACAGGGTTTGAACTGTGATCCTCAGATGTTGGTCTTCTTAGTAGCCACCAGCACCCAGCTATTACTTTTTTGTTTTTGTTGGTTGTGGGGCCTGAACTCGGCCTGGGCGCTGTCCCTCACCTCCTCAGCTCAAGGCTAGCACTTTACCACTTGAGCCACAGCAACACTTCTGGCTTTTACTGCTTATATGGTACTGAGGAATGGAACCCATGGCCTCATGCATGCAAGGCAAGCACTATACCACTGAGCCACCTTCCCAGCCCACCAATTTTTTTCATGCTAGGGATCAATAACTAGGACATTATACACTCTACCACTGGACACTACCCACTGTCCCTACTATTTTTTGGGGGGGGGTCCGGTTGTGGGGCCTGAACTCTGGGCCTGGACGCTGTCCCTCAGCTCTTCAGCCCAAGGCTAGTGCTCTACCACTTGAGCCACAGCACCACTTCCGGCTTTTTTCTTTTTGCTTATGTGGTGCTGAGGAATCAAACCCAGGGCCTCAGGCATGCAAGGCAAGCGCTCTACCACTGAGCCAACTTCTCAGCCCCCTGTCCCTACTATTTGTAAACTGTAATTCAATGCAAATTTAACTAAGAATTGTTTAATTGCTGTAAAAAAAAAATCTTCAGAAACATTATCCCATTTAGAGACGATGGTCCCATTTTCCTACTGCTACCATATGGTCCAAGCCTGCAACATCTTGTATTATCACCAGCCTCTCAGATAAAGTTTGTTTTTTTTTTTCTCCAGTCCTGAGGCTTGAACTCAGGGACTGGGCACTGTCCCAGTCCCCAGCTTTTTTTGCTCAAGACTAGCACTCTACTACTTGAGCCATGGCATTACTTCTGGCTTTTTCTGTTTATATGGTACTGAGGAATCAACCCCAGGGCTTCATGCATGCTAGGCAAGCACTCTACCACTAAGCCACACTCCCAGTGTGTCTTCACCTTCTTTTTTTTTTTTTGGTCGTGGGGCTTGAACTCTGGACCTGGGTACTGTTCCTCAGCTTTTCAGCTCAAGGAGAGTGCTCTACCACTTGAACCACGCCACTTCTGGGTTTTCTGGTGGTTAATTGGAGATAAGAGTCTCATGGACTTTCCTGCGGGCTGGCTTTGAACTACGATCCTCAGATCTCAGCCTCCTGAGTAGTTAGGATTACAGGCAGGAGCCACTGGTGCCCAGCTGTGTCTTCACTTTTAAACCCTGAGTTAACTTGGCTTCCAGCTTGTCCCTTGGGATTCCAGGTCATGTCCAAGGCAGGAAGTTGCAGTGGAGGAGCAGTCCCAGGAGCCAGTACGTTAGGAAGTAGCCTAAAATGTATTGTGTAACTGGAGAACAGGTTTTCCAGTTGTATAAAAGTACCATGATAGAATTTCTAGGGACCCTTTGTCCTGGTGGAGAGTCTTCTGAATAGGGCTTTGAAGATGCTGTCTCTAGGGATCTCAATAGTGGCTCTTGATCCTGAAGCAAGTGAGCTGCAAACCAGTACACAATAGGAGTGGAGGAGCTTAAAAATCTGGTGAGAACCTAGAAATCATAAAAAGGGAAAAACCCACATATTTATTGGAGTATTGAGCTGGACCAGCCTATCAACCTTTTTGTTGTTGGTTGGTTCATGGCTCCATGACTAGAAATAGATTGTGCCAGAAAAACAATTCAGCCGAGTGGAGGATCTGCCTTTTAAAGATGTGTGTGATAATAGTCTCAGGCTAATCAGCATAATAATGGGCCAATCAATACTACAAACTTTGGGGTCTAACTTTAGCCCAGAGCCAGTGAATTATAACTCTAAGGAGGCTCCTTTATGGCACTGGAGTGACCCAGCAGAGGGAAAGGGGCAACCGATCTGCTAGTTCAACCTTTCTCCTATACAGAAGTTAACAGCCAAGTTGCCAAGCCTCCAAACAGCCAACCTCATCACCCCGGAAACCGTGCTTGGTTGATACTCTGCACAGAATGCTACTTCATATTTCCCAAGTGCCTCTCATGAACACAACTGTTAACTTCACAAACCACCAATGCATGCCTCCAACAGGAAAATGTTGCTTAGCCTGTAGTCAAAAAACTTCCTTCGCAGGGTTAGAGGTTTGCCCCAATTGGTAGAACACTAGCCAATGAGCAAACACGTCAAGTACCAAGTTCTAGTCCCTATCTCAGACCAAAGGGGGGGTGGGGGGGAGGGGGAACCTTCCTCGGGGGATGTTGAAACTGGGATGTAATGGCCAAGATTACAAACAACAACGATGTAAGGTAAAACTCCTCCTAATTCTTTGGACTCTCTTCAGCATTGGACAAGGAGCTTCTCTCAAAACAACACCTGTCTACTTCAAAGTACTTCAAGAAGCCAACTTGGGTAGCTCTGATCTGTGTAGCAGCACTGGACAAGGAGCTTCTCTCAAAACAACACCTGTCTACTTCAGAGTACTTCAAGAAGCCAACTTGGGTAGCTCTGATCTGTGTATGATGGAAGGTCTCTGGATGTCCTCAGTGCCTGTTCCTTCACTTCAATCCAATCAGATCCTTTCATGTCCTTTCTTCATGTCTCTACATGTCTCTACATATGCCCACCCACGTACCTAGAATGTTCCTTTTTTTTTTTTTGCCAGTCCTGGGGCTTTACTCCCTGGGGCACTGTCCCTAAGCTTCTTTTTGCTCAAGGCTAGCAGTCTGCCACTTGAGCCACAACACCACTCTTGTTTTTTTTCTGTTTATATGGTACTGAGGAATTGAACTCAGGGCCTCATGCATACTAGGCAAGCACTCTACCACTAAGCCACAGTCTAAGCCTCCCCTTCTCTGCTTTTTATAAAGTTCTTAATTTTTATTTTATTTTTTTTTGGGTCCGGTTATGGGGCCTGAACTCTGGGCCTGGGCGCTGTCCCTCAGCTCTTCAGCTCAGTGCCACTTCCGGCTTTTTTCTTTTTGCTTATGTGGTGCTGAGGAATCGAACCCAGGGCCTCAGGCACGCAAGGCAAGCGCTCTACCACTGAGCCACCTTCCCAGCCCAAGTTCTTCATTTTTTGAGTGGTGGTAGTGTTGGGGTTTGTACTTAAGGTTTCATGCTTGTTAGACAGGTACTGAGCCATGCCTCAAGCCCTTTTTGCTTCGGTCATTTAGGGAAGGGAGGTATACTGGTACAAAGTCTTGAACTCCTGGACTCATGCTCATCCTAGACCTTCTTGCTCAGTTAGCATTCTACTTGGGCCGTTCCTCCAGTTTGGCTTTTTTTTGTGTGCCAATCCTGGAGCCTGTGCTCTACCACTTGAGCCACAGCTCCATTTCTGGCTTTTCTGGTAATTCCTTAGTCTCATGGACGTTCCTGGCCAGACTGGTTTTGAATTAGATCTTCAGGACTCAGCCTCCTGCTTAGTTAGAATTACAAGCATGAGCCACTGGCACCCAATGTCTTTTTTTTTTTTTTTTAATTAATCTCAGATCAGCTAGCCTTCTATCCCACTGTATTATAATTGTATCTGTTCAATGTATATTTCCCTGCTTATACCACAAAGCTCAACCAAGGCAGTAATTTTGTTATTTATGCTTCATCCTCAGAGTTCTGACCCAGGGTTTGGCACAAAGAAAAATTTCAGAGTTGAATGATCAAATTAAGTACAGGTCACTCAAATGGGAGACGTTAGCTGTCTTCCCTGCCCTTGGGGTTATCTATATTCCCATCCTTATCCCAGTGGGAACCCACCTCACCTGAACATGCATGCACAGTCCTCCAAAGAGCAGCAGCACTGCAGCATGGACCAGGTACACAAACACCCCTGGACTGAGGAAGCCAGGATGGGGCTTATTGTCTCTGCTCCTTTGTAGCCCAAGTGTAAGGCAGAGCCAAGGATGGGTGGTCACGTATGTCCAGGTTGCCAAGGCCACCAGTATAGCCATAGGTGCAGCCAGTAAAAAATTAGGCACCTGTCTGAGCTCATAGTATCTCAGAAAGCCAACATTCCAGTAGACATCCTGGATGTAGCTATATATGAGAGGAAGGTCCCAGGAGCACCACGGCGGCAGATTTCCCTTTGCAATCCGGTAGCCCTTGTCCATAGCTAATTGCACCAAGGGTTCAGGAATGGAGTGAGGAGAGCCTGGCAGACAAAACTGGGTATAGGCATAATACTGAAAGAAGGCAAAGGGAAGGCTAATTGTGAGCACAGACAGGCACAGAGAAGCCATCAGCTTAAAGGACTGTCTCACCAGGCTTAACACCAGGAAAGAAGAAACAAAGGCTCGGCACTGAGAATGTAGAAGAAAGCCAACGCTGACCAGCCCATTGGAGCGTACCCCAGTAGCAAGAGCAAAGAGGAGACCACTAGTCCAGCCTCGGCCTCTCTCCAGCTGCCCCATGGCACTGAAAGTGAGGAGGGCAAATAAAGCTTCTGAATAGCCAGCTGCCAGAAAAACATTGGCGGGGCTAAGGCAGAAGAGCAGTGCTGCGTAAAAAGCTTGGTGAGGACAGTGCAAAACCAGACAGCCCAGGTCGTGAAGGGTGACTGCAGCCAGCACAGAGAACAAGGAGTTGAGCAAGGCTACTGCAATCAACAGGCAACTCCGCTGGCTCAGTAGGCCCCTCAAGGGCCTCAACAATTCAGATCCCACCAGAAGGGCCAAAGGGAAGCCAGGGAAGAAGGCAAAGTTGTGCTCATAGAGGTAGCCATGCTCAGCAATGAACAGGAAGTGTTCTGCGTCCCAGCGAGAGAGGCCACCCAGAAGCCCTTCCACAAGCTGGTCCATAGAACCCGAGGGTGCCAGGCGGGGAGGAGAAAAGGCTTCTGCTTGGTGATCTGGGATGATGGCATTGAAGAGGGCCTGTGGAGTAAAGAAAAAGCAGGATTTTGGCTCAGTAACTGAAAGAAAATTACCATGTCATAAAAGAAGAACAGCTGTCAGGAGCATGTAGCTCACATCTGTCATCCTAGCTAATCAGGAGGCTAAAATCTGAGGATTGTAGTTCAAAGCCAGTTCAGACATGAAAGTCCATGAGACTCTTATCTCCAATTAACTACCAGAAAACTGGAAGTGGTGCTGTGCTCAAGTGGTAGAGTGCTCACCTTGAGCTGAAGAGCTGAGGAACAGCACCCAAGCCCAGAGTTCAAGTCTCATGACTGACAAAAACAAAAACAAAAAACAAAAAACAGCTGTGTTGGGATAGTATCTGAAGCTTACTTTTGGACTAGTTTTTAAATCTGAGATGGACACTCTAATGTCAGTGAAATGAGTATAATCACTAGATTACAAACCCAGGTGTGAGACGCATGAGTCTGCAAGTGAGAAAAGAAAACTGGCTGGAGACAAAGCTGGAGATGGAAGGGTAAGTACAGGATCTGACGACTGAAGAGATTGTTGAAGAGAGAAGAGCAGGCAGAGGAAAGAGACCCCAGGATGGAGCCCTGGATACTCAAAACCCATGAGAGCACAGTGTCTTAGAACCAGATGAAGAATGAGAGTGACCAACTCTGTTAAATGCTACTGAGATGGGACTGAAAACTAACCACATGATTCAATGTGACGGCCACTGGTGATTTTGACTAGACTTGTTTCACTGAGGTCTGGAGGAGATTAACCTCTCAGACTGGGTTCAACAGAGAATGGGAAAAGGAAAACTGAAGATAGTGCACACAGATGATATATATAGATATTCAATGCTGAAGTTCAAACTTAGGGCTTTCATCATATTAGGTGCCTGCTCTATTACTGAGCTATATTCTAAATCTTCAAACACTGATTTTGAATTCTACTACAAAGGGGAACAGAGAAGTGGGGTAGAACATCTAACATAATGTGGGATAAGGATAATTTTTCTTTACTTTTTACTTTTTTTTTTGTCGGTCGTGGGGCTTGAACTCTGGGCCTGGGCGCTGTCCTTCAGCTCTTCAGCTCAAGGCGAGCACTCTACCACTTGAGCTACAGCGCCACTTCCGGTTTTCTGGTGGTTTATTGGAGATAGGAGTCTCACAGGCTTTCCTGCCCGGGCTGGCTTTGAACCGTGATCCTCAGATCTCAGCCTCCTGAGTAGCTAGGATTACAGGTGTGAGCCACAGCACCCAGCTACTTTTTAATTTTTTTTTTCAGTTGTGGGGCTTGAATGCAGGGCCTGGAAGCTGTCCCTGAGCTTTTCTGCACAGGGCTACTGCTCTACCACTTTGAACAACCATACTTCCACTTCTGGTTTTCTGGTGGTTAGTTGGAGATGAGTCTCACACACTCTCCTGACCAGGCTGGCTTTGTTTTGATTTTTATTTTGGGTCCAGTGGTGGGCCTGGACTCTGAGCCTGGACGCTGCCCCTCAGCTCTTCAGCTCAAGGCTAGCGCTCTACCACTTGAGCCACATCACCACTTCCGGCTTGTTTTTTGCTTATGGGTGCTGAGGAATCGAACCCAGGGCCTCAAGCATGCAAGGCAAGCGCTTTACCACTGAGCCACCTTCCCAGCCCCACCAGGCTGGCTTTGAATCGTGATCTTTAGGTCTCAGACTCCTGAGTAGCTAAGAATATAGTTGTGAGCCACTAGTGCTTGTTGACAGAATTTACTTAAGGTGGGCAATAAATGTTTGTATGTTACTTGGAATAATCTAGTGAAAAGTATGAAGGAGAAAGGAAAGAATGGCGGGGCAGGGAATAGATGATGAAATCTGCTAGACAAGTAGAGGAGCTAGCCTTAAGGGATAGTTCACCCCCATTCTGTAATGAAGGTGATGGATGTGGCAACGACCACCTGAAATGCGAGGATTACAGGTATGAGTCACCAAAGCTGGCCTTTGGGTTTCAATTGATTTAGTTTGTGCCAGTTCTATAGCTTGAACTCAGGGCCTGGGAGCTAACCTTGAGCTTCTTTTGTTCAAGGCTAGTGCCCTTTCACTTGAGCCACATATCCACTTCCAGCTTTTTGGGGGTAGTGCCTAGTTTCATTTATTTTGGTGACAGGCCTCATGCATACCAAGCACACACTACTGTTGAGCTACATTTTTAGCCCTGAATTTAACTTTTTTAAAGACTCTTAGGTGATTCTGATGTGAAGAAAAGTTTGTGAGAATGGGAGAGTGCATAGGAGAATGCACAGGCTACAGAAACACACCAAGAGTTCTATGTAGCACTAGTGACTTACAGCAGAGTAGTTAGTAGGGTTCACCAGTTTTTTCTGGGTAGGTGCAGGAATGGATGAAGAAGAGAGCTAAATTTAACCAATGTTGGGCTTTTGTCTAGGGAATAAAACAGGGAAAGGGGAGCAAGAGAATTGTGTGTGTGTGTGTGTGTGTGTGTGTGTGTGTGCGTGCGTGCGTGCGTGCGCGCGCGCGCGCATGGGAATGATTACCATGATGGATGATGGAATCTTAACTAGGTAAGAAAGGCTGTTGAAGCCACAGAGCAGAGCAGATGAGCAACAGTGAAACTGGTAGGATCAATGGATTACAAATCCTGAGAAGAGCCAAGTGCTGTTGGAATCCTAGCTACTCAGGAGGCTAAGATCTGAGGAATGTGGTTCAAAGCCAGCCTGGGCAGGAAAGTCTATGAGACTAATCTCTAGTTAATCACAAAAAGCTGGAAGTAGAGCTGTGGCTCAAGAGGTAGAGTATTAGCCTTTAGCCTTCAGCAAAAGGGCTCAGGGACAGTGCCTAGGCCCAGAGTTCAAGATGCATTACATTGACAAAAAAAAAAAATATCCTGAGTAGGTGGAGAATTTTTAGAGCTGGGGTAATACCAGTATCCTGCAAAGACAGAAAATAGTGAGCAGAGACTAGAATGCTTAATATTTCTATTATTGGGTGGGAGGTGGAGGTCCTGGTATTACTGTGAGAACGGTGAGACAAAGATCATTAAAGAAAGAAGTGATCAGGCTATAGATGTAACTTTTTGTGTGTGTGCTGATCCTAAGGCTTGAACCGAGGGTCTAGGTGCTGTCCCTTAGCTTTATCACTCAAGCCTGGTGCTCTACACCTGAACCACACCTCCACTTCTGGTTTTTTAGTGGCTAATTGGAAATAAGAGTCTCATGGACTTTCCTGCCCAATGCTGGTTGGCTTCAAACCAAATTCCTTAGATCTCAGCCTCCTGAGTTAGATAGGATTACAGCCCATCTGTATATTAATATTGAAATTACAAAGACATGATCACAAGTAGTGCCAAAAGAGTGTGCCAGGGAAACTGCAAGGAATAACTTAAACTGATGGAGATGACAGAAACAATGAAGGGTGATGTGGTATAAAACCTGATGACATGCCGGGTGCTGGTGGCTCACACCTGTAATCCTAGCTGAGGAGGCTGAGATCTGAGGATCGCGGTTCAAAGCCACCCTGGGCAGGAAAAGTCCGTGAAACTCTTATCTTCAATAAACCACCAGAAAACCGGAAGTGGCGCTGTAGCTCAAGTGGTAAAGCGCTAGCCTTGAGCTGAAGAGCTAAGGGACAGCGCTCAGGCCCAGAGTTCAAGCCTGACCAACAAAGCAAACAAACAAACAAAAAACCTAATGATGTGAGATTTAAGGCTGGGAGTAGTGAGGAAGGAGAGACAATGAGACAGAACTTACTGATTCATGTTAAATGTTTTAGTGCCTCATTGTATTGCCAGTCACTTAAGAAAAACATGGGGACTGGGAATGTGGCTCAGTGGTAGAGTGCTTGCCTAGTATGCATGAAGCCCTGGGTATGATTCCTCAGTATCACATAAACAGAAAAAGCTAGAAGTGGCGCTGTGGCTCAAGTGGTAGAGTGCTAGCCTTGAGCTAAAGAAGCTCAGGGACAGTGCCTAGGCCCTGAGTTCAAGTCCCAGATCTGGCCAAAGGAAAAAAAAAAGAAAAAGAAGCTGGGCGCCTGTGGCTTATGCCTGTAATCCTATCCACTCAGGAGGCTGAGATCTGAGGATCACGGTTCAAAGCCAACCCAGGCAGGGAAGTCCATGAGACTCTTATCTCCAATTAACCACCAGAAAACCAGAAGTAGCACTGTGGCTCAAGTGGTAAGCACTAGCCTTGAGCTGAAGAGCTGAGGAACAGCACCCAGGCCCTGAGTTCAAGCCCCATGATTAACCAAAACAAAAAACAAAAAAGAAAAAGAAAAAGAAAAAGAAAAACACACCCTACCTAGGACAATTCAAAAATTCTTTTTTTTTTTTGGGTCCAGTAGTGGGGCCTGAACTCTGGGCCCAGGTGCTATCCCTCAGCTCTTCAGCTCAAGGCTAGCGCTCTACCACTTGAGCCACAGCTCCACTTCTGGCTTTTTTCTTTTTGCTTATGTGGTGCTGAGGAATTGAACCCAGGGCCTCAGGCATGCAAGGCAAGCACTCTACCACTGAGCCACCTTCCTAGCCCTGAGGAGGAGTCTTCTTAACTTGTTCTTAGCACTGGCTTCAAATTATGGTCTTCTTGATCTTCACTTCCTAAGTAGCTGGGATTACAGATGTTCCATTGCACCAAGCCAGCCTAGCTCCATATTTTTGTTGTTATTGTTGTTGTTGTCGTGGGGCTTGAACTCTGGGCCCGGGCACTGTCCCTCAGCTATTCAGCTCAAGCCGAGCGCTCTACCACTTGAGTCCACAGTACCACTTCCAGTTTTCTGGTGGTTTATTGGAGATAAAGAGTCTCACAGACTTTCCTGCCCGGGCTGAGATCCTCAGATCTCAGCCTCCTGAGCAGCTAGGATTACAGGCGTGAGCCACTAGCGCCTGGCTTCCCAGCTCCATATTAAAAGCTCTGTTTTTTGGTTAGTTTCCTTATCAGGCCACTTCCGAGTGAGTAAAACCGAATGAGACTGGAGTGATAGTCACAGATAATCCAGGGCTCCAGGTTGAAGACACTTATTTATTTTTTGGTCGGTCGTGGGGCCTGAACTCTGAGCCTGGGCACTGTCTCTGAGCTGCTTTTGCTCAAGGCTAGCGCTCTACCACTTGAGCCACAGCACTACTTCTGGCTTTTTCTGCTTATGGGGTGCTGAGGAATCGAACCCAGGGCCTCATGCATGCAAGGCAAGTACTCTACCACTGAGCCACCTTCCCAGCCCTCCTGAAAGCATCTCTGATTTGGAAATACATAAGACAATTCTTTTTTTGTTTGGTGGTCCTGGGCTTGAACTCTTGGCCTGGGTGCTGTTCCTCAGCTCTTCAGCTCAAGGCTAGTACTCAACTACTTGAGCCACAGGAACACTTCCAGTTTTCTGGTGGTTTATTGGAGATAAGAGTCTCATGGACTTTCCTGCCTGGGCTGGCTTTGAACAGTGATCCTCAGATCTCAGCTTCCTTCTTAGCTAGGATTACAGGTGTGAGCCACCATGCCCAGCACATCAGACAATTCTGACCACTAGTTCAGAAAGGAAAACTGGGATCTAGCTAACTCTGACCCTTCTTTAGCTTGCTATGTAGCTTTGGGGAAATCCATTTAACCTTTCTGGCTTGTGCAACTTCACGTGTAAAACAAGGAAATAATACTAAGATTCCTACCCATGATTTGGCTATAAAGCTTATGTCGCTAAGGTTATAATCACATGGAAGGGCACTGTGAGAAATGTGAATTAGTCTTCCTGCCTGGCCCAGGCAGGTAACAACTGCATGTTCAGAACAAAGGATGAGACACTGACCTGCAGTATCAGAGTCAGAACACGGCAGCTGATGGCAAACCGCAAAACTTCTTTCTGGGATGGCTTCAAGGGCCACATTCTCCCACCAATAGGAATTCAAGTGTGTTGCTACCAGGACAGTGCTTCCTCAGGCTTCTAAGTCCAAAACCTAAGGAAGAACATGTCACACATGGATCAAAAGTAAATTACTGAAAGCATTCTTCAAAGGAGACCCCTTCCCCCTCAGCATTCTATGGCAAAAGTAACCCCTTGCTTCCAAACCGGAAGAATGTCTTGACACATGGGACCACTGGGTGTCACTGTGAAGCACTGTATTCTTTTTTTTTTTTTTTTTTTTTTTTTTAATTTTTTTATTGTAAAGATTCTATACAGAGGGCCACAGTTACATGAGTGGGGTAATGAGTACACTTCCTCTTGAACATTGTTACCCCCTCCATTGTTTTCTCCCTACCATCCCCTCCCTCCCTCCCTTCCCCAAGGTTCTTTTTTTTTTTTTTTTTTTTTGATTGTGATTAAGTGATTACTTAATTTCCGGAAATTCACAGTATTGGAAGCACTGTATTCTTGTAGGACAAGTTTCACATAGCCAAGCATGAAGGAGGAAAACTAATCTCACTGAAAACCTTTAACAGAAGCTGGGCGCCAGTGGCTTACGCCTGTAATCCTAGCTATTCCTCAGGAGGCTGAGATCTGAGAATCACAATTCAAAGCCAGCCCGAGCAGGAAAGTCTGTGAGACTCTTATCTCCAATAAACCACTAGAAAACTGGAAGTGGTGCTGTGGCTCAAGTGGTAAAGCGCTCACCTTGAGCTGAAGAGCTGAGGGATAGCACCCAAGCCCAGAGTTTAAGCCCCACAACCAACCAAAAAAACAAAGCAAAACAAAAAGACTCTTAAAAGCACAATGAGTGCTCCTCCTATGTAGGAACTGTAGACACAGGTTCAAGTCCTGATTTTGTCACGAGTTTCCATACTATGTATAAATGGGATTAATCTCCTTGCCTATCTTACAAAATTATCACAATGATGAAACAGACTAATGTGTGAAGTATTACAGAAGTCTACACTGTGGTTGCTATTATTTGGTGTGTGCCCTTTCTCTCTTGCCCAGAATAATAAACTAGCTCCCAAACCAAAGTCCCAAAAGTGGGGCATAGAACCATACTAGAAGCCCATAATGACTACACAGGCCAGCTTAGCTCTCTGATGTGTGTTCAGCTGGTCTGTTAAATTAAGTGGAGAAGGAAAAGAAAACCGCCACTCAGCAGGACTTCAGCCAGCTCCCCTTGCTAAAATAAATGTAGGGTGAAGGCTGAGCCTACTACAAGGGATTGAGAAAACTTATTTCTCATCTGTTTGTCTCAGTGGCAGCAAAAGTATGAACAATTAAAAGCCATTCTGAGGCAAAGAATGCACTTTAAAGCATTATTTTACAATTTTTTTTTTCTTGGTCCTGGGGCTTCAACTCAGGGCCTGGGTGCCTCTGAGCTTTTTTTGTTCAGGACTAATACTCTACTACTTGAGCCACCACTCCACTTCTGGCTTGTCTGTTAATTAATTGCAGATTCTTATGGACTTTCCTGCACGTGATGGCTTCAAACAGCGATCCTCAGGTCTCAGCCTCCTAAGTAGCTAGGATTATGGGTATGAGCCACCAGCACCTGGCTATTTTACAATTTACTTATTTCTTTCTGGTCCTGAACTCGAACTCAGAGCCAGGGTGCTGCCCCTGTGCTTTTTCACTCAAGGCTAGCACTCTTCCACTTGGACTACAGTGCCACTTCCAGCATTTTCTGTGATTAACTGAAGACAAGACTCACAGACTTTGCTGCCTGGGCTGACTTTGAACTGTAATTTTCAGATCTCAGCCTCTTGAGTAGTCAAGATTACAGGTGTATGCCACTGGTACCTGGCTTTTTTTTTTTTTTTTTTTGTCGGTCGTGGGGCTTGAACTCTGGGCCTGGGCGCTGTCCCTCAGCTCTTCAGCTCAAGGCGAGCGCTCTACCACTTGAGCTACAGCGCCACTTCCGATTTTCTGGTGGTTTATTGGAGAGAGGAGTCTCACGGTCTCTCCTGCCCGGGCTGGCTTTGAACCGCGATCCTCAGATCTCAGCCTCCTGAGTAGCTAGGATTACAGGCGTGAGCCACCAGCGCCCGGCTCTGGTACCTGGCTTTTTATTTTACTTTTTTTTGGTCATGGGGCTTGAGCTCTGGGCCTGGTTGCTATCCCTCAGCTCTTCAGCTAGGCTAGTGTTCTACCACTTAAGCCACAGTGTCACTTTCAGTTTTCTGGCTGTTAATTGTCTCATGGACTTCCCTGCTTGGGCTGGCTTTGAACTGCGATCCTTAGATCTCAGCCTCCTGAGTAGCTAAGATTACAGGCATGAGCCACCAGCGCCTGGCTTATTTTACAATTGTTTAAGTTAAAAGTTAGCAGTGGCTCCTAGAAAATCAAAAAGGAAGATAAGATCATTAGAAGCAGCTCACTGATCTGGGGTGGACTATGCCTAAAAGAAAAAAAGACTTTAGGAACAATAAGGGTTGAAGAATTCTCTTTTCTCTTTCATGTTAACCTATCAAGGCCTTAGGAACTCTGACTTTTCACTAGACTGTGTTATGCTCTCAGTACTCTGTGCTTTGCTGTCCTCATCATTATTGCTTTTTAAGTTGCTTTTAAGGGCAGGGACTTTTATGTAACACCTAGCACATAAGCAGGCACCTTACGACTCATCTGTGTTCTAAACGACTGGAAACGGTAGGGACAGGAAACTGCACCACAAGCTTGCTGCGTCTAGATAAACAATCACCGCTCCAAGTATCCTGCCTCCATCATAAAAAACGTGACAAGTCACAGAAGCCATAGCGTGTGGGAGTACTCCAGAAAGGGAACAAGGTCGACTAAGTGACAGTACTATTTTCTTGGCACAAGGGGGCGCCCGCTGCTTATTCCTTCATTAGGAAGCCAGGAGGAAGGGAGGGGCCCTCAACTCCCACGTGGGTTTGCTCTTGACAATTCAGTTTAAAGGCAAGCTTGAGAAAAACTGGAAGCAGTGGGACTTTATGAATCTACCCATTATCTCCAACATCTGACTCGCTAAATCTAGAGAAACCTCAGAAACACGCACACCCAACTTCACAGTTCTCTGACCAGGGTGAATTCACTGTTTTTCCTTTCCTGGACTTCCCTTCCCACATGCAGACATGAGGTCGGGAATAGAAAGCTTGTAACCCACCTCAGTCTCTTGAACAGCCTTGCATTCTTCCTCTATCGACTCAAGCTCTGGCCTCAACGTCCACGATTTGTGGCCCACACACACAAAAAAAGCAAACAAAACAAAAAGCCCGATTTCTCTTATTTGCCAACCTCACTCCTCAACAAGCCCCTTGCCAAATCAGACTCAACTGTAAGACGCTTATGGAACGAACTCGCTTCACTTATTATTTTCCCGTGAGACACACAGGCTCCAGAGATCTCATTAGACACTATGCGGCCAGTATAATTACCATCGCCATTTTATGGATGTGAAAACTGAGGCTCACGGAGGCCAACTGATACACCCAAGACTACTTAAAAGAGATATTCGACGCTTCTGAAACCTCATCCCCAGCCAGGATTATAAACGCCGGGCCCAGTACGTCCTCCAATGGTACAGATCACGCACTTCTGGCAACGCCTGGGGTAACGGGGCCCTGAGAATCGGGGAAAGCCTGCTCAGACGGAGCTCTAGACCGCCGGGGTCAGCCTGACATCCATGCCGGGCCCAGGGTCGCAGGGCCCAAGGCCTCGAGGGGTCACCCCGGAGACCAGGCTGCCTCCTGCCGGCCCCAGCGAGCCCGGAAGGCCGTGCTGGGCCGTTCGCTCCAGACACAGTCCCTACCAAGGACAGGGCATCACCGACCCTCAACCCGAGGGAGCCACGGCCAACAGGCTGGTCCCGAGGGAGCCGGCGGGCCGGGACCAGCCACAGGGCCGGAAGCAGGCGAGGGCGGGAGGCCGTAAAGGAAGAGGCGGCGCCGGAGGCCGCTATGGCGGAGGGGCGGGGCTCCGCGCTTCTTCGCCGCTCCCGCCTCATTTCTCTCGACCTCCGTCTCGCAGCTTTCCTCTCTACCCACAACGCCAATACTCCAGAGTTTGAGGAGGGGGTTGTCCTCCGAGCTCTCCCTTCCCGATCTCCCCTCACAGGGCCCGATCCTCAGCACCTCCATCCGGGTCCCGAGCACTCAGCGCCTGCGCCCTGGCTCCGACGACGTCGGTCCCGCCCCGCTCCTGCCCGGACTCGGAGCCGCTCCGCCTCCCTGCGCGGCGGCCATGTTGACTCCGGGCGAATGTGGGGGCGGGGAGGACGGCCCGGCGCGCTGTTCGCTCCGTGTCGTACCTTCCCGCCTCGGTGACACCTGAGGAGTTATCTCCGCCTCGGTGACACCTGAGGAGTTCGCCTCGCACACGTCGCCCTCCTCCCAGGCGCCTTCCGCGCCTGCAGAGAACGCCAGGGCTGCCGCCTCGGAGTCGGTGCTCCGGTCCCAGCTCCATGGCGGGCGTTCACGCGGGTCCCCCAAGAAAGCCGAGGCTCGTAACTGGGGGGGGGGGCTGCCCCCTGCCCCGCGGGCCCGTCACCGAAACCAGAGCCCTGCGCTTGCCGGAGCCCGCTCGGCTCGGCACAGGCTTGGGCACACAACGGGTATTCTCGGAATACTCGAAAAGGAGTCTGTGGGGGGGTTTCTGTGGCAAGCAGCGGGCGTCCGGCCGGCTGGGTGTGAGGAACGTGGGGGTCCTCCCTCCCCCGGCGCCCCCCGGTCCTGACCGGAGCGCGGGCCCGCCCCACCCGCGCGGACCCCGGCGCGGGCCCCGCCCCGCCCCTCCCGCGCGGACCCCGCCCCCCGTGGACCCCGCCCCGCCCATGCGCGGACCCCGGCGCGGACCCCGCCCCGCCCATGCGCGGACCCCGCGCTCCTGCCACTCAAGCACACAGTGTCTGTTGTAGGAAGTGGAGCCAAAAAGAAAAAAAAAAAGGAAGTTAACTTAGCACAACCGTCTGCCGGGGAGGAGCGGCCGGTGGGCACCCCTGGAACGGAAACGGTTAGAACAACTTTGCACCCTTCTCAAAGGAAACAGATCATAAATCGTTCTCCGTGGAGCTGGGAGGGGGGGAGCTCTGGTTTCTCAGGAGTCCAAAGCCTCCTGCGGTTTCATTTACCTGCCCCCCCCCCCCCCCCCAGCAGCTAGGGTCTGGGTTCGCTTCTGGCCACAGCCCCGGCGGAGGGAGGAGTTTATCTTCCCACTTCAGTGCCTAAAGTGGGTGGAAACAAAGAGATGGTTGCTATCTCTTCCCAGCAAAGAAAAGTAGCCCCCAGCAGTTCTGGGGCGGCCAGGGGGTGGGCTGGGGCGGGGAAACCTGTGTCTTTCGATGGTTTATAACTCAATTCAGGCCCTGAAACCTAAACTGCCCCCTACATATTGGCTTGTGTGTAAGGTAGATAAAGTACAAGGCCCATTTGAGTGGCTGGGTGGGGAAGTGGAGGTTGTGGGGGGGCTGGTCTCCCCGGGTTTTCAGCTCCAGAGACCTGAGAAAGATACGGCGAAGCATGGGCCACACTTGTGACTGGGCCCAAGGCTGTGACTTGAATCTCTAGACGCTTACGAGGCTTCAGGCAGCTCTGTTTGCAAAGACAAAACAGAAACCAACCGTCCTGGCTCTGGGAATGCACACGGGCTAGTGGTGGGAGATAGGGAGACAGGGATTCTCAGAGCTCTGTCAACACTGAGTTCTCTCAAAAATCTTTGTTAAAAAAAGGCCAAGAGGTAGAACTTTGTCCAGAGCTTTAGCTCTACTTTCCTGAAATTTCTCCTTCCTTTCCTTCCCTGATACCCAACCCCCTCCTCTTCTGCTGTTTCCTGTTTCATTTTCTGGCTCGGGCTCCAACAGGAAAACCAGGAAGCTGAATCTTGTGTTCTCAAAGCCTTCACACCCTGGCTCTTCAGACTGGAAGGTGGCAGGATGGGATGGGAGGGGTTTCTAGGGCTACAAGGCTGAGTGAGAGGTGAGAGAGGGACCGCTCTTGCTCTCTACAGTATGCTTTTAGAGTCTGCAGCTAAAATGGTGCCTGCATCAACAGAGAAATGTAGAAAGCAAGGGAGCCAGCCATGGCTCCAGAAAGACTACACCTCACAGTTGCTCCTACTAAAAGCAAATACATATACCACTAAGAACCAGTTTCACACTACAAATCCCTAATCTGAGCAATAGAAAGCATTAAGATTCCTAGAATCTTAAAAATTCAAGAGGATTACAGTATTTCTGTTCATTGAATTTGCCTGGCTGTATTCTAGCTATTTCCTCTACTTGAAACACTACTATCACTATCCTTTGGCCAGTCTCAATAGGGATGATACTTTCACAGACTACTCTGCCACAACTGCCACCTGGTGCTAGCCCATTCCCCTATTCAGTGGGTGTTTTCTTCACAAAAGCATTCTCAACTTGAAATAGTGCCTTTAGGCAGGGGATGTAACTCCATGATGGAGCCCAGGGTTTGATCCCTAGCTCCACAAAACAAACAAAACAAAGCAACTCAGTGCCTTGCACATTGTGTGCCTACAAAAAAGATCTGGCAAAGTCAATCTAACCTGCTACTTTTATTTTATAGGCTCACAAAGGGGAAGTAAAGGTCCTGAAGACACGAAGATGGTGGTGAGGAAATTTCAAGTCAGGTTTTTAGCCTTCCAGGCTAGTTCTATAACCACATGTTATTTTAACAATGCCCAGATACAATCCTTTCCTTCTCTTCTCTCCCCGCCCCCCACCCTTCCCCCACCCATGGTATATTAGGTCTTAATAGCACCTACCTATCCTTTTCTCCATTAAATTCCATATCTTATTTGATTTATTCAACAATATAAGAATGCCTACTAAGTGATAGAAAATAGGGATGTACTATTGAGCAAGATAGGCTTTGCCCTCACAGGATTATGGTCCTTGGCATAAAGTGCTCATTAAAGATGGGCTGGCTGTTTTTTGGTTTTGTTTTTTGCCAGTTCTCCTTGAACTTGGCCTGGGCATGGTCCCTGAGCTGCTTTTGCTCAAGGCTAGCACTCTACCACTTGAGCCACAGCACCACTTCTGGCTTTTTCTGTTTATGTGGTGCTGAGGAATGGAACTCAGGTCTTCAGGAATACTAGGCAAGCACTCTACCGCTAAACCACATTCCCAGCTCAAGGATGGGCTGTTTTAACTCCATAAACAGAAAAGAGGGAGAGGGAAGTGGTAGAAGAATTAGGGAATTCTCATGTACAATACATTTCTCAGCAACAGTCTGATCACTCATACCTCTTTGAAATTGACTGCTTCCACATCAGAAGGCCTTGGCTTCAGGCCCAGAGGACAAACAGCCCAGCATGTGTGTGTGTGTGTGTGTTCTCACTGGTTTAGTTTCCAGACACTAAACTTTCCACAATTCCTATCCTAAGGGATTGGAGTAGGTGACCTTAATCTTGGGTGTTGGGTCCGAGGCCATATTCTTTTTTTTTTTGGTCCAGTCCTGGGCCTGAACTCTGGGCCTAGGTGCTGTCCCTCAGCTCTTCAGCTCAAGGCTAGCGCTCTACCATTTGAGCCACAGCGCCACTTCCGGCTTTTTTTTCTGCTTATGTGGTACTGAGGAATTGAACCCAGGGCCGCATGCATGCAAGGCAAGCGCTCTACCACTGAGCCATCTTCTGAGCCCCGAGGTCATATTTTTGTGGGCCAAAAGTAGCCACAATGGCTTCTGATCCTATCAATTGTTAGTAAGCTAGACTAATACCATGATGGTAGCAGCTGTGCTTTACTAACACTTCATTACTTCTTTTCATCGTAGATAAAATAGGTAACATTTATATCCTTCCTGATATGTAAAGCAACACCAATTTTAGGTCTTCAACATTTAGCAAAAAAGCATCCATTCTTGATATGGACAAAGATCACTGGATGTTTATCTGCTCCAGGTCAAATACCTTTCCCTGCTTCTAAGAGCAGGAGTCAGTCTCTAGTGATTCTAAGTCTATGGACACTCTTAACCAGTCTTCCAGTAGTAAGAAATCCTTCAGCTCCACTGAGACGCCTGGTGGGAAGGCCTTAGCCACTCAGGAGTGGCAGTGGCTGCCAGTAAAAGAGCCAATGAGGGTGAGTATATTGTTTAGGCTAGACTTGGCTGCTGTTCAGCCATGAAAGAAGGTTAAGGTCATTTGTGGGTTGGGGAAGGAGGAGCCTGGGAAAAGAACTACTGGACACACCCCTGGGTTCTCTACTGGCAAGGTTCTATTTACTTCTCAAAGGCAAATTACTCACAGCTCAGTGGTTAGCAGTTCTTTTGCCCTTGGTAACTCCAGTTAGAAACTAGAGACCAGGCTTAGGCTCCTCTGCATTGCAAGAGAGCAGATGAAAGGAACCAAGGAAACCAAACTCCTAGGTAATGCTTCACACACAGCCCAGAAATGCACTTTCTAGATTAGAAAATGGGAGCTCAAGAGGCCCATAGCAAAAATACCCATCAGCAACATTGCTTACCAAAATGTACATATGAAAAGTTTTCCATTTTGTTTTTTTCCAGAAAAGGCCTACAAAGTCATCTTGGTTGATAAAGGATTTCCCCTCTGAATAGAGAAATACTAATTATTCATTTCAGTACCTGACCAAAATATTAACAGCCACATGTAGTTTGATGAGCAATTGGTTGAAATTCTTTATCTTGGATGCCAAGTACCGCTCCCCCCCCCCCCCCCCCAGCAAAAAGCAACAGACACATACACACAAACACCTTGCTTGCTTTAGATTCAATTACTCCTTGATATCCTCTCATCTAGACAGGACAAGCAATATGATACACTGGGAATGGGAACAGCATGGGACTTAGTTGGCATATAAACAAACAAGCCTTTTACGTCCCTCAGCCTATTTCTTCAACTGTAAACTGACATCACACAGGGCAGTTGTAGGATTACTTTGTCTTGCAGTATATAAAAACATCTCAGCCACTCACCAGTAGCTCAGTCCTAGAATCCTAGCTACTCAGGAGGCTGAGATCTGAGGATCACAGTTTAAAACCAGCTCAGGCAAATAAATCCCTGTTAGATTCTTATCTCCAATTAACCATTCAAAAACCAGAAGTGGAGCTATTGCTCAAAGTAGTAGAGTGCTAGCCTTGAGCAAAAGTGCTCAGGGACAGCACTCAGGACAAGTTCAAGCCCCACAACCAACAAAAAATAAAGAAAAACATCTCAGAAGCTGTTACCTGTAATCCTAGCAATGCAGGAGGCTGGGTTCTGAGGATCAAGGTATTAAGGCCAGCCAGGCAGAAAAGTACGTGAGGCTTTTATCTCTAATTAATCAGCAAAAGGCCTGAAGTGGTAGAGTGCCAGCCTTGAGTGAAAAAGCCAAGCTAGAGCACAAGGCCCTGAGTACAAACCTTAGTACTCACACACACACAAAAGCTGGGCGATGGTGGCTCACACCTGTAATATTAGCTACTCAGGAGGCTAAGATCTGAGGACCATGGTTCAAAGCCAGCCTGGGCAAGGAAATTCTTATTTTTTGTTGTTGCTGGTCGTTGGGCTTGAACTCTGGGCCTGGGCTCTGTCCATGCACTTTTCAGCTCAAGGCGAGTGCTCTACCGCTGGAGCCACAATGCCACTTCCGGTTTTCGAGTGGTTTTATTGGAGATAGAATCTCACAGCGCTGGGAAGGTGGCTCAGTGGTAGAGCGCTTGCCTTGCATGCCTGAGGCCCTGGGTTCGATTCCTCAGCACCACATAAGCAAAAGGAAAAGAGCTGGAAGTGGCGCTGTGGCTCAAGTGGTAGAGCGCTAGCCTTGAGTTGAAGAGCTGAGGGACAGCATCCAGGCCCCACAACCAGACTCCTCCACCCCCCAAAAAAAAGGTCTCACAGACTTTCCTGCCCGGGCTGGCTTTGAACAGTGATCCTCAGATCTCAGCCTCCTGAGTGGATTACAGGCGTGATCCGCTGGCGCCCCACTTGCAAGGAAATTGAGTGACTCTTATCTCCAACTAACCACCAGGAAACCAGAACTGGCACTGTGGCCACTGTGGTAGAGCATGTGCCTTGAGCTGAAGAGCTAAGGAACAGCACCCAGGCCGAGTTCAAGCCCCACAACTGACAAAATAAAAAAATGCTAACCCTAAGAAAGAGAAGGGAAATAAGGCAGAAAAGCAGATTGCTATTTTAAATAAGGTGACCAGGAAGATTTTTTTTTTCCCCCTTTGTGATAGTCCTATGACTTGAACTCAGGGACTAGGCTCTGTCTTTGAGCTTGCTCATCACTCTTCTTTTTTTTTGTCCGTCATGGGGCTTGAACTCTGGGCCTGAGCGCTGTCCATCACTTTCATTTTTTGATACTGGGGATGGAATTTGAGCCTGATCAAAGAGTAATGAAAGAGTATTCTATGTAGAGGGAACTGCAAGTACAAAGACCCAAGGCGGAAACAGCTCCTGTGTGGTAGAGTGAGCAATGTGGGGGATAAGATACGGTGCTGGGAGGGTAGCAGCCAGCTAGATAACTGAGGGTCTAGTATGCCATTTTAAGGCCCTGGACTGTGACCTGAAGTAAGAACGAAAGATGTCATTCTGGTTGCTGTATCAAGAGCAGGTTCAAGCAGGCAAAGAAAAGCAGAAAAGCTAGTTTGGAGCTTGTATCTCAAACTATAGTGTGAGGGAAGGTGCTTGAAGATTTTCTGAAGGATAGTAAATAGATATGGAAATGAATCAAGGATTTTATTTTGGCTACACAATGGAAGGTTAGACTTTCTTCTACTAAGAAAACAAGGTACTTTAGCCTTTACATGTTCGAATTAATTGGGGATGTCAAGAGCATCTGAATAGTCTGGAATTGGAAAAGAGCCAGTGTGGTGATATAAACGATTGAGATGGAGGGTACCTTCAAGTAAATAAATGAATACTGTTTTTGTTTTTGCTAGTCCTAGGGCTTGAACTCGAGCCTGGGCACTGTCCCTAAGCCAATTTGTGCTCAAGGCTAGCGTTCTACCACTTAAGCCACAGTGCCAATTCTAGCCTTTTCTGAGTAGTTTATTGGAAATAAAGTCACGTGGACTTTCCTACCAGGGCTGGCTTCAAAGCAAGATCCTCAGATTTCAGCCTCCTAACTAACCAGGATTACAGGCATGAGCCACCAATGCCCAGCGACTTTATTGTTAATAATTCCTAAGAAAACAGAGCCTACCTTTACCATTTCCAAAAGTTTTATTTTCCCCAAGCTATGAATTATTTCATTATATATTTTAATTCCAGAACTTACTCTTTGAGGCTAAATAATCTCAGAGATTTCTTAAATTTAAACTTACTGTGGAGATTACAAGTAGAATATGGCTGGGCACAAGCAGCTCACACTTGAGATCCTAGCCACACAGGTGGCTGACACTGGGAGGCTCAAGATTTGAAACTAGCCAGGGCAAAAAAAGTCCCTGAGACTCCATCTTTAAATAACCAACAAAAAGCAGTGATACGGGGGGAGGATGGGAAGGGTTAACAAAGGAGGAGGCTACAATGCTTGATAAGAAATGTACTCATTATCTTGCCATGTAATTGTAACCCTTCTGTACAGTATTTTCACACACAAAAAAAGTAACAGAGGCATGGCCTAAGTAGTAGAACACCAGCTAAGCAAGCAAGACAAGGAAGCACAAGGTCCTGAACTCAACAGGTGGGGGGCAGGCAAAGGAAGGGAAGGGAAGGGAAGGGAAGGTCAAGCCTTTAAATAAAGACAATAAAAAGTCTCACAAAAGTCTTACCAAGATTTAATGTACATTTATTCTTAACACGTGGAACATATAGTATAAAGATTTCATACTGAATAAATGATATTCATTAAGCCAAAAAAGGAAAAAAAGGAGGAATTTACATCAAGTTTTAGCTACATTGTTGAAATACAAATATGCAGATTTTATCACTGAAAAAATCTCAATTGTGTTTCTTCATCAGGAACTTCAACTGAACCTAGAACTTTTTCACACCTCGATTAGAAAGAAAAACAAAACAAAACAATAACCCAGAAAAAAATAAACTATAAGTTGATTGGCTGCTGAGACAGCAAGGACTTTTTACAGAGACCTGTACAGCATCGCACCAAGAAGGGCAATGTCTGGCAAGAGATTAAATAGCTGTGTCTCGCTTTGTGCAGGTCACCAACTTGTTAACTCGTCATACTATAAAGGGGTAGCTGGGAGAGGGACCAAACTGTGGGGATCCAAGGGTATGTGCAATGTACAACATCATATATATACACGAGTGGCAGCGCGGCCGCTGCAGCTAAAGGTTAAAACCAGTTCTAGGAGGTGATCTCAGGGTTATTCATACAATCAAGGAGGAGAGAAAGAGGTCAGGGTGTTGTAGGTTCACACATGATACTTTGGGGGAAAAGCCTTTTTTTTTTTTCTCCTCAACATTTAACTAAAAACATTTTTAAAAACTACAGCTTGCTGCTGACCCAGCGTCTTCTCTCGTTTCCATGTGAGACGTTATTATTACAGTATGTTTACAGTATCAGGTGTACAGTACAGTACATGAAAGGGTCTACACTCTACTGCACAGGCCTCTCCAGTGAACAGGGTATGCTCACAACTGCGAACTTCTCGGCTCCCGCGAGATTGTGAATGTACAACACACAGTTCAGCAGTCACCTTTTTGTCTTTCAGAGTTTTTTTTTGTATTTTTTCCTTTTTTTTTTAACCATTAAAAACAGTTATGAAATGTGGCATCCCGTTGATGCAAGGACCGGGAAAGCCATTTTTATTTTTTATATTTTTTTCCCCAAACTCACTGTAAACAACAGTAACTTTGGTTAAAATAAAAAAAGTCTTCTATGTAGGCAGAGCTTTGTCTTTTCAAATAGGGTAGGGTCCTGAGGGGGGGGGGGGCAAGGTGAGGATGAGGAAAAGAAAGGTGTGAGGGGGAGAGGAAGGAGAGAAACAGGAGAGACATTTTCCCAAGGGAGAAGCTGGACAGCATAGGGTAAACTGGATTCTGAGGTGGTTTTGCATAAATAAAGGGCAACAGTCAGTTTCTAAGTTCTCCACACACGCACACACACACAGGGAGGGGAGATGTCCCACGGCTGTCATGACTGGCCAATTAAAAACAGTACATCACAAATGACTTGTGAAACCAATGAGTTCATCAGTGGTGACACCGAGATGTCCAACAGCCTTGACTCATACAGAGTGAACTCTGAGTGGTTCTCATCCACCTTGGCCAAGGCTAGCAGCGCACGCGCAGCACGCCGCATCATGTCCACACTAGTTGGCTCAAAGGGTGGGTTCTGCATGTGGAGGAGGCTGGCTTGGCTCTGCTGAAACTGTGTGGCAGCAAGGCTGTCCTCAAGGAAGCCTAGGAGGTTGCCGATGCTGCCCTTCTGCACTGCGATGGCACGGGCTGCCAGGCTGTCCCCCTGTGCCAGGTTGGCCAGCAGTACCACGGCCATCTCTCGGCACACTGGGTTCTTTCGGTCACTGAGGAAGCGCACCATGGTGCTGTACAACTTCTCCAGACGGCTGAAGGGGGGTGTGGCCAGGATCAGGTCCACATTGTTGTCCTGGATGCTGAGTTTGCTGAGGGTTTCTAAGACCAGTCTCTGGGGGGAGAGGACGGCATTGGGGCCCAGGGTGGAGAAAGGGTCCTGGGCTTCAGCTGAAGGGCAAACTGCCCAGTGTAGGAGTCCGTCCAGGACAGGCAGGCAAATGCTTTCAGGATATGGGGATAAGTCCAACTGCCCCGAGATGTTGGCGAGTGTGACCAAAGTATTTTCCCGGAGCATCTCCAAACAGTCCCACCACCACTCAACTTTGTTACAGCTCACCCCTTGGTCCTGTTCCTCCTCTTTCTCGTAAGTCAGTGGTGCCTGCTTCCGTTCTGGGTGCTTGTGGTGCAGCAGGATTAGCTTGCCCAGGATAAGCAGCAGCCCTGGGTGTTTAGACATCTCAAAGTCGTTGCCTGGCACAAATGACAGGCTTCGGATGGTATTGGAGACACACACACAGCGCTTGGCAAGGGAATCCTGCCAGTCCAGAAGGGTACACAGTGGGGTCTCGTCCTTACTGTGGGGCTCATCTTCTAGGATCTTGATGTTCCGGTGGCTCTGTGCTGGACTGATGCCAAATGGAAACTTGCTGCTTTCCTTGGTGGCCTCTGCACTCTTAACTCCCTCCTCGTTCAATGTGCTAGAGCGGGTGGACAACATATCATCCATGGTGGCTGTGATCCGTTTTTCTGGTGGGCCATCAGGAGGGGGCCCTTCCTGCTCTGTCGTCCCTACTGTGCCCTCTGTGATGACATGTTTCCGGGAGGCTGTGGGACATGGCACATGAAGCCGAGAAGGCAGCAGTTCTGTTTTGCTCTCAAAGTGGGTCTGGATATGCTCAGTGGTGTCCCCACCACCAATCCGCCAGTGTAGCAAGCCACTGTCAAACTCCTGCACACGCCCAAGCTTATCTGAGCAGTCCACCACAAATGGGTCATTCTTTTGTACAATCTTTACTGGAAGCTTGTCAAACTTGCTGACTAGCTTCTCCTCACTATTCTCTGAAGCTGGCTTGTCCTTGCTCAAAAAGGCCATCTCCTCATCATTTTCAACTACTTCTTCTTCCTCCTCCTCCTCCTCTAGTTTCAGACCTAGAAGTTCTTCTTCTTCCTCCCCTTCTGTGGGGGCTGGACTAGACACCTTACTGAATCTTCCAGGGTCCAGTAGTGTTCTTTGTCCTGGGTCACCCACCTCATATTCCTTTAAAATGCCAAAAATCTCAATCAGGCATCGACGGAAGTACTCCACAAGGAGCTCTAGCAACCCTGGGAGCTGAAAGATAAATAAGAAATAAATTAAGAGAGAAAAAGTAGCTTTAGGACTCCTGCCCCAGCTCTATTAATCCCCTCTTTCCTTGTAGGGGCACATTTGTATCACGAGCTAGGAGAGGCTCCTTTCTCAAACACTCCGACAAAGCAAATCATTTTATCTCTCCTACTTTTTCCTTTGCAAAGAAAGAGCATCAAGCTCTTTCTTCTGCCCAAACAACTATGGCATACACCTGTCCCCATCAGTATGAAAACATGCACCATAGCTCTTCACTTCACCTACCAGTGCCACCCATCTCTCAATTTGTGAACCAATATTCTTTGCCTTTATCCCTCCTTTAGGATACTCTCTATATCCATCAGCTACATATAGCTAATGAATAAGTATGGTTGAAATGATCCCTTCAACATAAGCTAAGAAAAGGAAACAATGTGGACAGATGTTCATGTGCTCTTTTTTTCCAAGCTCCTCAACATTGCAGAAGAACATTGCTGTCCCTCCATGAATTCTGCAGCAGAGTGAGTGGGATAAGCCTTCAGCTATACAAATACTGATCTAAGCTTGTGGCTAAGAAGACACAAACTTCAGCTAGACCATAAACTTCTAGAAGAAAACACCAATCTCCAGTCAGTATTTGGTTGAATAGTATAGAAGAATGAAAAATAAAAAAAAGTTTTGGGCTGGGAAGGTGGTGGCTCAGTGGTAGAGCGCTTGCCTTGCATGCATGAGTCCCTGGGTTCGATTCCTCAGCACCACATTAGCAAAAAGAAGCCGGAAGTGGCGCTGTGGCTCAAGTGATAGAGCGCTAGCCTTGAGCTGAAGAGCTGAGGGACAGCGCGCAGCCCCTGAGTTCAGGCCCCACGACCGGACCAAAAAAAAAAAGTTTTGAATTAGAAAATTGTCAGTTTGACTTCTGATTTTCCCTGAAATTAGCTATATGAAATGATGAAAATTCCTAAACTTGTCAGTGTTGTTCTAAAGCCTGAATGGAATGTATCAAAATGTATGGGAAATACTAAATTTTTTCCCTTTATTTTCTCATAGGAAGCAATATCACATAATGAAAATAAAATAAGCCTTAGAAACCAGAACGCTGGTGGCTCACCCTTGTAATCCTATCTACTAAAGAGGCTAAGATCTGAGGACTGTTGGTTCGAAGCCAGCCTGGGCAGAAAAGGCCCCAAGAAACTCTTAACTCTAATATACCACCAGAAAACCGGAAGGGGTATTGTAGAGTCCTATTATTGAGCAAAAGAGCTCAGGGACAGCGCCCAGGCCCTGAGTTCAGACCCACAACAAAACTAAACAACAATAACAACAAAGTAAGCTTTAGAGCCAGAAAGACTTTGCTAGCAGCAGGGTGAACTTGGGCAAGGATAAACCCCGAGCCTGTTTTCTCATTTCTAAATGGCCACATCTCCAGTATCTGAAGGATGCTGTGAAGATGACATGAAACAAAACATTAAGACCGGTGGAAAGTGAAAGCATTATTAAATGGTAAATATTATTCCAATGTCCTGGTAATCAGCTCTCTCATTAGCAGGTTGGTGGGTTCCAAGGAGGATGAAGAGCTAAGATGGGTCGGGAATAGTGGCATGAATGTGCAATCCTGGCACTTGGGAGGCTGGGGCAGGATTTTGACACTGTGGACTATCATAGAGACCCTATCTCAGAGAGAGATAGAGAGAGAGGGAGAGAGGAACAGAGAGAAACAGAGGGAGAGAAGGAAGGAAGGAGGAAGGAAGACAAGGAGGGAGAGACAGAAAGAGAGAGAGGAAAAGAAAAAGAAGAAAAAAAGTTGGGTATGGTAACTCATGCCCATAATTTCAGCTACTCAGAAGGCCAAGATAAGTAAGAGTCAATAGGAGGACTTTGGTCCAGGCAGGCAGGTCTAAGCATAAAATATCCTATCAGAAAAATAATGAAAATGAGGCTCAGTGGTAGAAAGCCTAACAGCTTGTTTTGTTTTTTTTTTAAACAGGGTAAAACGGTTCAGCATTGTCTTTCCAGCTACTAGAATCAAGGCACGTATTTTACAGAAGAGAAGGGAGTTCTGAAACAAATCAGGTTTGCAAAAAACAGTAAAAAAGACTGGGTAGGGGCTGGGAAGGTGGCTCAGTGGTAGAATGCTTGTCTTGTATGCCCAAGGCCCTGGGTTCCATTCCTTAGCACCACATAAGCAGAAAAAAGCCGGAAGTGGCGCTATGGCTCAAGTGGTAAAGCACTAGCCTTGAGCTGAAGAGCTGAGGGACAGCGCCCAGGCCCAGAGTTCAGGCCCCACAACCGACCAAAAAAAAAAAAAAAAAAAAAAAAGTCACAGCCTGGCCTGGTGCCAGTGTATCACACCTATTCCTAGTTACTCAGGAGGCTGAGATCTCAGGATCACAGTCCAAAGCCAGCCTGGGCTAAAAAATCCATGAGACTCATCTCCAATTAACTATCACAATGCTTGACTTGTGGCTCAAGTGGTAGAGCACTAGTCTTGAGCAAAAAAACCCACCAAAACCAAAAAACCCTGCAGGGACAGCACAAAAGGCTCCAAGTTCAAGCTCTAGGACTGGCCCAATGACCCCTCCCCAGACAAAACAATACAAAACCATCCAACCAACAAATCAAAAACAGCTGCTGGGAGTGGTTAGTAAAAGCCTGTCACCACAGTATTTGGAGGCTGAGGCAGGAGGATCTTAAGTTTGTGGCCAGCCTGGGCTACACAGTAAGACCCTGTGTCCCACACCAATACAATACATGAAAGTAACCTGGAATCAATACAGACTCTTACTCAGAACAGAAGTAGCGGGCTGGGAAGGTGGCTCAGTGGTAGAGCGCTTGCCTTGCATGCCTGAGGCCCTGGGTTCGATTCCTCAGCACCACATAAGCACAAAATGCCAGAAGTGGTGTTGTGCTCAAATGGTAGAGCGCTAGCCTTGAGCAAAAGCAGCTCAGGGACAGTGCTCAGGCCCTGAGTTCAAGCCCCACAACTGGCAAAAAAAAAAAAAAAAAAAAAAAAAAGTAGCAAAAAGGGAAAGTAACAAAACTGTGCCATTCATATAATTCTAGACCATGGTCATCTTCACTGACATGAAAGGAGCTCTGCACTAACGTTAGTTAGAAGTGTTTCTAAAACAAAATTCCCTTTGAAGTGAATTCTGCACTAAGACATCAACATGATCCCTTATACAGGCAATACTGCTCTCATTACCCTGGTTCACATGCTCAGTGTCAAGGGAAGACAAGGACTGGCATGGAAGATATCCAATCCAAGAGAGGGGAGAAAACTATGTTGCCTGAAAATGGCTTCATTTCCCATGATACTTAGTAATATCAAAGTCAAGAAGATCCCAGGATCTCCTAATTTCCCCCAGAAACCTGTACTCACCTGACTGAGGTTGAAGGTCATAATGCTGTTGTCATCATACAGTAGGATGTTAATGGTGTCTAATGCCCATGTGCTCTCTGCCAGGAGACCAGACTTGAGGGACATCATTACCCGCCATGCCTCCGGGGTTCCTGAAATAAACCTCCGTGTTGTCCATCCACCAAGCCCAAGTTGTCTAGAGATACCCACAAGGATTCCCTATCAGTTAGCCTACTCTGAAGGTAACACAAGGCAGAAAGCAGTTCCTATCAGGGGTGTCAGAGGAATGGCACACACACCTGGCCTGCCCTTCATGGCTTCTCAGCTCCCTAGAACATCACTGTAAGACAAAGCCTTAAAGGAAAACCTGAAACCTTAAAGAAAAACATTTCCCAGACTTCTTTGGCTCTATTTTAGTTACAACTGCACTAGACTTCACTTCATTCAAAGTACTAGGCTAGAGAGAATAATGAACAAGAAGGAAGGGGTAGATGAAGTAACTCAGCTGGGGAGATCTCCTTACCAATGTCTTTCATTGTGAGCCGCCTTCTCTGCTTCAACACAGGCTGTGTGGCTTCAACAGAGCCAGGTGGAAAGGTGATATCCCGCCGAATCATGGGGGGCTGCACAGGGGTAGGTGCTATGTGTGAGGCAGGTACTGGTGGACCTGCCTTTTGCATTTTCATCCCAGAGTGCAGGAATGGAGACTTGCTAGGAGAGGTGCGGTTCTCCATTGGCCGGGGCAGGGGAGCGGGGCTGGATACCTGAGGAATGTGATTCTGCATGCTTGGTGGGGGCTGATAATTAGATGGAGGGGGTCTTGTCATGGGAGGCACGGGGGCAGAGGGGCCATATGGAGGCTGGCGTGTGCCATGGGAAGGCCATGGGCCTTCATGGTTGGCCCTCTGATCCGTATGCAGCATTTCATCTGTTCGGTTCACACCATGATATGCAGGACCCTGGGGAGCAGAGCTTGTGCTCTGCCTGTTGGCATAATTATAGGTCATGTCATTACGCCCCTGCCACATGGTGCCTTGCTGAGCAACGTCAGCTGATGCCTGTATAGGACCACCCATCATTTGTGGTGGTATGTTCTGCTGGGCATTGGAGCCAGGGGGTGCAGAGACACGGTCTCGGCCAAACTGGAATGGAAACTGGTTCTGGGGGCCGCCTGCTGGTCGGCGCTCAGTTGCAGCGGTGGCAGTAGCAGGATAGGCATTGCTATACTGGTTGTACACATCTTGCTGAGGGGAAGGCTGGGCAGCTTGTTGCTGGCTGGCAGATTGGGACTGGGCTGGGGGCAACTGCTGCTGCTGAGGCTGCCCCTGCCCAGTGCTGTATGGCACACTGTACATCTCCCCTTCATGCCGCTTGGCAGGAGGACCATATGTGCCATCCATTGGCCGCTTATAATTCTAAGACAGAAAACAAAAGGTTAACATTAATATTCTGCATTCAGTGACACAAAATCTAGTTGCCAAGATGGCTACAATCAGACATTTACTTCTATTCTATTCCACTGGAAAAGAAGATACAGGCACAAGAAAACCAAGGAGTTGGGACTGGGAAGGTGGCTCAGTGGTAGAGCACTTGCCTTGCATGCATGAGGCCCTGGGTTTGATTCCTCAGCACCACATAAGCAAAAAGAAAAAAGCTGGAAGTGGCGCTGTGGCTCAAGTGGTAGAGCGCTAGCCTTGAGCTGAAGAGCTGAGGGACAGCACCCAGGCCCAAAGGTCAGGCCCCACGACCGGACCCCCTGTCCCCCCCCCCCAAAAAAAAAAGAACAAGAAAACCAAGGAGTTACCTTTACAAATTATCTTTTGAAGTTATTTTTGAGAGTAACCATTATTTTTCTTTTTCTCTGGCTCTCCCTTGCTCCAAGAAGAAAAATATAAAATCTCAAAAATCAACAGGACTGTTTCTAACCCTTTTGGAGAACTAGGGAGACCTGCTGGGGAAGAGATTGAGGGCTTGATTCTCTAGGCAGAACTAGCTGAGTGAGAGAGAAATGCTAAACTACCCCAAGTGAGCTTCTTAGACTGCCAACAGATTTTTTTTTTTTTTTGGTCTGGTTGTGGGGCATGAACTCTGGGCCTGGGCGCTGTCCCTCAGCTCTTCAGCTCAAGGCTAGTGCCCCACCACTTGAGCCATAGCGCCACCTCCGGCTTTTTTCTTTTTGCTTATGTGGTGCTGAGGAATCGAACCCAGGGCCTCAGGCATGCAAGGCAAGCACTCTACCACTGAGCCAACTTCCCAGCCCTGCCACAGATTTTTGATTTGATTACTCATTAATTTTGTATGTGTATGTGCTGGTACTAGGGCTTGAACTTGGGGCTCTGAGATCTCACTCGGCTTTTTGGCTCAAGGCTGGAGTTGATGTCTCTGGTTCCATTGATGATTCATTAATTTTCAAGCAGAACAAGTGGGCCAGGCCATTTCTTTACCTGTTGTTGCTGCTGTTGATACATTGTGGTCTGCTGGCTGGGGAAAGGGCTGCCAGATGGGGTGCCTTGGGTGGAGAACTGATTGCCATAGGAATCATGTCTGTAGGAAGGGAGGAAGAGGATCAGGGAGGGGTAAGTCCAAGCCTGAGTATGTTGGTGTTGAGATCAGACTTCACTCACCTTTGCTGTTGCTGCTGCTGCTGCTGTGGGGGGTAGCGGCTAGGAGAATACATCCCCGAGTCTGGGGTGGAAGGCATGAGATTTGGCTGTGGGGCTCCACTGCCCATATTTCCCTCAGGACCTATTCCAGGCTCAGTCCTAAGCAAAAATGGAGAAGCAAACTGAGCATATATCATAGCTTCAGGGTACCAAGGGTGGGGTAGATGCAGTGACTGTGCTTACCTCACTCTGTCATAAGGACCTCCATAGGGATAGTGCTGTCGTGGTCCCATAGCCACATTTCCCAGCCCAGGGCCAGTAGCACGGCTGTAAGGGTCACCCATCCCTCCGTTGGGGCCCTGCCCTGAGGACATGAAGGGATCACTCCCAGGAGCTGAGTGTAGAAAGGGAAGGCAGTAAGAAAACAGCTGTGTTGGCAGACCAAGCAATTTCTACCTTGCCTTTACAAAGCTTGGGTTTTCTTCCCATTATTTTCCTGACAGATTCAAAATAAAGATCTAAAGAAGCTTAAATGAGCAAAAAGCATGTTTAAGGGTATTGGATATCAAAGAAAGGAAAAAGAAAAGAAAAGAAGTATGGATGAAGGGAGTGATTAGATCAAGGAATACTTTATTTCAGAAGCTATCTGGAGATTATCCTCTTACTCCCTGCACAAGGTCAATAGTAACAGGTCACCTTTTCTCATGCTGCCGTAAGGATCCTTATTTGGCTCATAGGACATGCGCCCCATCATGTCAGAGGTATTCATACTGGGCTGGTACCCAGGGTTTGGAGTCATGGAATTCCGCTTCTGGAATGTGGGGTCACTTCCATCAGGAAAGGCATCCTGGATCCCGACAGAATTGCTCCTGCTCCAAAGTGAGGAAAAGGAATTAAATCTCAAAAAGATAAAATCCTCTGATACAAGGCAAACATATCGAAGACACTGGCTGGGCAGATAGACAGCAGGGACCACCCTTGGGCTACTTAGGATTTGCAATAAACACAAGTCCCCAGTATCCCCAAATCTTCTGCCCCTGCTCCTGGCCTTACCTCATGCCTGGCAAAGGGGGAATCTGACTGTGTGGTGTGGATGCTGGAGTTGGTGGCTTCAGGTCTCCTCCCTCTGCCATGGAACTGCTGGTTGACTGAGGAGTCTGTGGCCCCTGCATAGACCCTGATCCCGCTGTTAACAAAGAAACAGATGAGCAGCTTGCTTGGAAGTGTTTTAACTCTCACAGAAACATACAAATTCCCCAAGACTGCTCTATCTCTTTGTGTTTTGGTGGTACAGGGGTTTGAACTCAGTACCTTAAGTTTGGTATCCAAGTGCTCTACCACTGATCTATACCTCCAAACCTTTTTTTGCATTTATTACTTTTGACATAGGGTTTTGCTTCCTGGTGTCTGAATCTCAATTTGCCTATTTTAGGCACCACCATACTGAGAGCTGGCTCTCAGTAGCTCTTGGTTGAGATGGATCTTTACAGACTTTTGTCTGGGCTGGTCTCAGATCAGGATCTTCCCAATCTCAGTCTTCCAAATAACTAGGATTTGGGCTGGGAATGTGGCTTAGTGGTGGAGTGCTTACCTAGTATGCATGAAGCCCTGGGTTTGAGTCCTTAGTTCCATATAAACAGAAAAGGCCAGAATGGCGCTGTGGCTCAAGTGATAGAGTGCTAGTCTTGAGCAAAAGAAGCCCAGGGCCAGTACCCAGGCCCTGAGTTCAAGCCCCAGGAACAGCAAAACAACAACAACAACAACAACAACAAAACCCACAAAATTTTATAGGAGTAAGCTGTTGGAGCCATCTGTTTTTTTCTTTTGCTGGTACTGGGGTTTGAACTCAGAGTATTGTGAACTTTTCTACCTAGGAGATAGACCCTCGACCCTCCAGATTTCAGCCTCCTGAGTAACTAATATAGGTATAAAACAATGGCATCTGGTTCTTTTCTTCTTTTTTGGGGGACAACGTCTCAACTATGTAGCACAGGCTGGTCTTGAACTCATCATCCTCTCATGTTCCAGTGTCCCGAGTGCTGAGATGACAGGCTATGCTGTCATCACTTTGTAAACTATCTTCCTAAGGCCATTAAGGCACAGAGTACCCTTCTCAAATGAAGTGACCTGGCTAGGCGCCAGTGGCTCACGCCTGTCTTCCTCACTACTCAGGAGGTTGAGATCTGAGGATTGCAGTTCAAAGCCTGCCCAGGCAGTTAATCTCCAATTAACCACCAGAAAACTGGAAGTGGCACTGTGACTCAAGAGGTAGAGCACTTGCTTTGAGGTGAAGAGCTGAGGGACAGTGCCCAGGCCCAGAGTTCGAGCCCCACGGCCACCCCCGTCCTAAAAAAAGAGGTGACCTGCAAGGCCAAATCATGAAAAAGGGAATGGAGCCGGGCGCTGGTGGCTCACGCCTGTAATCCTAGCTACTCAGGAGGCTGAGATCTGAGGATCACGGTTCAAAGCCAGCCCGGGCAGGAGAGACCGTGAGACTCCTATCTCAAATAAACCACCAGAAAACCGGAAGTGGCGCTGTAGCTCAAGTGGTAGAGCGCTCGCCTTGAGCTGAAGAGCTGAGGGACAGCTCCCAGGCCCAGAGTTCAAGCCCCACGACCGACAAAAAAAAAAAAAAAAAAAGAAAAAGGGAATGGATTTTGACCCTCCTTGCTTTGAACATTTAGAGTGACGTGACAATGAAATCACCATAACTATGCCACTCATTTCTTGATGCATTGCCAGCTTCCCTGGCACCCCTCTCTTTAATTTTCCAAGGATTTGTCTAACCTATTAAGGTACTGTATTAAAGATAATGCTCCTAGTCAGAGCCTCCAAAAGCCAGGGTGGGGAGGGTCTACCTGGTCCCTGACCTGTTGTACAGGTTAGGAGCCTATCTATGGTGGAACCCAGCACAACATCATCTTTAGATTTGAATGGTCATCTAAGCTGATGAGCACAACTCCTAGTAATTAACGTTTCCATTATTTACCCTTCCCAGCAGAAGATCTCCCACTGCTGAGTCCTCCCCAGTTGATGAGTCATTTCAGGCACTTATTACACTCTCAGAGCCACATACATATGTTTATACCTACCTTCTAGGGCCCTGGCCTTTTCCCCTCTATACGTCAGCCTAAGCCCTAGCCTCCTTTCCAGAAAGGAGGATGGGCAGAAACAGTCCCATAAGAAAGTTCCATTCATGGCCCCTCCTTCCCATTCATTACCATCTCAACTCCCTGGGGGAACTTAGGGCTCTAGTCTGAGCTGCAGTCTAAGGCACTGACATCAGCCTGCTGAAGTTCCCAGATGGCCCTGGCCTTACTGCTATTTGTCAGGCTTCCCTCACTAGATTGTTCTTTCCACTCACTAGTTTACAAACATTTGGCAAGATGCCAGGTGTACAATGAAAATTAAAACTTAAGAGCTGTTCTACTATAGTATCTCCCCTCAGAGAGCTGGCACTACTTGCTGTTTTGTCTGCAAACCTGCTAAGCCTTAGAGTAGGTAGGTAGGAACCAAGTTCCTAGCATCTGCTCTGTTCTCTGGAGGTAGGCCCAACTGAATGAGCCAGGCCCTTAGCCTTGGAGTTGTTAACCACATCCTTACCAGGAGAGGGAGGCTGGATCTTGGGCTGGGACTTCTTGGAATCAGCAGCTGCAAAGATGTCCGGGGGAGGGTCTTCTCCCCGTTCAATCTTGCACTCAAAGGCATAGAGACATTGGATATACTGCTTTTTTAAGGAGCTGGCAGCACTGCTTGATGTGCCCACATTGAGGTTGGTCGCAAGTTCCCGCCACTTTTTGTTCTTATTGACCTACAGAACCCACAAGAAAAGTTAGAATACATTTTCTACCTGAACTTCCTTCCTATGAGCACCAAGTTGCAAGCTGCAAGATATTTTGATCTCTTAGGGAATCACAGTCCTAGGTAACTGCAAAAATGTAACACTTTGGTGGAGAGTCCATGAAAATGTTCAGTCTGTGTCTGGCTTCACCAGGTTCCACTGACATGTTATGCTTACTCGAAACAGGACAAATTTCCAACTATTAGAAATAGTTGTATGTATAAATCTTGTCTGGGTGTCTGGGTTATTCTGCTTACAGCTTATGCTTTACCACTTGAGCCATACCTCCACTTTAACATTTGGCTGTTTAACTGGAGATAAGAGTCTTGAGGATTTTTCTGTCTAGGCTGGCTTCAAATCTCAATCCTCAGATCTCATTCTTCTTACAGGCATAAACCACAGGCATATGTGGCTGATCTTTGTTTCATGTATATGTACTGTCTGAAAAATGGTGTGCAAATCACCTGATCCAAACCTATTTTAAATGCATAAGAATGCTTATAAAATGGAGATTTGTTGTGGTAGTATCAACAATAACCCTCATTGGCTTACTTTGTCAAATTAGAGATTTTCACATCTGATCTGTTTGTCCTCAGTGTAAAGCTACTGCAAATTTAAGTCTTAGGTTGTTCTTGTATTATAGTTATATAACTTCAGGCCCCTTTCCTGATTGATAAGTCTACATGTTTAGAGCTTTGTGACTTCTTTTTTATCTTCCTACTTCTACTTCAGGGCACATTCTCCCTACTTCTACTTCAGGGCATCTCCCAAATGTCCCATATAGTCTTTTCTGTGCTAGCTGGGCAGGCCACTTTATCAAGTATTCCATATATATGGTACACTTGTCCCTTAAGTGTTAGGAAAACTAGCTTTCTAGTACTGATCCACAAGAGTCAAATACCTTTGATTAGGTATCTGTGATAATATCTCTTTTCCTTTCTTTTTTAGCTGCCATCACTGGGTCTTGAACTCAGAGCCTCTAGCTCTTGCTTGGCTTTTTCACTCATTTGGTGTTCTTCTACTTGAGCCACATCTTTATTTCCAGATTTTTGCTGGTTAATTGTAAATAACAATCTCCATCCCAGATGGAGATTGTTATCCTCATATCTCAGATCTCAGCCTCCTGAATTGTTAGGATAACATGCCTGAGACACTGTGATACCAGAATTTTTGTGTCAGACATGGTGCTTGAACTCTGGGCCTGGGCGCTGTCCCTGAGCTTTTCAGCTCAAGGTGAGCACTCTACCACTTGAGCCACAGCGCCACTTTTGGTTTTCTGGTGGTTATTGAGGATAAGGAGTCTTACAAACTTTCTTGCCTGGGCTGGCTTTGAACCCTGATCCTCAGACCTCAGCCTCCTGAGTAGTTAGGATTACAGGTGTAAGCCACTGGCACATGAGCTGAGTTATTTTTTTTTCGGTTGGTTGTGGGGTTTGAAAACAAGGCCTAAGCCTTGTCCCTAAGCTTTTGCGCTAAAGGCTAGTGCTCTACTACTTTGAGCCACAGCACCACTTCTGGTTTTCTTATACCAGAGTTTTTTTTTAAGGATGAAAATACAGCAATGGATATTTCCCATGGTGGTGGAAATAATATACTTGTTTATAAAGTGGTGATAACCTATGGGTATTATTCCCCACTTGTTTCCATCCCTGTGTCATACAGCTCCTTCCTCCATTTCCATATGAACTCTATTAATCCTTTAGACTCACCATTTGCCTTTTTGTAGCCAGGACTGGGAATATGCCCTAGTGGTAGTGTTTGCCTAGCACACATGAAGCCCTGGGTTTGCGGTTCTTGGAATCAGATTAACAGAAAAAGCCAGAAATGGTGCTGTGGTGCAAGTGGAAGAGTGCTAGCCTTGAGCAAAAATAGCTCAGGGACAATGTTCAGGCCCTGAGTTCAAGCCCCAGGACTGGCAAAACATAAAAAACAAAAATCAAACAAGCCAGGTATTGGTGGCTCACGCCTGTAATCCTAGCTACTCAGGAGGCTGAGATCTGAGATTCACGGTTCAAAGCCATCCTGGGCAGAAAGTGTGAGACTCTTATCTCCAATTAGCCACTCAAAAACCAGAAGTGGAGCTGTGACTCAAAGTGGTAGACTGACAGCAAGCCTTGGCAAAAGAGCTCAGGGACAGTGCCCAAGCCATGAGTTGAAGCTCCAGGACCAACCAAACACTACCCCCCCCCCACAAATAACCCCCAAACTAATACAATAGTACTCTCCTTTCTATAAATTCTCATTGATTTTAGACGTCAATTATATCACAGCATCTCAATGGTTTGCAAACTGGAGGACAGGCCTAAGCTTGGGATTCCTTCCATACCCTACTACTCTATGTTCAATGACTCTAAAAGTCCATTGAACTTACCAACCCAATGCCCTCTTCCTACAGGCAGGACATAAGGACTCAACAGGGGGGATAAAAAAAAGCAAGAATACACCCAGCGTAACCTTAGACATCTCTGACTTTGTTTCCCACACCAATTATATGGCAGTGTGCATGTACTTCATTTGGTTTTATTTTCCTTTGTGGGGGAGGGGTCTAAAGTCTGATGGAAGAAGAAATTTATAGCCAACTGTTGGTTGGCTTTGTTCCAACTTCTTCCCTTTCTGCTGGTGACAGCTGTTTTCCTCTTCTGATTTAGAAAGTTTGAAGTAATTCTCTCCCTGCTGCCTCTTCTCCAACTCCAGCCACAAAGTAATCCAGGAGTGATCTGGATACTCCAGAACACACACAGGAGCAAAGTCCACAAGACAGATGGCTGTCAGAGTGACCTCATCTGTTTGTCTCCTAAGCTGAGTCTAAAATAAAACTGTATAATACCAGGTAGACAAGGTTTGGTTCTGAAATGCTTTTCTTTTTTTAATTTTAAGGAAGGATTAATTCACTTCCTTCCTTCCATATAGAGGAATCAGATGTATCTCTCCAAACTCTATACTTGCTACTATGACAAACTGCTCCAGGGAATCAGAAAGAAAATAAAGTATATATAGTCATTATATTTGCACTGCAGTAGTTTAATTCTAGTAACTTACACTATAAAAGAAGTCTTAGCTTCTTGTCAATAGTATGTGATCCAAGAGCTGAGAATGTTGTCCCTGTGTGATGCATGATACCACAGAAAGTCAGGCACTCACCTGAGTCAATCCACCAATTTCTTTTACTGACACATAGAGGCGGTAAAGGTCCAGAGGTTTTCTACCCACAGCAGGCAGATTTGTCATGCCCATTGCCTTTTCCTCCGTGAAGGCCAGATAACGGTCCACCCACATCTTCCTCTCAGGTTCACCACCTAGCTCATATAACTTGGTGATCTTCTCATTGGTGGTAGTAGAAGAACTGGATTTCTGAAAGGGGCAGGTGATAATGCACAGAATGCATCAAATTCAAAGCCTATGCTAAGGGTCTCATTAACCCTTGATAAAGGAAGCGGTAAAGCTTCTTGCTTGAGGGGAGCTCCACAAACTGAAGGACCAAAAGGCAGGTAGGCCTTCTTACAGTAAAGGAAGGAAGTTACTATTGATAATACGTTGTGAACTAGGAGTTGGGCTACGTGTCTTTACATATCTAGTATTAGTTTGCCCTTAGGTGTTTTTTGTTTTTGTTTTTATTATTGTTGGTTTTGGGACCTGAACTCTGGGCCTGGGTGGTGTCCCTCAGCTCTTCAGCTCAAGGCTAGCTTATCACTTGAACCACAGCACCACTTCTAGCTTTTTCTGCTTTGTGATGCTGAGGAATTGAACCCACCCTTAGTTTTTTTGTTTTTTAAAAATAAGAAACCAGCCTCGAAGCTCGGTGTAGGTTGCTCATGCCTGTAATCCTAACTACTCAGGAAACTGAGATCTGAGAGTTCAAAGCCAGTTCAAGAAGAAAAGCCTATAAAGAATTTTATTCCCAATTAGTTAGCAAAATGCTGGAACTGGAGGCATGACTCAAGCGGTATAGCACCAGTCAAGTGGAAAAAAAAAAAAAACAAGCAAGGATGCAAGGTTCTAAGTCGACGCTCTGTGTGCACTCACACGCATGCACATGCCCTCTCTCTCACACACACACATGCATGCTCTCTCTCGCACACACATATACACACGTGCGCGCTCACACACACAAAAATAACTCTTTCTTGTCTTAAGAAAGGATGGGTCGGGCGCCGGTGGCTCACGCCTGTAATCCTAGCTACTCAGAAGGCTGAAAGCTGAGGATCACGGTTCAAAGCCAGCCCGGGCAGGATAGCGCCCAAGCCCAGAGTTCAAGCCCCACGACAAAAAAAAAAAAAAAAAAAAAAGAAAGGATGGGCCAGGCATCGGTGAATCATGCCTATAATTCTACTTACTCCAGAAGCTGAGATCTGAGGATCTCGGTTTGAAGCCAGCCCAGGCAGGAAAGTCCATGAGACTTTTATCTCCAATAAACTATTCAGAAAAAGCTGGAAGCAGCACACTGGCTCAAGTGGTAAAGTGCTATCCTTGAGCACAAAGAAGCTCAGGGACAGTGTCTAGGCCCCAAGTTCAAGCCCCAGGACTGGGGGGAGGGCGAGTGGGAAGGGAGGGGAGAGGATGGGTCTACCACTTGGTAGAAGTGTTTTGGAAATTAGCTTATATAAGACAGAAGATTTAAAAAGAAACTATAGGTCAAGGGCTGGGAAGGTGGCTCAGTGGTAGAGCGCTTGCCTTGCATGCCTGAGGCCCTGGGTTCGATTCCTCAGCACCTCAAAAATCCGGAAGTGGTGCTGTGGCTCAAGTGGTAGAGTGCTAGCCTTGAGCTGAAGAGCTGAGGGACAGCGCCCAGGCCCAGAGTTCAGGCCCCACGACTGGACCCCCCCCCCAAAAAAAAGAAAGAAACTATAGGTCAAAGTCGCAGTAGGAGACTACATAGGAAAGTGAGGTACTGTCTAGAACAGAAATGGTTTTTGTTTTTTTTTCTTGGTGAGCATTTTGTATGTGGGTGTGCGCTGGACCCAGGGCCTGGGCTCGGTTCCTTGGCTGGCGCTCTACCATTTGAGATACAGCTTCACATCCTGCCTTGAGTGCTTAGTGGGAGATGAGAGTCTCCTGGACTTTCCAGCCCTGGCTGGCTTCTAACCACGGTCCTCAGATCTGACTCCTCCTGCGTTAGTTAGAATTACCAGTGTAAGCTTCCGGTGCCCGCTTTGGAGAGCAATTTTACGATTTTCTGGTAAAGTGGCAGGATCTGACCTAGTCTGCAGCAACAAAAATCTTTCTTGTTCTTTTTGTAACTTGAGGAAAACTGATAAACCCTGTAGTGGATAACTCATAAAATCAGGTGAATCAATTCTATTCTCTATCAGTAAGGTCTTGGTTACTAGTGGATCTTAGCTAAAGACACTACGGCTAGACGTTGACTTACAAAAAAAAAAAAAAAGCTTGTAAGAGTAGAACACAAATGTTTAAAATGACTCAAATGCTGCCACACAGCCTGAGAACACTCTGAAGTCCAAATTACACTGAAGTCCAAATTACACTGAAGTCAAGGATCCAATCCCAAAGTGCTCTCTGTTCCTGTTTACAGAATACCTGGTACCAATCATTCTTACTATGAGTAAGGAAGAAAAGTGCAACTAGTTTCTTAAAACACAGTATACGAGTACAACTCACTATCACAGAAGCATCAAACAGCACAGAGAATACTTTTGGGGGGCAGTAATAGGCTTGAATTCAACGAGTTTTTGTGTTTTAGCAGGTGCTTTACTGATGAGCCATGCCTCTAGCCCAGGCATGCCTATTTTAGGCTTCCAGTTGTGGCTGGGATGAAGGCGCATGTCACTGATCCCAGCTTTGGGTGAGAAGCAGTCTCATGAACATTTCTGCCTACTCTGGTCTAAAACTGGGAAACTCCCACTGTTAACCTCTCAAGTAGCTAAGATTATAGGCATGAGCCACCAGTGATAGACAGTACAAAGAATTCTAAGCTGTAGGGTCTGTTTTCTCCATAACATGCAGCTGTAAGAATGTTATTTACATCAAGATCCATTATGTTAATTCAAGGCTAATTCTATGAGCTATTCTTTGCCCATTCACTGTAAGAGAAGGCAATGCAGGCTTTTTCAGAGATTAATGTCATAAAAGCCTAAAATGTTGTCATGTTTTCTTTTCTCATCATATCATTGAAGGGGACAGGATACAAAGTTGAGAGGAATCAAGTCAAGATCATTACCTTGGATTTAGATTCTGTCTTGGGTGTCCCATCTGCCTTGTTGTTCATTTTGGTAGCTGGAGTTAACTTGACATCCCCAAGGCCCATCATCTCTGGGCTGGCTGCCATCCCTATCAAAGAGAAAAAAATAATCAAAATCCAAGATGCAACTTTAAAGACCACTCCTGAAAAACTCCCTGAGGTAAGCAGTGACTTGAATTCACCTGCTGAATTGTTGGCCATGGTTCCACCCATGGGATACGGGGGTCCCTGTGGGTTGATCATGCCAGCCATGCTATTGATCCCTTGTCCATAGGGAGGTCCAGTTCCCATCATGCTCCCTTGATTCATATTGGGATAGCCTGGTGGCCTGGGGAAGAAGATGGAAATTAAGAAAAGGGTAAGAGAAACTGAGCTTTCTTTCAGATTTGAATATGAGCTAAAAATAATGTTATACAACCACGTTAGTTAGGTTTAAAGAGAAAATGTTTATGGGTCTCTCAAATCAAAAGTGAGCAGCATCTAGATAATCTTACGTTCTTCCACTTTCACAATACATTCTATGAGGATCTGAACTCTTTTCTTTTGTCCGTCGTGGGGCCGAAATTCAGGGCCTGGGTGCTCTTTTTTTTTTTTTTTTTTTGGTCCGGTCATGGGGCCTGAACTCTGGGTCTGGGCGCTGTCCCTCAGCTCTTCAGCTCAAGGCTAGCGATCTACCACTTGAGCCACAGTGCCACTTCCGGCTGTTTTCTTCTTGCTTATGTGGTGCTGAGGAATCGAACCCAGGGCCTCATGCATGCAAGGCAAGAGCTCTACCACTGAGCCACCTTCCCAGCCCCGGCCTGGGTGCTCTTGAGCTCAAGGTTAGCGCTCTACCACTTGAGCCACAGTGCCACTTCCGGCTTTTTCTGCTTATGTGGTACTTATGTGGTACCACATAACCATGTAAGGCAAGCACTCTACCACTGAGTCACCTTTCCAGCCCCAAGATCTGAACTCTTTATAGCAAACATTAGTCAATTTTGAGGGGCACAGTCCTTAAAGAAAAGAGACCTACTGTGTCTTTCTTAAGGACCATCTTCCTCCAAAGTTAAATTATATTTCCATTTAGCCGGGCGCTGGTGGCTCTCGCCTGTAATCCTAGCTACTCAGGAGGCTGAGATCTGAGGATCGCGGTTCAAAGCCAGCCCGGGCAGGAGAGACCGTGAGACTCCTATCTCCAATAAACCACCAGAAAACCGGAAGTGGCGCTGTAGCTCAAGTGGTAGAGCGCTCGCCTTGAGCTGAAGAGCTGAGGGACAGCGCCCAGGCCCAGAGTTCAAGCCCCACGACCGACAAAAAAAAAAAAAAAAAAAAAAAAAAAAAAAAAAAATTATATTTCCATTTAAAAGCCCAATCTAGATAAAACACTCAATTGTATCATTTATGTCATGGCAAACACAAACCAAACTGTACTTAGGACAGAGCTGTGTCTTCTCTTATTTTCTTCCTCCCACTCCTCTTTAATACAGGTTCTTCCTGTAAAGCTGGCTTTGAACCATGAATCTTCAGATCTCAGCCTTGTAAGTATTTAAAATCACAGGCATGAGCTACTGATGCCCAGCTATGAAGGTCTTTAGTAAGATACTTGGCCTGTGAAACTCTAATCTGTTGAAGAATCAACACTTACTATGTTTCTTCTTCTTCTTCTTTTTTTTTTTTGTCAGTTGTAGGGCCTGAACTCTGGGCTTGAGCGCTGTCCCTCAGTTCTTCAGCTCAAGGCGAGCGCTCTACCGCTTGAGCCACAGTGCCACTTCCAGTTTCCTAGTGGTTTACTGGAGATAAGAGTCTCACGGACTTTCCAGCCCGGGCTGGCTTTAAACCGAGACCCTCAGATCTCAGCCTCCTGAGTAGCTAGGATTACAGGTGTGAGCCACCAGCGCCTGGCTCTCATTTTTTATACTCTAAGAAAATACAGTTTTCTGGGCTGGGAAGGTGGCTCAGTGGTAGAGCGCTTGCCTTGCATGCATGAGGCCCTGGGTTCGATTCCTCAGAACCACATAAGCAAAAAGAAAAAAGCCGGAAGTGGTGCTGTGGCTCAAGTGGTAGAGCACTAGCCTTGAGCTGAAGAGCTGAGGGACAGTGCCCAGGCCCAGAGTTCAGGCTCCACGACCGGACCCAAAAAAAAAAGGAAATACAGCTTTCTAAAGAACTCTCAATAAAATGACACCTACTAGTTGCACATATATACCTACAACACTGGTTTAGGCCCAGAAGCATCACAACAACTTTAACATTTAATATAACATTTCATTTCCTGGACATTCTCTTCATGTCCCAGGCCTTACCTGTTTTGTATAGAATTGGCAGCAACATGCATGGCGACAGCAGATTCTTGAGTTTTCCGGTTCATGCCCCCTGGAGGGGGACACATCCCAGACCCAACCTGAGGTGGCATATTGGCCATATTAGGACCATAAGGCCTGTTACCCATTGAGGCATGACTCATTCTCCCTGGAGGGAGAGTGCCATAAGGTGGGATACCAGGCTGCCCATGCATTTGACCTCCAGCACTCATGGGATTCATGCTTCCAGCCATGCCTGCATTGGGGTAGTTGGCATTGGGCAAGGCATTATAGTTTGGCTGCCTGGGGTAACCTCCTGGAAAGAGAGGGAAAGAGGATATAAGACTTGGTTAGTGACTCACTACCAATTAACTAATACCTCTCAACTCTAAAACTTCAAATAACAAGAACCAGTCAATATTTTTGCCAGGAAAGAGAACAATTTTTTTGAGTGAATGGGAGGCTAGAGGCATGTCAAAGCAGGCCTCTGTTAGCTCTTCATACACTTTATTTTTTTGTGGTATTGGGAGAATACGTCCAGGACCTTGTGCTAGGCAAATGCTGTACGTAACTCTGAGACACTGTTTCTACCCTTCCTTTTTTTTTTTTTTTGGGTCCGGTCGTGGGGCTTGAACTCTGGGCCTGGGCGCTGTCCCTCAGCTCTTCAGCTCAAGGCTAGTGCTCTACCACTTGAGCCACACAGCGCCACTTCCGGCTTTTTTCTTATGTGGTGCTGAGGAATCGAACCCAGGGCCTCGAGCATGCAAGGCAAGTGCTCTACCACTGAGCTACCTTCCCAGCCCTCTACCCTTCTTATCTTAAAGAAATCACCACATAACAACTCCCATGGCCAACTATCAGTATAATTATTTCCTCATCACTTATTTATCCTGCATTCTATCCTATGTTCTTTTTTTTTTTTTTTCCCCTGGTTGTGGGGCTTGAACTCTGGGCCTGGGCGCTTTCCTGCGCTCTTCAGCTCAAGGCAAGTGCTCTACCGCATGAGCCACAGCGCCACTTCCAGTTTTTTAGTGGTTTATTGGAGATAAGAGTCTCTTGGACTTTCCTGCCTGGGCTGGCTTTGAACCATGATCCTCAGATCTCCAGCCTCCTGAGGAGCTAGGATTACAGGCGTGAGCCACCGGCGCCTGACTTCTATCCTATGTTCTATGCAAGGTATTCTACTTCAGATCTACTATGGCTGGTTTTTAAAACACACACACACACACACACACACACACACACACACACACACACACACACACACACACACACACACACACACACACACACACACACACACACACACACACACACACACACACACACACACACACACACACACACACACACACACACACACACACTTATGAGACAGTAACAGAGGTAGAGTGTGTGTATACGTGGTGTGTTGGGCGCTAGTGGCTCATGTCTATAATCCTAGCTACACAGGAGGCTGAGATCTAAGAATTGAAGGTGAGAGCCAACTAGGGAGACAGATTCTAGACTTGATCTTCAATTAACCAGCTTTAAAAAAATAGCTAGAAGGGCTGGGAAGGTGGCTCAGTGGTAGAATGCTTGCCTTGCATACATGAGGCCCTGGGTTCGATTCCTCAGCACCACATAAAGCAAAAAGAAAAAAGCTGGAAGTGGTGCTGTGGCTCAAGTGGTAGAGCGCTAGCCTTGAGCTGAAGAGCTGAGGGACAGCGCCCAGGCCCAGAGTTCAGGCCCCACGACTGGACCAAAAAACAAAACAAAACAAACAAAAACTAGAAGCAGAGGAATGGCTCAAGTAGTAGAGTGCTAACCTACAGGCTAAAAAAAAGCTAAAGGACAGCATGTAGGCTCTGAGCTCAAACCTCAGTACCAGCACCAAGAAAAAGTAATGATCAATATCTACTCTACCATCTATTAGGCATCTGTGCTCAGTTATGAGGTAAAAACCTTAGTTCTAGTTTACAAATGAAACAGGGGCTCATCATTGGAATTCAAAGACATTCCCATTGTGACAAAAATAAGTGAAGAAAGATAGAACTCCAACCTGTCCTACTTTAGGGTATAGACTGAGGAGATTTTAAGGTAAAAGACAGTCTTTTTTTTTTTTTTCTTTTTCTTCCTTTTTTTGCTGGTCCTAGGACTTGAACTCAGGGTTTGGGTGCTGTCCTTGATGCTTCACCATTTGAACCACAGCTCCACTTCTGCTGTGTGTGTATGCGTTTAATGGGAGATAAGAGTCCTGCCAATTTTCCTGCCTAGGGTGGCTTCACATCACAATTCTCAGGTATCAGCCTCGCGAGTAGCTAGGATTACAGGTATACACTACTAACATGACTTAGTCCTACATTTATAACCTAAGTGTTAGCATATCAAACAGGAACTGTTTTGACTTTCTTATTTCTATCTTTGACTCCTAGTTCGGTACATACTCACCTTGTGGGCCATACTGACCCCCTTGGGGACCGTAGCTCCCCATGGAGTTCTGCTGGTAGGAGCCCATGCCTGTGTGCATCTGTCCTCCAGAAGGCTGACGTGGAGATAAGGCCGAGCCGGGCTGGGGGGAACTGTATTGGGGCATCTGAGGGTTCCTCTGCATATAACCTATTTGAGAGTAGTATCCATATAGTTATTTGCTCAGTACAATGGGAACAAAGGATCTCCCATCTACACTGAGACCTCATTTTCTACATTTTCTTTAGTAGCTATTTGCATAGAGTCTCTATCTAGTTTGCTATATAGCTATTAACCCTTTTAGACACCCCATAAATGATACACCACTAATATAGGGCACATTGTCATACTAAATCAAGGTTTAAAAGGATAAAGAGCAATGACAAAAAATAAAATGACCAGTGATTCAGTGAATGACAAGTCAATTCTGAAGCCAGGCACTGGTGGTTCATGCATGTAATCCTAGCTACACAAAAGGCTGAGATCTTAGGATCACGGTTCAAAGACAGCACGGACAGGAAAGGCCGTGAGACTCTTATCTCCAATAAAACACTCAGAAAACCAGAAGTGGTATAGTGGCTCAAGTAGTAAAGCACCAGCCTTGAGCTAAAGAGCTGAGGGACAGCGTTTAGGTCAAGAGTTCAAGCTTCATGACTGACCCCCACCTCCCCTCCAAAAAAAAGTTAAGGCTGAATCTTCAGAAATTGCTGGCCAAATTAGGCATGTAGGAGAATCTATCTAATATAGGTAAGCACTGAGAAAGAATGACTATTAGGGAGTGCAATTTAAAAGCCATCAAAATGGCCAAGTCCATTCTAGCTCCACAATTTGCTGCTGGGATCATCCTAATTTTACAGTCAGACAGTTCTCCAAGATGTCACACTGGGAACTCAAGGATCTGCTTTAATCCTCTGCTCCAACCCCCAAAACCCAGGTTCTCACCTCGATCTTGGGCAATGCTTGATTGGTTCATGGAAGGATGCATGATGCTGTCTGACTGGCCACTGGGTGGCCGAGGTGGCATCTGGTTGCCTGTTCCAGAAAGAAAGTAAGCAAGCCATGGCTCCTTGGGAGGCCAGCCATCTCCTACATACAGTGAGATATCCAGCCAGGGGGTTTCCACCCTATTCCAAATGCTATGGGGAACCAATGCGAATACCAACTAGGGCTCACTGGTATCACTGGGACAAGTCAACTTTTCCCTTTTCCCAAAGACCAGCACTTGAAGGTACCTGGCACTGCAGCAGGCGAGAGTGGTCCTGAGCGAGACTGAGCAACACTGGCAGGAGAGCCAACAGGGGAAGGGGAGGGGCCTCGGATGCCAGGAAGGTGAGGGGAGGTATGAGGCGAGAAAGGAGACTGAGCTGGGTTGCTCTGCTCTCCTTGGCTGCTGGAAATCCCTGATGTGCTCACTCCAGGACTCAGAGCTCCTTCTGTCCCCATGGGGAGATCATCTATTGAACCAGATAGATCCTGAAACACATAAGAACACTGATTAATGAGACAGATTCTTCAAAATACTACTATGTACTTAAAATTTCCCTTAAATAACCAAGAATACACAACAGAACTTTAGTCATAAAACTTTCAGGGACCAGAGAGAAATACAGACTTTGTGGAACATACAAGTCTTGTCAAAACTACTGAATTCTGCTGAGACTAAGGCAGAAGGAGCCTGAGTTTGAGGCCAATCTGGACTATGCAGCAAGCCTTTGCCTTAAAAAAACCAACTGCTGGGTGCTGGTGGCTCATGCCTGTAATCCTAGCTACTCAGGAGGCTGAGATCTGAGGATCATGGTTCAAAGCCAGACCAGGCAGGAAAGTTCATGAGACTCTTATCTCTACTAAACCACCAGTGGCGCTGTGGCTCAAATGGTAGAGTGCTTGCGTTGAGCTGAAGAGCTGACAGCACCCAGGCCCAGAGTTCAAGCCCCACCACTGACAAGAAAAACAAAACAAACCAAAAACTCAACTAACTAAACAACAAAAAAAATCTACTTTTGGTGCTAAAGTAGCCACAAACTATGTTTTTTTCCTCTCAGTATTGGGGTTTGAACTCAGGGCCTGGGCACTGTCCCTGAGCTTTTTTGTGCTAAAGGCTAATACTCTACCATTTGAGCCACAGTGCCACTTCTGGTTTTTGAGTGGCTAATTGGAGTTAAGAATCTCACAGGGACTTTTCTGCCCAGGCTGGCTTCGAACCTCAATCCTCAGAAGTCAGCTTTCTTTATTAAAATTTTCTCATTTTTAAAAAATTTTTTATTGTGCAGAAGTCAGCTTTCTGAGTAGCTAGGTTATAGGCATGAACCACCGGCGCCCAGTACCACAAACTATGTTAAAAGGAGTGTGGTTATGTCCAGTAACTTTGTAAAAACAGGTAGCTGACCCCATATGCCAGTAAGAACTGGTAAAGATACAGAACTTTCATCTTTCCTAGTCCTAACTTTAATCATAAAAAAGCAATTACTTCAGTGAAATTTTATTTTTTCCAAAGCAGGTAATACAAATATGCCCTAGGATGGTAACTAAAGCTTTAACAAAGTGTTAACAAGCTAGGTTAAACATTTGGAGATGCCCTCTACTTCATTACTTACCTCCATTTACCAAAGTATCTGCAATGTAAGAGGGATGAGGCAAAGCCAGCTTGTGGTGGCTTATGCCTATAACCTTAGCTATTTAGGAAGCAGAGACCTGAGGACTGTGGTTCAAACCTACCATGGGTAGGAAAGTTCATTAGACTCTTAATCTCCAATTAACACCAAAAAGCCAGAATGGAAGCTGTGGGTCAAATGGCACCGGGCGAGTCTTGAGTGAAAAAGCTAAGAGACAGGGCCAAGGCCCTTAGTTCAAGCCCCAGTGCTAGCACAAAAAAGTGAGGGTTTTTTTTTTTTTAATATAAAAGGACAAAATTTCAATACAACAGACAATTTCTTAACTTCCAAGAAGGTCTAGGACTATACTTCTATTTGAGGGGTTGTTTTATCTTGAATTAATCAGTAAAGATTGTTCCTGGTTAGTTAACCCCTGGATTAGCAATAAGAATGAAAAATACTTAATATGAAAAGTATTCAAAGCCTGGTGCCAGTAGCTCAGGCCTATAATCCTAGCTACTCAGGAGGTTGAGATCTGAGGATCTTGTTTCAAAGCCAGTTGGGGCAGGAAAATCTGTGAGACTTTCCTGAGGCTTGAACTCAGGGCCTAGGGACTACCCTGAGCCTCTTTGTGATCAAGGCTAGCGCTCTACCACTTGAGCACAGCACCACTTCCAGGTTTTTGTGAGTAGTTTATTAGAGATAAAAGGCTAATGGAAGCTGGGTGCCTCACAGTGGCTCATGCCTGTAATTCTAGCTACTTAGAAGGCTGAGATCTGAGGATTGCAGTTCAAAGCCAGCCTGGGCAGTCGGTGAGACTTTTATCTTCAATTAACCACCAGAAAAACCGGAAGTAGCGCTATAGCTCAAGTGGCAGAGCACTCCCCATGGAGCTGAAGAGCTTAGGCACAGTGCCCAGGCCCAGAGTTCAAGTCCCATGACTGAAAAAAAAGTCTCCCGGACTTTCCTGACCCGATGGCTTTAAACCTGCAATCCTCAGATCTCAGCTTCCTGAGTTGCTAGGATTATAGGCATTACTGCCCAGCTCCTTGAGATTTTTATCTTCAATTAGCCACCTGAAAACCAGCTCTGGCTCCAAGTGGTATAGTGCTAGCTCTTGAACAAAAGAGCTCAGAGACAAGCCGGGTGCTGGTGGCTCATGCCTATAAACCTAGCTACTCAGGAGGCTGAGATCTGAGGATCACAGTTCAAAGCCAGCCAAGGCAACAAAGTCCGTGAAACTCTTCTCTCCAATAAACAACAAGAAAACCGGAAGTGGCGCTGTAGCTCAAGTGGTAGAGACTAGCCTTGAGCTGAAGAACTGAGGGACAGTGCTCAGGCCCAGAGTTCAAGCCCCACGACTGACATTAAAAAAAAAAAAAAAAAAGCTCAGAGACAGCAAGCACCCAGGCCTTGAGTTCAAGTCCCATGTCCAGAAGAAAAAGTTTTCTTAAATTCTATTCCTACATACAAAATGAGCTTGCCTTGGAAAGATCAGTTCAAAATGAGCCTGACAATAATAGTACTAGAAGTCAAAGGACCCAATTTTAGGTACTTCATCATTTAGTTACTTACCTAGGCTGGAAGCATTCTGCTGAGTTCTATGACTTGCTCTAAAGGAAAGGTAGGTAGATAATATGTATGTGTTCTGGTACCCAGTTTTCAATGTTAAAAAAAAAAAAAATCAGACAATGCTAGCTTTCTTGCTGATAGAGCAGAGCTGGTATAACTAAAGCATATTTTAAAAATGCAACTAGAACACAGTGAGACCAAGGAGGACACTCTTAGGAGAGGAATAGAAAGGCACAATGCGTATGTCTATATGATCATACAAAATTATATTCATGAAAATGAACTCCAGGAAATGACAACAAAAGATTTTTTTCTTTTTTGCAGTTTTTGTTCATTTATATGTCTTTGGGAGTGTAAGGAGAGGCATACAAAATGAAGGGACAAAGGGAACAAATGCAGCAATGGTACTCACTGAACACTACATTGAAAATGAACTATACAACTTGAGGGACAGGAGGGAAAATAAATGGGAAAGTGAGGAAAGCAGTGACATTGTCCAAAAAGAAATGTACTCTTTTTTTTTTCTTTCTTGGTCAGTCATGGGGCTTGAACTCTGGGCCTGGTGCTGTCTCTCAGCTCTTCAGCTCAAGGCAAGCATCTCTACCACTTGAGCCACTGAAGACCATCAAGAAATGTACTCTTTATGTGACTTATGTAACTGTAACCCCACTGTACATCACCTTTGTTTGTTTTTTTTTGTCAGTCGTGGGGCTTGAACTCTGGGCCTGGGTGCTGTCCCTGAACTCTTCAGCTCAAGGTGAGTGCTCTACCGCTTGAGTCACAGCGCCACTTCTGGTTTTCTAGTGGTTTATTGGAGATAAAGAGACTCATTGATGTTCCTGCCAGGGCTGGCTTTGAACCATGATCCTCAGATCTCAGCCTCCTGAGTAGCTAGGATTACAGGCGTGAGCCACTGGCGCCTGGCTGTACATCACCTTTATAATAATAAAAACAATTTTAAGTCGGGCACCAGTGGCTCATGGCTATAATTCTAGGTACTCAGGAAGCTAAGATCTGAGGATCACAGTTCAAAGCCAGTCTGGCCAGGAACTCCATGAGACTCTTATCTACAATAAACCACTCATTAGAGTGGAAGTGGCACTGTGGCTCAAGTGGTAGAGTGCTTGCCTTGAGCTGAAGAGCTGAGGGATAGTGTCCAGGCCAAGAGTTCAAGACCCACAAGTGACCAAAAAAGCAGAAAAGGGAACCAAAGCCAACCACACTAGATAATGCCAAAGGATGGAGCTCTTCCATGTCAAAAGAGAGCAGACTCAAAAGAGATAATATGATGATAAGAGGAACAAGCTACATAGGTCCCAAAAGGTCTCAAAGGTATTTATTAGACCTTGGAGTCTGTAGTAGATAAAACCCAAGGCTCAATGCCTAGTCTTTTTTTTTTTTTTTTTGGTGTGGGGCCTGAGCTCTGGGCCTGGGTGCTGTCCCTCAGCTCTTTAGCTCAAGACTAGCACTCTACCACTTGAGCCACAGCACCACTTCTGGCTTTTTTCTGCTGATGCGGTACTAAGGAATCAAACCCAGGACCTCATGCATGCGAGGAAAGCACTCTACCACTGAGCCACCTTCCTAGCCCCTCAAAGCCTTGTCTTTGGCACCAGTAGGTTTCCCTTCATTCACTCCTTCCTACTGTATCTGTTTCTTGTTAAATTATCAGCTTCTGGTAAAAAGAGCATGGTGTATTTTGAAGCAGAGTAGGAATCAAGAATTCATCCAGGGGGCTGGGAACGTAGCTCAGCGGTATAGTGCATGCCTTGCAAGCATGAGGCTCTGGGTTTGATTCCTCAGCACCACATAAACAGAAAAAGCCGGAAGTGGCTCTGTGGCTCCAGTGGTAGAGCGCTAGCCTTGAGCTGAAGAGCTGAGGGACAGCGCCCAGACCCAGAGTTCAGGCCCCATGACAGGCAAAAAAAAAAAAAAAAAGAATTCATCAAGAACACGAGAGTTCAAATAGATTTGAACTCGTTTCAAATGCTTTTGTTTTTTTTTTTTTTAATTAGGTAAAGACATTTCAGATAATTCAGGTAAAGCCAAAGTTCTAGACTGTCTTTATACTACCCTTAATGGAACTCCTGTTCAATCTGGTGTATATTCTCAGAGGCTTTATAAAGAAATGAGGAAATAAAACTAGATAGATAACAAAACAAAATGCTCAAACCACCAGTCACTTCTATAGAGTACGGGCAATAATGGAGGAGACTGCTTTAGTCACCCTGGTTGGGGGTGGGGGAGGTGGTCACCATAGATCTATGAGTTAAATGCCAGTAACAGGCCTTGGGGCTGAGGTCTCAGGATATGAAGAGCACTGTCACTTTGGTAAAGTATCCTTAGCCCTTGGGCAAAAATTTTTTTAAAAAGGTGAAATAAGCCATCATCAATATAGCCCCACTAGGCTGGTATTCCTGGACACAGAATAATGCTGAGAAAAGTATCTGATTTGGTTGCTTTGAGGCCCATCTCTCAAGTTGCCCCCCCCCAGCCCCCCTGCCCCCCACCCCCGGTTGTGGGGCTTGAACTCTGGGCCTAGGCACTGTCCCTCAGCTCTTCAGCTCAAGTCTGGTGCTCTACTATTTGGGCCACGGTACCACTACCAGCCTTTCTATTTATGTGGTGCTGAGGAATCGAATTCAGAGTCTTATGCATGCGGAGTAAGCCACCTTCCCAGCCCTAATCTAGCACTTTTGCTCATTGGCTGATGTTCTATCACCTGAGTCATGCATCCAACCTCCCTGTCACCCGAAACAAGTTTAAGAACCAAAAAGTTAGCATAGGAAGCAAAGTTATTAACAATAGTTACTATTTCAACATTTACAATGTGGTAGGCACTTTCTATAACTAAATTTTCTACAATTCTTGGTTGTATGTTCTGCTACCACTACCATTTTGAAGACAAGGAAGCTGATACTCAGAGATTGGGTTAGTGCCTAGTTGTATACAACAACTAGGTAGTAATCTGAATCCATGTTTCCTAGATCTACTTTTGTTCATGCTCTAATAGAACTATTATACCCTTTGGTTAGGAGAACAAAGCCCAACTTTGGATATTTATTGTTGTGACCTTGAGAACGTGAGAGAACAAGTTGAGCTTTAGTTTTCTCACTTATACAATGGATGAGCTGGACAAATCTGAATCTGTAACATGTGTGGAGTATGTTCATGAAACTACTGGTCAATATAATTACCCTAACTAGGGCCAAAAGACCAGGTGTAATACTTTAAGATAAAACAATAGTATAAGATGTAAGATATACCTATAGGTACCAGGGGCTGACCACAGTAGTGTGTGTGTGTGTGTGTGTGTGTGTGTGTGTGTGTGTGTGTGTGTGTGTGTGTGTGTGTGTGTGTGTGTGTGTGCGCGCGTGTGCGCAACTCATGCACATGTGTGAATTCTTACATTCTTGTCTGGCTTAAAAAATAATTTTACCATTATTATTACTATTATTATTAATGTACTATTATTATTACCTCTAAGTGAGGTAACAAGTATACTTCCTTTTGGACAATGTCAATGTCATCCTTTCCCCCTCTCTTCCTTGCCCATAAGTGGCATAGGTCATTTTCCACAGTGTATAATACAATTATAATAGTACAACAGCACCTGTTGACCCGTCCTTCCTCCCTTCTTATCCCCTTCAAAGGGGAGGAGGGGGGAAGCAAAACCAAATACCACTACTATTAATGACAACAATAATAACAAGAAAAAAACCTATGTTTTCATTTCCTGGAGTTTGTCTCAATGAATGTATTTCAATAAAGAGTGCTGTTCTTCTAGCAGCGACCTCCTTTAGTCTGACTGTGAGAATGCCTAGAGACCTATACAGGTTGTCAAATTCAGTTATATTTTAGATCTAGCGTCCACATATGAAGAAAACACATACCATTTGTCTCTCTGAGCTTGACTTACCATTGTGTGTGTGTGTGTGTGTGAGAGAGAGAGAGAGAGAGAGAGAGAGAGAGAGAGAGAGAGAGAGAACCCGGGGCTTAAATTCAAGGCCTGGGCAATGTCCCTGAGCTTTTGTGCTCCAAGCTAGTGTTCTTTGAACCACACCTTTTTGGTAATGAGACTTTCTTGCTAGGGCTGGCTTTGATCCGTAATCTTCATGTTTCAGTCTCAGACACCTAGCCTGGCTTTTTTTTTTGGGGGGGGGGGGGTGTTGGTACTGAGATAGAACTTTGGGTGTTGTCCTTTTTTTGCTCAGGGCTAACACTGTAACATTTAAGCCATAGCTCCACTTCAGCTTTTTGCTGGTTCACTGAAGAGCCTCAGATTTGTCTACTGAGGCTGGTTTTGAACTGCAGATCTCAGCCTCCCTGAGTAGCTAGGATTACAGATGTGAGCCACCAGTACCCAACCAATGTTTTTATTGGAAAATGAGGAGGGGTGTCAAGAAGTATTAAAAGGGGTCCCTAACTCTATTATACTTAAAGATAACTTCTCTGGATTTCTGCTTTATCCTTTTTTTTTTCCTGGTCCTTTTTTAAACTCAGCCTGGGTGCTGCTATCTCTGAGCTTTTTTGCTGTAGGCTAGCTAGCACTCTACCACTTGAGCTATAGCTTCACTTCTGGCTTTTTGGTGATTAACTGGAGGCAAGAATTACAGGACTTTTGAATTGTAATCCTCAGATCTCAGCCTCCTGAGCTACCAGCACCCAGCAGCTTCCTTATCCTTTTATTGTACAGGACACACCTCTGTTTTGTATCCTGGAGAAAAAAAAAAAAGAAAAGCCAGTTTTTCAGGTCTTTTGTTCCATAAAAAGCCAGATACCTGGTTGTTGAGTCAGACTTCAATTTGCCTAACAAGTTCAGTTTTCTATAACAGTTATAAATAACTAAGAAGTCCAATCAATCTAAAACCCATTCTACTCAATAGAAGCTGCCTTCGGTGTTTCAGGACTCCAGGTTCTTAGCTCTACCAAAAGGGTCCACCTGGTTAGTATCTGCTGGATAAAATTATACTGATGTCTTCCTCTAGTGGAGAGCTCTTTTTTCCTAGGTGTACTATTTTCCAAGTACAATACTGCTGAGATGGGTGGCGATGATCAGCCCACTAAGTGCCCTGCCAGTTCCAAGGAAGCAGCAGGGCCAGAAGAATTTCCTCACGTGTTTCCAACGTGTTTCATGCATTTTATTGCTCATCTACCATGCAGATCAAAAGCGCTGGAGCAGGTCCAACTATTTCACACAGAATCTCACGCTCCAGGCTGGCTACAGCCCCGAAAGCCTTCATTTCTTCATTTGAAATACTTCCCAATGTTATTTTGGGATGTGACCTGATAGAGAAAGCCCATAGGGACTCCATGACGATAACTGTTCCAGCTGTGATTGGTTGCCCAGCCCCAGTGAGTGCCAGCATGAGTTTGTCAGGCTCTGCTGACAAACAGAACTCAGCAGCTAACACCTTCTCTTCACACCACAACAAAACCATGCTTGAAATCACAGTCCATACTTCATTTGAGTGTGGGGGAAGGCGTATGCTGGTGTTCTCAAAGGAAGAACCACAAGCTCTAACATGAACTGGCTGCTCGATGAAGCACGTTTTCAATCAGGAAGACGCCAGATGTGTATGTGTGTTTGTGTTTTGTTTTAAGATCTCCCAATAGAGATAGCATTGGTTTATTCTGCTGAGCAGATTAAATAACACTGATAGACAAGTCTAAAGAATTAGTTCATGATAGTTTATTTGCATGTATGAAAATAGAAAAATGAAACCTGCTGAAACTGTTTTAAGAAGGGAGATTAGGACAAGGGAGAATGATAAGATTATTACTATGATATTTCCATACAAGCAAATATTCCCTTATCCAACTAATATATGCTAATAATAAAATTAAAGAATGAATTTATTTAGATAAGCTTATAATTAGAGTTTTCCCATAAATTTGGCTCAATTCTTGAAAGGCTTCCTGCGGAAGTACTTACACTTACATCTGCTGAGTTATAACGTTTTTGCCTCATTCTATAGATTATTTGAGAAATACACATAGAGCCTGGGGATGTAGCTTAATGGTACAGCACTTGCCTATCATATAGTAGGCTCTGAATTAGATTACCAACATGGGGTAGGGAGATGGTCAAGTAAATCCTATTGTTCTTACGTGTAGGTGGAACTCTGCAACTAAGCTATACCTACTTAAATGATAATCCTTAAATAAAAAATGTACAAAAGCCTAAAATGATGAGATCTATACCAGCAATTTCCCAAGTTCCCCCATCCTAGTCTAGTCTCACTATCTGAGACTTGGCAAAAGACTGCTCCAATGCTGGGGAATGGGAGGAAATCCTGAAGGCCACAGAAGAAACTGGCAAAAATTAACCCTTTAAAAGACAAAATGTATGGGCTGGGAAGGTGGTTGAGTGGTAGAGTGCTTGCCTTGCATGCATGAGGCCCTGGGTTTGATTCCTCAGCACCACATAAGCAGAAAAAGCCAGAAGTGGCACTGTGGCTCAAGTGGTAGAGTGCTAGCCTTAAGCTGAAGAGCTGAGGGACAGCACCCAGGCCCAGAGCTCAGGCCCCATGACTGGCAAACAAAAACAAACAAACAAAAAAGACAAAATGTAGCAAAGAAGACAACAGCTTAAACAGAACTCCAAGGAAAAAGGACTGAGACAATTAAGGCAAAGAAGAGGTTTAACAGGAGAAGCTGAGGGGACTTTACTTGTCGAATCTTTCAGTACAGCAACATTTCAGTTATGTTCTTTCTTATCTATGGCTAAAAACAGTCTTTCTAGGGTTGGTTGCTTCTTACTCCTGAAGGTACTAGCAGGACAGGTGTCAAGTAGGTAATAAAGGAGAAGAAAACTGCAGAAGTTTAACACGGCTTTATGCCTGAATGTCACTGTTTAGAACAGCAGAAATTACTACAGCAATGTCTCAGAGAACTTCTTTGCTACTTGCCTCACCACTCAAAAACTTGGTTAGTAGCCCAGACACTACCAAATAGTATGAGGACCACCCCCCAAATCTATTCCCTCTTTTCTTTTTTCTATAATGGGCTATTGTTCTGAAGATAATAGTTCATTCTTCCTGGTACCTTTTGGCTGCCTGGTGGGGATTTGTATTCCAAATGAAATCCTCTGTACATGTGTAAGAATTCATAGAGAAGGTCTTGGAGACAAAATCTCCAAATTCAAAGGATGCTGAAAAGAAGTAATTAAGTAAGTTTCTCTCTCCCTCCCTTTTGTAAGAAAACAAAATTGACACAAATATGTGACTATCATCTATTTACCTGTAACATGAGTGTCTGATTCACATTTAATTTTCAAAATTGTCTTCTGATTTAGTTTATCAAACTTTCCCACTTGATATTCTGCAGACCAGGCTAGCCTCGGCCTCCTGCCTCTGCCTCCCAAGTGATGGGATTTGAGGCATGTGCCACAACTCCAGATTCCCCCTTCATTTTAACAAAGATGCAAGCTCAGAAATTTTATCTCCAATAAACCACCAGAAAACCATGGCTCAAGTGGTAGAGTGCTAGCCTTGAGCTGAAGAGCTGAGGGACAATGCCCAGGCCCAGAGTTCAAGCCCCATGATCGACAAAAACAAATAAAAAACAGCCTCATACAATTACAATGCTGTATGTTCCCCTTTTTTCTAGCCACTCTTCCTATACTTATCAGTTTATTTTAAACCAGCCCTTTCACCTATTTCCTTCTTACCTCCAATCCTACTTTCCCTATACTAAAGGGCATAGTAGTTTTTCTCATTCTTGGGTTTTCAAGAGAATCAGGGAGATAATGTGGAATTTAGGGAACAAGCAGAAAGTTAATTTCTATGAAGGAAGGGTCTGGTCTCTATTGGGGATTTAAACCCCGTATTCTATTTTTCTTATCAAGCATGAGGGCGTGGCTCAGATAGAGGATATATTCCTGTGAACGGCCTAATTTCAGATGATTTCAAACTCACATTTTCTTCCTTCACCAGCCTTGTAGTGATCCATCTTAATTATATAGGTCAACTGGCCTCAGAGCACAGAAATGCTCCAAAAGGACAACAGAACTCTCTATAACACACCAAGGTGGTTGGTTTTTTAGTCACTAAATTGTAGAACTGGGAAGGGACCAATGACTTAACTATACACTATAGGTACAATAATTATGGTCTACCCATTGCAACAATGATACTCACAAGACACTATATTTGAAACGAACTTTACAACTTGGGGGAGGGGGAAGAGTAGAGCAGGTGGGGGTAGGAAGGGATAGTAGGAGAAAAACAAAGAAGGGGGGGAAATGTTCAACAAGAAATGTAATCATTACCTTACTCATGAAACTGTAACCCCTCTGTTTAGCATCTTTACAATAAAATAAAATTAAGCTGGCACCAGTGAATCACACCTGTAATCCTAGCTACTCAGGAGGCTGAAATCGAGGATTGCGGCTCAAAGCCAGCCCTGGCAGGAAAGTCCGTGAGACTCTTTTCCCCAATAAACAACTAGAAAACAGGAAGTGGTGCTGTGGCTCAGGTGGTAGAGTACTAGCCTTGAGCTGAAGAGCGCAGGGACAGCATCCAAGCCCAGAGTTCAAGCCCCATGACCGACCAAAAAAAAAAAAGTAGTAAGTATAGTCTAAAATAATTTTTTAGCTTTAGATACATCAAGGGTGAGAACTAAGCTGCACATGGTGATATACACCTGTAGTTCCAAATACTCAGGGGGCTGAGGCAGAAGGACCCTATGAGGTCAAGAAGTTCAAGGTCAGCCTAAGCAATATAGTGAAATCTAACTAAACAATATGAAACAAAACAACAAAAACAAAAAACAGCTTTGTGGAACAGTGGCGAAATCAGAGGCCTTCCCAGAGTAGTGCTTTGCTAGCCTTCTATTAGAAAACCTATTTTGAATTAAGACCACAGGACAACTTCCCTGGTTCCTCACAGTCAAAGCCCAGAGGTTTCTAAGGCTCTTCTAGACTCAGTGTTGTAAGAGTGATAGTATTATGCTGTATTTGTCTCCTTTCTTCAAAGACCAGAAAGAGAGAAGGACATTGGTTAGCAGAAAAATGCCAGTCACATTAAAGACAAAATGTTTGATAAATATTGTTCAATGAACAATTTCATTAGGGCAGAGAATGTGGCTCAGGGGTAGAGTACATAGATGAAGCCCTGAGTTCCATTCCTCAGTACCATATAAACAGAAAAGGCCAGAAGTGGTGATGTAGCTCAAGGGATAGAGTGCTAGCCTTGAGCAAAAGAAGTTCAGGGACAGTGCTTATGCCCTAAGTTCAAGTACCAGGACTGGCAAAAAAAACAAAACAAAACAAAACAGAAAACACCCCCTAACCCTCATCTCACCAAAAGTTTTTCTTTAGACTTAATATGACCTTCTCTTTCATCTATACACCTATTCTACCCAGCATCTGAATGCTAGACCTCTAGACTGAGGTCTGACTTGAGTGAGTGCTGCCACCTTGGGAAATAACTCCCATGTAATAAGAAGTACAACCTTGGGCTGGGAAGGTGGTTCAGTGGTAGAGCGCTTGCCTTGTATGCATGAGGCCCTGGGTTCGATTCCTCAGCACCACATAAGCAAAAAAAGAAAAAAGCCGGAAGTGGCGCTGTGGCTCAAGTGGTAGAGTGCTAGCTTTGAGCTGAAGAGCTGAGGGACAGCTCCCAGGCCCAGAGTTCAGGCCCCATGACCGGACACCCCCCCCCCAAAAAGAAAGAAAGAAAGAAAGAAAGAAGTACAACCTTGAACTTGCCTTGGCAACTTGAGTAAGGCTGTTGCTAGAACTGCAGCAGTGCAGAGAAGGAATGTTTGGGAAAAGAGGCTACTGGGAGGCGGGGCTCTATATGACTGAAGAAATTTAAATCTAATTGCAAGAAAACAAGAACCTGCTGTTCTAGTCCATGTCAGCAAAATCTGGAGGTAGGTCTGACTCTCAGGGTAGAGGCTAAGGGCAAAGCTGAGGTGAAAAAGAGCGAAAAGAAAGACTTCAGGGCTGCTTACATTCCTGTGGTGGGAGCTCCTACAAACAGTATCTTGGCCATTGCAGCAGCCATTGATTTTCCAGGGGTTGATATCCTGTTCCCACAGATCTTCTCTATTGGAGGTTTAACCACACAGAATGATTCTGGATCACCATCTTCCCTATGTAACCCCTCCACAAAAAAATAAATAAAAGAAACACTGAACAGAATGACAGTTGGCAAAGGAGAGATAAGATGGTACACCCAGTAACCCATAAGTCAAGAGAAATTCTAGAAACCAGTTCAAAGGGAGTAAATGCCAGAGAGAAGCCAAAGTTAATGCAGCAGTTCACAAGAAATTACCAGGTCCTAAAGAACCTTTTAATGGGTATTTTAATTTGACATTGTCTAATAACTAAACAGGTCCATCTCAAAGTTGGGAGATGTCATATATTTAAAAAAAAAATCTAGGTCTATAACTTTCTCCAAATACATAGAAGGTCATGAGGCATAAACTGAAACCTTGCTTTCAGCTTGTACAGTCCCCCATGTTACCTGACCAGTTTCCTGGTCCTCTTCAAGGCTTTTGACTTAGGTCAGGGGAAATGAGTGTCTTAGTTAACAGATTAAAATTTGAAACAAAACAAAACAAAACTGGGTCAGTGCTGGGCCTGAGTTAGAACAGTGCTTATTTATGGAAAGGGGCTATTCTAATACCAGTAGAAAATAACATGGTAAAGTTAGAGAAGGTAAGGAAATTAGGAACCACTAATTTCTCAAAGTCAAGCATTCTTTGCTATAATTCTATGAAGACCATTTGCTATGGTCCTAGAACTTTAGCTAGGAAGGGAGGAAGAAAGGAATGAAAAGAAAGAAACAAAGGGAAAAAATGTAAGTGGAGTTCTAGGTATGATAAGTGTAACAGGAAAGGGTGCTTGCTGCCTTTCTTAAGTTTCCATATTTCTGGCTTTCCTCTTTAAGGCAAGCTTGGCTGCTCTTTAGAACTGTAGCAAACAGAAAACAAGCATGGTCACCTCAGCAAGACAAAGTTGGCAATAAGATAAACAGGATTTAGAATTAGGAGACTCAGAGCCTCCTAGGTTCTGTAAAGCTCTAAATTTATATTAGCTAGTAGTTTGTCTAACTATACCTATTTGTCTAGATAAAAATCCAAGTATTTTAATGGAACAAATAGATCTGAAAATGGCAAATGGCTAGAACCTGAAAGCAGAAAAGACAGCTACTATCCTCAAAGAATGAAAAGAACAATTCAGTAAAATTCTACAAGAAGGCTGGGCACTGATGGCTCATGACTATAATCCTAACTATTCAGGAGGCTGAGATCTGAGAATCACAGTTCAAAGCCAGCCCTGGCAGGAAAGTCATGAGACTCATCTCCAACTAACCACTCAAAAATCAGAAGTGGCACTGTGGCCCAAGGTGGTAGAGTGCTACCCTTGAGCAAAAGAGCTCAGAGACAGCACCCAGACCCTGAGTTCAAGCCCCACAGCTAACCAAAAAGAAAGAAAGAAAAAAGATTCTACAAGATACTGGAGCTTGAACTCAAGGGTCTCTCATTTAGCTTTTTCTACTCATGCTGGGGTGTAGTACTTGAGCTACAGCTCTATTTCGGGCTTTTGCTGGCTAATTGGAGATATAAGTCTTGGAGTATTATTTCCCTGGGCTGTCATGAGATCTCAACCTGTTAAGTACACCTAGGATTATATGTATGAGCCAACCAAGGCCTAGTTTCAAACATTCTTAATAATCCTTTTGTTCAATTTTGATCCCTCCTTATTTTTTTGGGGGGGTGGGGTGGGGTGGGTTGGTAATAGGGCTTGAACTTTAGGCCTGGGCACTGTCCCTCAGCTCGTCAGCTCAAGGCTAGTGCTCTACCACTTGAGCCACAGTGCCACTGACAGTTTTCTAATGGTTTATTGGAGATAAGAGTCTCACAGCCACCTTGATCCTCAGATTTCAGCCTTCTGAGTAGCTAGGATTACAAGGCATGAATCACCAGCGCCCAGCTTGATCCCTTCTTCTCATTTGAAACTTGTTTTTCTCTTCTACCTTCTCTTTCCTAAAATGTCAAGAAATTATTGTTGCTCATCTCAGTAAACAATATGGACTATTCCCATTTTATCAGGTTAGCTTTAAGGGATATGTTCACTGATTCTCAAGCTCAAGCGTTCAATCCCTGGCTAGAGTCCACATTTTTGTGCTGGTACTGGGGCTTGAACTTCAATTAGGGCTGGCACTCTACCACTTGAGCCAGATCTACAGTTGGGCATTTTGCCAGTTAACTGCTGATGAGAGTCTCCCAGCTGGAGTCAGGCATCAGTGGCTCATGGCTGTAATCCTAGCTACTCAGGAGGCTGAGATCTGAGGATTGTGGTTCAAACTTGGCTCAGGCAGAAAAGTTCCCATGAGACTCTCATCTTCAATTAACCACTCAAAAATCAGAAGTGGTGCTGTGACCAAAGTGGTAGAGCACTAGCCTTGAGCAAAGAGCTCAGGGGCAGCACCCAGGCCCTGAGTTCAAGCTCCATGATCACCAACAACAAAAATTAACATATGATAACAGTACCCCCAAAACAAAAACAAATTCTATACTTGACTTACCAGTTATATTAATACAGTTCTACATCTATAGGTCCTTTCTTTCTGGACCAAGTTTAATAGAACAGAGTCTCAGCTTGGCTTAAGGATCTTCTACAAAGAATTTTTCTAGGTTGGCTTTTTACAAGGGTAGAGGAGGGTTAAGTTTGAACTCAGAGCCTTGCATTCGGTAGCTAGGTGCTCTACTATCTGAGAGACATCTTTGGCCCTGGACTTGGCTTATTTCCTATTCCAAAGACCCAAACCCTCCAAGGATGAACAATAAAACACACATATGGGATGGTTTTCTGATTTTTAATTTATTTTTTCTTGCAGAGGTTCAACAGCAGAAGCTAGAGCACTTGCTTCACTGGGGGAGTCTCTCAGCTAGCTCTGCAGTTTATGTAAGTTCTAAGTTCTAATAGAGAAAAAAGGGAAGGAGAAATGGGAGGAGAGACTGGCCATTGTCACTAAGGCCCCTAAGATCTTCCATACATTGATTCAAGAATTTCAGAAGATTCCGGATTTGGAGAACTTAATGCTTTTAGGGTAAATACTCCTTAATTTCTCCCAGAGAACAGACACAAACCAGAAGCTACTATACCACTAAGTTTGCCTAAAAATTGCAATTTCATGTCCCTTCCACATCTTCTCTTTCTCCAAAGAAAGGAGGATAAAGAAGGCAAAATTTATTATTTATTTATTTATTTATTTATTTATTTGTTGTGGGGCTTTAACTTGGGGGGGGGGGAAGGCTGGGCATTTTCATAAGCTCTTTTTGCTCAAGGCTAGAGCTCTACCATTTTAAGCCACAGAGTGGCTTCTGGTTTTCTGGTGGTTAACTGGTGACAAGAGTATCATGGATTTTTTTTTTTTTTTGGCAGTTGTGGGGCTTGAACTCTGGGCTTAGGCGCTATCCCTGTGTTCTTCAGCTCAAGGCGAACGCTCTACTGCTTGAGCCACAGCTTCCAGTTTTCTAGTGGTTACTTGGAGATAAGAGTCTAACAGACTTTTCTGCCCTGGCTGAACCGCGATCCTCAGATCTCAGCCTCCTGAGTAGCTAGGATTATAGGCATAAGCCACCAGTGCCTGACTTCTTTCTTTCTTTCTGCTTGCTTATTTATTTATTTATTTATTTGATCAGTACTGTGGCTAATACTAGAGCTTGAACTCAGGGCTTGGGCACTATCTTATTTTATTTTTTGCTTAAGGCTGGCACTCTACCATTTGAGCCACACCTTTATGTCTGGCTTTTTGGTGGTTAGTAAGAGACTAATGGACTTTCCAAATTGGTTTAACTGAATCTTTGATAGAATATGTTCCTTTTAAGTATCTCTCCTTCATAAGTCCAAGCTCCTTAACTCAAACTCCTCTCTAGGCCCAGGGCTCCCTACTAAGGTACTTTCACTTCTATCTGATTTAGTATTATCAAATGATATGAAGAGTAGTTGTGAAAATTAGAGATTTATTCACAAAGCACATTCTCTGCTAAGTGGAATGCCTACCTTGGGGGAAATGGGCGAAGTGTGAGGTAGAAAGGGGTAGGTTAACTTAGACAGTTAAATGTGTTTGTCCAGGACAGCCTCCTTTATTTCTTCCTTTCTACAACATCCATGCATTTTCTCCCTTCAGCTATAAACTAGAGAAACGGGCATGGGAGTTGGATTGCTCGCATAGGATATGAAGTTGAGTCAGTATATATTTTGCTTTTCGTTCTCATTTGCTCTATAGGCTATTATTTTAATGAAAAAGGAACTACCTGCACAACTAAAAATAAGTATCAGGAACCTGGACAACAGTGGCTCATACCTGCAATCCTAGCTACTTTAGGAGGCTGTGATCTGAGGATCAAGATTGAAAGCTAGCCTGAGAAGAAAGTCTGTGAGAATTTTATCTTCAATTAACCACCGAAAGGCCAGAAATGGAGCTATGGCTCAAGTGGCAGAGCTCTAGCCTTGAGCATAAAAGCTAAGGGCACGGGTGGCTCACGCCTGTAAACCTAGCTACTCAGGAGGCTGAGAATCTGAGTGAGGATCACGGTTCAAAGCCAGCCAGGGCAGGAAAGTCTGTGAGACTCTTTTCTCTAATAAAACCACTAGAAAACCGGAAATGGCACTGTGGTTCAAGCAGTAGACCGTTCGCCTTGAGCTGAAGAGCTCAGAGCCAGCGCCCAAGCCCAGAGTTCAAGCCCCATGACCAACCAAAAACAAACAAACAAACAAATAAAGGGATATCACCCAGGGTCTGAGTTCAAACCCAGTATCAGCACAAAAAAATAAAGGTTATCATCTGGACTTTAGGTATGCTTGAGCTAGATAGGAACCAAATGTCTTTCTCCATAGTAGGAAATATATTCCCCCCCCCCCCAATTTATGTTCTTATGCCAATTTCGGGTCTATAGTTTCCTGTAGCAAGCTAGAGACAAAAAACAAGGTCAAGCCAGGCACTGGTGGTTCATGTCAGTAATCCTAGCTACTCAGGAGGCTGAGATCTGAGGATCGCAGTTCAAAGTCAGCCCTGGTAGGAAAGTACATGAAACACTTATCTCTAATTAACCACCAGAAAACCAAAGTGGCACTGTGGCTCAAGTAGTAGAGCACTCGTTTTGAGCTGAAGAGCTCAGGGACAGCACTCAGGCCCAGAGTTCAAGCCCCACAACTACCATCACCAAAAACAAGAAACAAAAACCAGTCAAATTCAAGTTCTAAGATTGGTGCAGAGTTAGTATTTCTCTATAGATCTGACTCTAGGAGCCATCATACTAGAGGTAAGGTTCAGCTTCTTTTGAGACTGAGGTTGTTCAGAAGAAAACAAAAGGCTCTAGCAAGAGGAATCTGTGTGAGACACACACACAGGCAGGAAGCATAGCTGAGCCACCAATACAAGAATAGAAACAGGAAATGGGCCCAGGAACAAGCATACAGTAATGTGTGGCAAGCAGTACAGGCTCAAGCAGGCACCAGGCAGTATCAGAGCTGAAGTACTGTGACTAACATGAAGAAGTGGACTGGTCAGCCTTGCCAGAGAATAAGAGTTCTAGAGAAAGATAGCTACATACACAGGATAAATTCTGCTCTGAGAAGCTAGGGCAGATGTAGCTGGGAGTAATGAGGGAGGGGGGAGTGAAAAGAGGGAGGGAAAGATTTCCTTTTCAAGATTATGAGAACATCTGGACTACAAATCAAGGGAAACAAGCATAGAAAAATAGTTGCATGTAAAGCAAACAAGTCATCAACCTCAGTACATTTAGCTTCTTTAGTTATCAAAATTGCTAGTGGCACTGGGCACAGGTGGCTCATGTCTATAATCCTAGTTACTCAGGAGACTGCAATCTGAGGTTACCCAGCAAAGTCAGCCTGGGCAAAAAAGTCTATGGGATTCTTATCTTCAATTAACCACCAAAAAGCTAGAAGTGGAGCTATGGCTCGTGTGGTAGAGTGCTAGCTGTGGGCAAAAGAAACTTAGGGACACCACCCAGTTCAAGCTCTAGGACTGACCAACCCCCACCCCACAAAATATTGCTAGTGGTATTTTTGTTATCTTTTAACATATAAATTGTAAAAAACCCTATGCAAGAACTGTTGTCTTTCCCTCACATCATGAAATAGACAAAAGGGAAAAAAAGATACTATAGATAACATTAAAATCTTTTAAATATTTTAAGCATCAGAGGATTTAAATATTTTTAAGCATGAGAGGATTTGTTGTTTCTTCCAAGAGACCTAGACCACAAAAATCTAGCCCTAAGTTCAGTAAGGTAGCAAAAATTTGGCAATCAATATGAATGACAGAAACAGGGTGTTTATACAGTTCCTTGTTGTGTTTCTGTCTTTAGTTGTTGTTCTTCCTAGGGCTTGAACTCAGGGCCTGGGAGCTGTGCCTGAGTCTTTTCATGCTCAAGGCTAAAGCTCTACCCACTTAAGCCGTAGTATCACTTCTGGCTTTTTTTTTCTGTTGTTTATTGAAGAGTCTCACAGATTTTCCTGCCTGGTGGTTTTAAATCACAATCCTCAAATCTCAGTCTCCTGAGTAGTTAGGAGTACAGGCATGAGCCAGAGTGCCTGGCTTTTTTTTTTTTTTTTTCTTGAAACACATTCTCACTATGTATACCAGGGTGGCTTTGAGCTTCCTACTTGAGAGGCTCAGGCTCTCAAATACTGGGATTATAAGCATGCTCCATCATACTTAGCTATCAGATGTACTTTTGTTTGCTCTCATGCAGAGGTACTACCACAATGCCTGCTAACATGGGAAACAAAGAAAAGAAGAAAAAAAAACATGAGGGGCTGGGAATATGGCCTAGTAGTAGTGTGCTTGCCTAGCATGCATGAAGCCCTGGGTTCGATTCCTCAGTGGTAGAGTACTAGCCTTGAGCAAAAGAAGCTCAAGGACAGTGCCCTGAGTTCAAGCCCCAAGACTGGCCACAAAAAAAAAAAAAGATGAAGTCTTAAGAGAAGGTTATTTTCACAGGTTTTGAAACCAAAAATGTTTGCTGGGTATTAAAAACACAGGCTTGTAATCGTAGCTACTCAGGAGGCTGAGATCTGAAGATCAAGGTTTGAAGCCAGCCCCAGCAGAAAATTCCATGAGACTTTTATCTCCAATTAACCAGAAAAGAGCTGGAAGTAGAGCTGTGGCACAAGTGGTAGAGCACTAGCCTTGGACAGAAAAAGCTAAGGAACAGTTTCCCCAGCACCAACACATTAAAAAAGAAAATATCCATTCCTATGTGGCCAGAAGAAGCAAGTATGATGCAGATCTTCAACAGCAGCCTCTTAAGACTATTTCAATGGGACTGGGAAGGTGGCTCAGTGGTAGAGCGCTTGCCTTGCATGCATGAGGCCCTGGTTCGATTCCTCAGCACCACATAAGCAAAAAGAAAGAAGCCGGAAGTAGTGCTGTGGCTCAAGTGGTAGAGCGCTAGCCTTGAGCTGAAAAGCTGAGGGACAGTGCCCATGCCCAGAGTTCAGGCTCCAGGACCGGACCCCCTCCCCCCCCAAAAAAAGACTGTTTCTAGCCAAAGGCAGTCCTGGGGCTCGAACTCAGGGCTTGGATACTGTCCTTGAGCTTTTGTGCTCTAGGCTAGTAGTGCTTTACCACTTTAAGCTGTAGCATCATTTCAGGTTATTATTTTTTATGGGGGCGGGGGGGAGGGAAGGAGGTTGGTCATGGGACTAGAACTCTGGGCCTGACACTGTCCCTGAGCTCTTTAGCTCAAGGCTAGAGTTCTACTACTTGAGCCACAGCGCCACTTCCGGTTTTCTGGTTATTAATTGGAGATAAGAGTTTCATGGACTTTCCTGACTGGGCTGGCTTTGAACCTTGATCCTCAGATCTCAGCCTCCTGAGTAGCTAGGATTACAGGCGTGAGCCACCGGCGCCCAGCCCATTTTAGGCCACTGGGACCCAGCTAATTCTCTTTCCTCACAATTCCAGAAAAGATGTCTATCTTTATTCCTTATGAATATATTGTCAACATCCTTACCCTTCTCTCCTCTATCTGCCTTATATACATGTGGGCTCTGAGATCACTCTGAAGAATTTGGTCTGATTATGGGGGAGGAAAGGGATAGTGGGAGAAAAACATAGTAGATAACAATGTTGGACAAGAAATGTACTCATAAATGTATGCATTATCCTGCCCATGTAATTGTAACCCCTCTGTACAGTATGTTCACAAATAAAATAGAAAAAGAAATGTACTCATTACCTTACTCATGTAACTCTAATCCCTCTGTATAGTATCTTTACAATAAAACTAAAAAAAAAAAAAAAAAAAAAAGAATTTGGTCTGATGTAACCACTTTTCCTTCTCAGATACTAACTTGCAAGTTACCTTTCAAGGTACCATTCTCTTGAGCATTTCCTTTTTTGTGTGTGTCAATTGTGGGGCCTGAACTCTGGGCCTGGGCGCTGTCCCTCAGCACTTCAGCTCAAGGCTAGCACTCTACCATTTGAGCCACAGTACCACTTCTGGCCTTTTCTGCTTATGTGGCACTGAGGAATCAAACCCAGGACCTCATGCATGGTAGGCAAGCATTCTACCACTAAGCCACCTCCCAGCCCCAAGCATTTCCTTTTTTAAGCTCTTAGAACTTAGGCCCTTTCCCCATGTAAAAGGACCCCATTAAAAATGCTTCATGAAGCCCGGCACCAGTGGCTCATGCCTGTAATCCTAACTACTCAGGAGGCTGAGATCTGAGGATCTCAGATCAAAGCTAGCCCAAGCAGGAAAAGTCCATGAGACTCTTATCTCCAATTAACCACCAGAAAAGCGGAAGTGGCACTGTGGCTCAAGTGGTAGAGCACTTGCCTTGAGCTGAAGAGCTGAGGGACAGCGCCCAGGCCCAGAGTTCAAGGCCCCCCCAACCCAAAAAAAAATGCTTCATGAAGCTAGGTACTGGTGGCTCATACCACCACACCTGTAATCCTAGCTATTCAGGAGGCTGAGATCTGAGGATCGTGGTTTGAAGCCTGCCAGGGCAGGAAAGATCATGAGTTCTGTGGCTCAAAGTGGTAGAGCACTAGTCTTGAGCAAAAAAGCTCAGAGACAGCACCTCTAGCCCTGAGTCCAAAACCCATGAATGACTCCAGGTATGGACACTGTTCCTTACTCTTTGCTGGGTACCCTATCACTGGAACCACAGCTCTACTTCCTTTACTGTGGTTAATTAGTGGTAAGAGTCTAACAGATTTTCCTGCCAGGACTGGCTTTCAACTCTTGATTCTAAGATCTTAGCCTCCTGAGCAGCTAAGGTGTGAGCCACCTGGATAAAGTTTTCAACAATTCTAGATCATATTCAAACTATTTTATGATGCCCTCCTTCTTTCATAATTCCTTTAGACTGACAGTACTCTTCATAACATTCAGGGATATGTTCTTATGTTTCATGTATATCTTATTAATGAAAGACAGGAGGGTCCATGAAGATAAGAAACATGTCATATTCAGAATCAAAGGATCTTCTATTTTTTTGGGGGGGAGGGTCCGGTCATGGGGCCTGAACTCTGGGCCTGGGTGCTGTCCCTCAGCTCTTCAGCTCAAGGCTTGCGCTCTACCACTTGAGCCACAGCGCCACTTCCAGCTTTTTTCTTTTTGCTTATGTGGTGCTGAGGAATGGAACCCAGGACCTCAGGCATGCAAGGCAAGCGCTCTACCACTGAGCCACCTTCCCAGCCCGGATCTTCTATTTTTAATAAAAATGAACTGACAGTTAAAAAAAAAAAAAATCAAAGGATCTTTAAAGTCCATCCCTGTCTAATACTTATTCATTTTCTATAATACCCATAGCAAAAAGTATGCTAGGTTTTACTCTAGGAACAGAGAACTTAAATACACTAAGAGAAACAAAAACAGACAACAGAGCCCCACATATGTAGAGTGCTTGCCTAATAAGGATGAAAGTCTAAATTTAATCCCCAATACAAAATAAAACAAGACCCCACACAAAGAAACAAATATACAACAGGTGTAACCTGAGCACTTGAGAGATTGAGGTGAGGCTGGAAGATCATGAGCTGTGGAGTATGAGGGCAGCCAAGGCTACACAATGAGAACCTGCCTGTACTGAAACCTATAGACTTGTAAGAAGATTTTAAAAGTAGGTATGTAACTTATCTGGTTGTTCTTTTATTTGATTTTGTGGTCCCCTAGAGATTATGTTGAACAAAGATTTGGAAAAGAAAGTAGAGGAATAGAAATAACAGTCAAGAGTATGTGGTTAGATAACAGTTAAGAGGTAACAGGGACCTGGGGGTGGGGAGGAGTGGGTAAGGACAAAGGAAATGAGATTTATGAGATAGGCTTGGATTTGGGGTCAGCTGCACTGATGGGATGGATCCAGTGATCGGCATGGCAGAGCAGAAGAGAGCTCTCAAGAGTGATGCTAGCAGTGCAAGTGCTGCTTCAACCCAGGAATAATCTGCTTTGAGTTCTCAACTGCAAGGAAGATTCTTCAAAGTGGCTCACGCCTGTAATCCTAGCTACTCAGGAGGCTGAGATCTGAGGATCATGGTTCAAAGCCAGCCCAGGCAGGAAAGTCCATGAGACTTATTATTTATTGTGAAAATACCATACTGAGGGGTTACAATTACATGGGCAAGATAGTGAGTACATTTCTTCTTCTTCTTCTTTCTTTTTTTTTTTTTGGGGGGGGGGGGTCTGGTCGTGGGGACTGAACTCTGGGCCTGGGCACTGTCCCTAGCTTAAGGCTAGCACTCTACCACTTGAGCCACAGTGCCACTTCCGTTTTTTTTTTTTTCCTTTTTGCTTATGTGGTGCTGAGGAATGGAACCCAGGGCCTCAGGCATGCAAGGCAAGTGCTCTACCACTGAGCCACCTTCCCAGCCCTTATCAAGCATTATTGCTTCCTCCTTTGTTTCACGGTCCTAGAGACTCGTATCTCCAATAAACACTAGAAAACCACAAGTGGCGCTGTGCTGTGGCTCAAGCGGTAGAGTGTTCACCTTGAGCTGAAGAGTGCAGGAACAGCATCCAAGCCAAGTTCAAGCTCCACGACCGACCAAAAAAAAAAAAAAAAGAAAAAGAAAAAGAAAAGAAAAGTCTCCTTTCCACCATGTGGGAGAACAAATCTCTTCAATGCACAGTGTGCTCTCTCTCTAGACCACTAACAGTCACCACTACTTGAATTATGAATGCAACCTCCTAGTTTAGTATATTTATTTTTATTCCCGTTCAGAGGACTAGTTGCTTAGTGTTGTTTCAATTGTTTGTGTGTGTGCTCTGCTCAGTGCCTGGGTCTCTGAACATTTTTGCTCAAGGTCAAATGCTCTACTACTGTAACTCCACTTTTGGCTTTTTGGAAGATTAACTAGAAATAAATCTCACAGACTTTCCTACTTTGGTTACCTTTAAATTGAAATCCTCCGATCTCAGCCTGCTATGTAGCTAAGATTACAGGTGTGGGCCACTGATATCTGGCTTAAGAAGCACTATTTAACACTCCAGATTTGGGCTTGAACTCCTGTATCCATCTTTCATCATTCAATCACAGGTACACTTTCAATACCATATGTTTTGTATGTATGTGTATATACTTGTATATTTTAAACTTTAATATATTATATGTTATACATAATTATAGACATATTTTGGGGGGGTATGCTAGCACTGGAACTTGAACTCAGGTCCTGGGTGCTGTTCCTTTAACTTTTTTGCTCAAGGCTGGTGTTCTTCCACTTGAGCCACAGCTTGACTCCTTTATATTTTAGGGGAAAAAGTTTGTGTGGGGGACAAAAGGAATGAACAATAAAGAAAAGGGAGGAGCTCTTTCCCAGCTATCTCTTTCCCAGCTCTCTCTTCTCTCTCCCACTCTCTTTCCCAGCTCTCTCTTTTCCAGCTCTCTCTATTTCCCAGCTCTTTCCCAGGCCTTTCCCAGCCACGTGGAGGGCCAACCTGGCCTGGTTCCAGCAGGTCTACTGAATAAACCTACCCCTTACCTGGAAAAAAAAAAAAAAAAAGAAGAGGGAGGAAAGAGAGGTGATGGGCCCATTGGTGTAACAAGTATTTTGTATGGATGTATGAAAATCCATTTGTACAACTAAAGGTACTTTAAAAAATAAATAGAAGACTAAATAAATGTAAATTCCCAAATGTTCCTTAGTAAGAAAAATCAGGGATTATGCATTATTCTAGGAAAACCACATACATTTGAATAAATAGAAGACTTTTTGCTTTTTAAATGGTTGAATAGGGTTGGGAAGGTGGCTCAGTGGTAGAGTGCTTGCCTTGCATGCATGAGGCCCTGGGTTCAATTCCTCAGCACCACATAAGCAGAAAAGGCCGGAAGTGGCATTGTAGCTCAAGTGGTAGAGTGCTTGCCTTGAGCTGAAGAGCTGAGGGACAGTGCCAGGCCCAGAGTTCAGGCCCCACAACTGGCAAAATAAAAACATTAAAAAAAAAAATGGTTGAGTACAGTTGGCTCATTCCTATAATTCTAGCTACTTGGCAGACTGAATCAAGAGGATCACAGTTCATGGTCAGCACAAGAAGAAAAGTCAGATACCTCCTTAACCTATAGCTAGTTATAGTGGCACTTGCCTGTCATCCCAATCTGTGTTAGAGGCTCAGAACAGGAAGACATCTATTCTAGGGCCAGCCTGGGTAGAAGAATCAAGACCCCATTTCCATAGGAGAACACTGAACATAGTGGTGCCTGCCTCTAATCCTATCAATGACAGGAAGTTTAACAGATCTAAAAAATAATTCAGATAGGGCTGAGAATGTGGCTCAGTGGTAGAGTGCTTGCCTTACATGCATGAGGCCCTGGATTCGATTCCTCAGCACTACATAAACAGAAGAGGCTGGAAGTAGCACTGTGGCTTAAGTGGTAGAGTGCTAGCCTTGAGCTGAAGAGCTGAGGGGCAGTGCCCAGGCCCAGAGTTCAGGCCCCACAACCGACAAAAAAAAGTTTTTTTTAAAATAAAAATTAGGGGCTGGGAAGGTGGCTCAGTGGTAGAGTGCTTGCCTTGCATGCCTGAGGCCCTGGGTTCCATTCCTCAGCACCACATGAGCAAAAAGAAAAAAGCCAGAAGTGGCGTTGTGGCTCAAGTGGTAGAGCGCTAGCCTTGAGCTGAAGAGCTATGGGAAAGTGCCCAGAGTTCAGACCCCACGACTGGACCCCCCCCCCCCCAAAAAAAAATTTAAAAAAAAAAACAGACAAAAAAAGCAAAGCAGGGGCTGGCAAGGTAGCTCAGTGGTAGAGTGCTTGCCTTGCATGCCTGAGGCCCTGGGTTCGATTCCTCAGCACCACATAAAGAAAAAAGCCGGAAGTGGTGCTGTGGCTCAAGTGGTAGAGCGTTAGCCTTAAGCTGAAGAGCTGAGGGACAGCGCCCAGGCCCAGAGTTCAAGGCCCCATGACCGGACCCAAAAAAAAAAAAAAAAAAAGCAAACCTTTTTCTTTTAAGATAGGGTCTTGCTTTGTTCCCTAGTCTAGCCTAAAACCCAATATCTTCCTATCTAAACCTCTCCAGTACTGGGATCTGCACAGATCTGTACCACCACACCACAGCTAAGTAGGTACAACTCCAAGTTAGTCTCAAAAATGACTATCATCATAAGAAAGAGATCAATATTCAGATCAGTCCCTAAATGAAGAAAAGTAAAGACCTTAGAGAAACCCAGAGAACTGCTTGTTTGCCTTTTACAGGGAATTATTTTCTGCCAAGGTCCAATTAGATATTTAAGACTTCACTTATGGGCCATACAAAATTATGGATACAGGCAGACAAGTTGCAGGAAACCAACAAGAAGCATATAAGAAACATACATGTGCCGGTGACTCATACCTGTAGTCCTAGCTACTCAGGAGGCTGAGATCTAAGGATCATGGTTTAAAGCCAGCCCAGGCAGGAAAGTCTGTGAGACTTTTTTTTTTTTTTTTGGGGGGGGGGAGGGGGTCTGGTCCTGGGGCCTGAACTCTGGGCCTGGGCTCTGTCCCTCAGCTCTTCAGCTCAAGGCTAGCGCTCTACCACTTGAGCCACAGCGCCACTTCCAGTTTTTTTTTTTCTTTTTGCTTATGTGGTGCTGAGGAATTGAACCCAGGGCCTCAGGCATGCAAGGCAAGCACTCTACCACTGAGCCACCTTCCCAGCCCAGTGTGAGACTCTTATCGCTAATAAACCACCAGTAAACCAGAAGTGGCACTGTAGCTCAAGTGGTAGAGCACTAGCCTTGAGTTGAAGAGCTGAAGGACAGAGTTAAAGCCCCACAACTGACATAAAAGAAAAAGAAGAGGAAGAGGAGGTGGAGGAAGAGGAGGAGGAGGAGGAGGAAGAGAAGGAAGGAAGGAAGGAAGGAAGGAAGGAAGGAAGGAAGGAAGGAAGGAAGGAAAGAGAGAGAGAGAAAGAAAGGAAGGAAGAAAGAAAGAAAGGAAGAAAGAAAGAAAGAAAGAAAGGAAGAAAGAAAGAAAGGAAGAAAGAAAGGAAGAAAGGAAGAAAGAAAGAAAGAAAGAAAGAAAGAAAGAAAGAAAGAAAGAAAGAAAGAAAGAAAGAAAGAAAGAAAGAAAGAAAGAAAAAAGAAGCCGGGCGCTGGTGGCTCACGCCTGTAATCCTAGCTACTCAGGAGATCTAAGGATCGCGGTTCAAAGCCAGCCCGGGCAGGAAAGTCTGTGAGACTTCTATCTCCAATAAACCACCAGAAAACCGGAAGTGGCGCTGTAGCTCAAGTGGTAGAGTGCTAGCCTTGAGCTGAAGAGCTGAGGGACAGCGCCCAGGCCCAGAGTTCAAGCCCCAGGACCGACCAAAAAAAAAAAAAAAAAAAAGAAGCATATAGACTAGACAATTATCATTCCTGCCCTCCAGGAACTCCAGCACTGAACTCGTGTGTGTGTGTGTGTGTGTGTGTGTGTGTGTGTGCGCGCGCGCGCGTATGTGTGTGCGTGTGTGTTCCAGCACTGAACTCGTGTGTGTGTGTGTGTGTGTGTACGTACATGCGCAAGTGCACTCGAGGTGTCCTAAGGCTACAACTCTGCCTTGGCACTATCCCAAAGCATTTTTGCTCAAGGCTATAACTTTACCACTAAGCCACAGTTCCAGTTCCAATTTTATGGTGGTTAACTGGAGATAAGGGTCTCATGGACTTTTCTGCTCAGGTTGACTTTAAACTAGATCCTCCGATCTCAGCCTCCTGAGTAACTAACTAGGATTACAGACACAAGTCATCAGGATCTGGCATGCACGTTTTTAAATGATAAAATAAAAATTGCCTTTACTAAACAAAATCATGATAGAATTTGAGTCCTGAAGTTTGATTAGGAGTTTTTTGAGGAAATTATCTTTACTATACAGATGGACATAAAAGGGATTCATATGAGGAATAATGTGATTCAAAGAGAAGAATAGCCAGGCACTAGTGGCTCATGCCTGTAATCCTAGCTACTCAGGAGGCTGAGACCTGAGGATCATGATTCCAAGCCAGCTTGGGCAGAAAAGTCCAGGCGACTCTTATCGCCAATTAACCATTAAAAAAAAAAAAAAAAAAAAAGCAGCAAGTGGAGTGTGGCTCAAAGTGGTACATTGTGGGCCTTGAGCACAAAAGCTGAGATAGGACCCAGGCCATGAGTTTAAGCCCCAGGACTAGAACCAAAAATAAAACAAAAACAGAAAAACTGAAACTAAAGGGACTGCTGTCTAGTGAGGCTAGAATCTGCTCTCGTACCAAACTCAAACAGTGACCCACAAATCCTTGCCACTCAGTGAAGGAATGTACTGGCAAGCCTAGTGATTCTTTTTTATTTTTATTTATTTTTTTGGTAGGTTGTGGGCTTGAACTCAGAGCCCAGGTGCTGTACCTGAGCTCTTTTGCTCAAAGCTAGCACTCTACTACTTGAGCCACAGTGTCACTTCTGGCTTTTTCTGTGTATGTGGTACTGAGGAATCCAACCCAGAGGTTCATGCATGCTAGGCAAGCACTCTACCACTGAGCCACATTCCCAACCCCCTTCCAGTTTTTGAGTGGAAGATGAGTCTCATGGGTTCTTTTCTACCTGGGGCTGGCTTTGAACTGTGATCCTTAGATCTCAGCCCCCTGAGTACCTAGGATTATAAGAGTGTGGCACTGGCACCCAGCCCTAGTGATTCTTTTACACAACTGGTTAATAAAGGAAAAGGCTCTTGTAGGTAATCTAAAATTTATAAAAACAACTTTGGTTCCTTGGTTCAAGAGAAAGCAGTTCAGAAAACAAGATGTTACTGACTTGGTTAGCTCATCTTCTACACAAGCTTCTATCACAGTGAAAATGATACAGCTGGATGAATCCATAACAGAAACCTAAGACTGAGATTAGTTTTTGTTTTGGGATTCCCAGGAACAACATTCTCTAGGCTTACAAGGCTACAGAAGGTCAAACCAAGAGCTCTTGGATTCCAAGTCCCTGGAAAAAACATGGTTTGTCTGTTTATGACCATCCTTAAAACTGAAAATTATTAAATACATGTTTATCAAAAAAGATCACCAGGGGCTGGGAAGGTTGCTCAGTGGTAAGAATGTTTGCCTTGCATGCATAAGGCCCTGGGTTCGAATCCTCAGCACCACATAAGCAGAAAAAGCCGGAAGTGGCACTGTGTCTCAAGTGGTAGAAGGCTAACCTTGAGCTGAAGAGCTCAGGGATGGCGCCCAGACCCAGAGTTCAGGCCCCACGACCAACAAAAAAAAAAAAGATCACCAGGGCTGCATAGGTGGCTCAGTGGTAGAGTACTTGCCTTGCATGCATGAGGCCCTGGGTTTGATTCCTTAGCACCACATAACCAGAAAAGGCTGGAAGTGGCACTGTGGCTCAAATGGTAGAACACTAGCCTTAGAGAAGAGCTGAGGGACAGCAGCACGCAGGCCTAGAGTTCAAGCCCCATGACCACACGCACACACAAAAAAAGTCACTAGCTGGGTACTGGTGGCTCACACCCGTAATCCTACTTACTCAGGAGGTTGAGATCTGAGAATCATAGTTGAAAGCCAGTCCGGACAAGAAAGTCTGTTAGACTCTTATCTCCAATTAACCACCAGAAAACTGAAAGTAGAGCTGTGGCTCAAAGTGGTAGGGTCCCAGTCTTGAGCAAAAAGAATTCAGGGACAGCACTCAGGCCCCACGTGAGGGGGACGGGTGATGACCAGGTTGAGGCCAGACTGGGTTACATGTTGAGATACTGTTGCGAGTGTGGGCATGGGGGAATCACCAGAAGCAAGAAGTAACTTTTTGAAGGAAAATGAACTACAACACTGATACAAATCCACTGATTGGGATTATTGTCACAATAGCATACCACTCAGATTTTGGCACCGACTACAGATGCTCAGGGAGTGGTTACACACTGCTGACAAAACCAGGTTAAAAAGCATATTCAAGTGAAGCTGAAGATGCAGAAAAGGACTGCAATACACTAATGAGAAGAGAATAAGGAATGATTGCTTTATTTTATGACATTTTCTCCTAATTCATCTCTCAAAGTCCCAACCTGATAGGGACTCTCCATCCTGGCCTCAGAAACCTACAATCCTAGCTACTTAGGAGGCTGATACTTGAGGATTATACTTCAAAGCCAGCCTGAACGGAAAAATCCTTGGGACTCTATTTCCATTAAACCAGCAAAAGGCCAAAGGGAGACAGAGGCCAACCATTCAAGCCCCAGTACTGGCACAAAACAAAACAAAACAAAACAAAACAAAACAAAACAACAGAAAAAGGGAAGTTCAGTCAGGTGTACCTCAAGAGGCAGAGCACCAACCAGCCTTAAGCATAGTCGCCAGTATATTAAATTTTTAAAAATTATTGAACTTTCATTTTATAACTGAAGCAGGATTTATAATAGAAGGTTTACTATTTAGCAACTCAGCATATTTATCTATTTTTGTCATCATTGGGCTTGAACTCAGGACCTGGGAACTGTCCCTGAGCCTTTTCAGTCAAGGCTAGTGCTTTACCACGATGAGCCACAGCATCACTTCCAATTTTTCTGGTGGTTAATTGGAGATTCCTGACCAGGTAGGCTGGCTTCAAATCTTGATCCTCAGATCTTAGCCTCCTGAGTAGCTAGGATTACAGGTATGGAATCACCAGAACACGGCCACCGAATTTTACTTTAACTACCTTTCAGCTATCAAGCAGTTGCTGTGTCCTATGAGATGATGATTGTAATGGCAGACATTTATGAAGGGTCTACCATCATCAAGCTTTCTTCTATTAACCTACTTAATGTTTATCACAAATGAAGTAAAGTACATTTTATAGATATACAAACTAAGCTACAAAGAAATTGATTTGTCCAAGCTACAAAGCTAGTGGCAAAAACAAGAAGCAGACTCAAGACCTAACCTTTTTTTTCCTTTCCTTTTTTTCCTTTTATGCTGATACTAGAGCTTGAACTCTCAGCTTTTTAGCTCATGACTGGTATTCCACCACTTGAATCATGCCTTTGACTTTTTGCTAAAAAGGAGGAGATAAGAGTCTCTTAGATTTCTCTGACTGGGCTGGCTTTGAGCCAAAATTCTCAGATCTCTGCTTCCAGGTGCCATTGGCACCTGGATTGAGCCCAGACTTTTTTTTTTGGGGGGGGGGGGAGCCCAAGACCAGAAATTAAATTACCTTAAACTCAAGCTCAAGCTCGCATCCTACCAACGGGGCCATACCTCCAACATCTTAAGCCCAAACTTAATTACCAGATTGTACTGCTTTTTTCAGAATATAGTCAATTCATTCCGAACACCTGATTCCATAATCAAATACTCCGGCACTAAGCACTGTAGTGGACAAAAGAACCTATTCATATGAAAGCACCACTAGAAAAACTGCTTTTACTCCATCCTGCACTAACTTGTTAATATCCAAGGATTCTACCTCTAAACCCTTAAACCAAAACAAGTATAAATCAGACCTTTAAAAGATAAAGACAATGCTTCACAGTAATGTTAAAGGAAGAAACCAAACCAAAACTGAAAAACAACAACCAAACAAAATGGAGGCAATACTTCTGACATCTCCATCTTTGTGTGAATCTATGCCTAAAAAGCCCAAGATCTAAAAAGCATGTCATCATATTTATTGCAGAAAAATAACATACAAACATATTTATAAAACAATCACAAAAATATGAATGCATTTAGATACTGAATCTATTTGCATTTTACCAGTGGTCATCAATAAATAATTTTTTTTGTATTTTAAGTTCCCCCATTCCTCGGCAAAGGGAATTTAATTTGACTATGATTTTGTAAGCCAGTTTGTTCCCAGCATTTTTTATTAATTTATTTGTTTATTTAGTAGGTCATGGGGCTTGAACTCTGGGCCTGGGCGCTGTCTCTCAGCTCTTTAGCTCAGGCTAGCACTCTACCCCTTGAGTCACAGTGCCACTTCTGGTTTTCTGGTGGTTTATTGGAGACAAGTCTCACAGACTTTCCTGCCTGGGCTGGCTTTGAACAGTGACCCTCAGATCTCAGCCTCCTGAGTAGCTAGGATTACAGGTGTGAGCCACCAACACCTGGCTGCAATGTTATTTTAAAAGTATTCTACAATCCCTCCACTATTGTTACCATGTTAAAATGGAGAAAGCCTGCAATGATGCTTTTCCTTTCAGTGCAAAGCCCAAGAATTTAAGAGAAAAACAAACAAACCTAAAAACAAAACTCTACACAGGTCCAAACCTACTCCTTAGGGGTTAGAAAGAATAGACATTCTTCAAGGTAAGTCTAGGAATTATATTTAGGATTTGAATATGAATTCAAGGAATAGCTTATTCATCCGAAAAATAAAGGACACAAGAAAAAAGCCTGGAAAATGTTTGTTTTGTTTTCGTTCTGACCAACCAACTTTTAGAGGTGGCAAAAATAAAAAAATACTCACAGGCAAGCTGGAGGGTCTTGACTGAAGGCTCAGGTTCATATCTTCTTGTCCTCCTTTACTAGAGGTCATTGAGGGGGCTGAGGATGCCTGAGACCCAAATGAATCTTGAGAAAGCTCCTAAAAAAAAATAAAAGCTATGAATGCCAGGACTCTCCCACTTCAGAACTCTGATAAAGGGGAACTGGAAGTGAGAAAAGTCCAAATAATGGTTCTTACTCTTAAGAATGTCAACAACAGGCTAGCCAGGTAGTCAGGGCTGGTGATACAACGCTGTAGTCCTTAAACAAAAAGCTAAGGGATAGCACCAAGGCCCTGATTTCAAGCCTCAGTACCCATGCACACATATACGCACACACACATACAAATCAACAGTGAACCAAGTATGGTGGAGCACACCTATAATTGTGGTATTCAGGAAGCTAGGGAAAGAGGATAATGAGTTCAAGCCCAGTTTAGACTCCATAGCAAGATCCTTTCTCAACCAAAATTAAAAAAGCACATGGAATTGTTGCCCATTCATTGATACTGAACAGCGAGCCATTTTTTGGGGTTAAATGTTAAACTCTAACCGCAAGTTATAATTGTCAAGGAATGAGACCAATTTTTAGAACAACATGACACAGTCTGCTTACTTCAAGGATACCACCTTGAAATGAGTGAGTGATTTACACAATGATGCTACCAATGAACTTGTCATTACTCAGTCATTTCTCCTCATATGGCTCAGTTGAGTGCTAGTGGTTCACACCTACAATATTAACCACTTAAAAGTTGAAATATGGAGGATTACAAATTTAAAAGTTTATGAGATGTCATCTCCCAAATAGCCAGTAGCAGACAAGGCTGGAGGCCTAGACTAAGTGGTATAGCACCAATCTAGCAACTGCTGAGTCCCTGAATTTAAATCACAGTGCTGTCAAGAGGAAAAAAGAAAACAAGTAAACAAAAAGCCCAAATTGGGCTGGGAAGGTGGCTCAGTGGTAGAGCGTTTGCCTTGCATGCTTGAAGCCCTGGGTTCGATTCCTCAGCACCACATAAACAAAAAGAAAAAAGCCAGAAGTGGCGCTGTGGCTCACGTGGTAGAGCGCTAGCCTTGAGCTGAAGAGCTGAGGGACAGTGCCCAGACCCAGAGTTCAGGCCCCATGACCAGACCCAAAAAACAAAAACAAATACAAAAACAAAAACAAAATAAATAAATAAAAAGCCCAAATTACTATTTTTAGACTCCATTATCTACATCTTGCTCACTAAGTATATAGCACCAAGTAAATTTTTGCTTCTTCCTAAAATCAAATTCAGCAGCCAGGCACTAGTGGCTCATGCCTGTAATCCTAGCTACTCAGAAGGCTAAGATTTGAGGCTCAGGTTTGAAGCTAATCCATTAGACTCTTATCTCCAATTAACCATCAAAAACTCTGGGGGTAAAGCTGTGGCTCAAGTGGTACAGCACCAGCCTAGAGTAAGCCAAGAGAAGTATAAGGCCCTTAATTCAAGCCCCAGTATCAGCACAAAAATAAACAAAAAAATTATGTATTTACTGTACCAGTACTGGGGGGCTTGAACTAGGGGCCTGGGCAATGTCCCTTTGTCAGGCTTCAAACTTATCTTTCAAAAAGTAAGATGATGCCAGGTGATAATAGCTCACACTTGTAATCCTACCTATTCAGGAGGCTATGATCTGAGGATTGTGGTTCAAAGCCAGGCAGGAAACTCCACCAGACTCTTATCTCCAATAAACTACTCAGCAAAAGCAGGAAACCGTGCTGTGGCTCAAATGGTAGAGCACTAGGCCTTAAGCAAAAAGAAGCTTAAGGACAGTACCCAGGTCCTGAGTCCCAGGCCCGCCCCCCCCGCAAAAAAAAAAGATGTTGCTGGGCATCAGTGGCTCACACCTACAACTAAGGATCGTGGTTCAAAGCTAGCCAGAACAGTAAAGTCTACGAGACTCTTACCTCCAATTAATGACCAAAAAAGATGGAAGTAGAGCTGTGGCCCAAGTAATAGAGCACTAGCTTTGAGCAAAAGAGGCTCAGGGACAGGTTCGAAGTTCAAGCCCTGGGACTGGCACACATATACACACTTACATAAAAAGATTTGCCACCTATGACAATATTCTAAAGAATGTGTATCAGCTCTAGTTATAATTTCAAATGAAAGGATCTAGAATATTTTAACTATCAATGGAACAGAATAGCAGCTGGAATGAAGCACATACACTACATTCTACCAAAGTGACTAGCTGAGAAAAGACTAACATCATTTGGGTGTGCTGGAGTACTGATATTTGCTTTAAAAAATACATACATACATACATATATATATATATATATATGTATATATGTGTGCATGTACACACACACACACATATATATATATATATATTACACCTTTAATTTGTTCATGTAATTAATTCTCCATTGTCTTATTTCTTTATCAGTAAGAAGGGCTATAGGTCTTTATGTAGTTAAAGTTCAGTTTTGGTTTTTTTTTCTGGTCAGTCACAGGGCTTGAACTCAGGGCCTGGGCACTGTCCCTAAGCTTTTTCACTGAAGGTTAGTGCTCTACCACTTGGAGCCACAGCACCAGTTCTGGTTTTCTGGTGGTTAACTGGAGGCAAGAGTCTCATGGACTTTCCTAACTAGGCTGGCTCTGAACTGAAAATGCTCAGATCTCAACCACCTGGGTAGCTAGGATTACAGGAATTAGCCAATGGCGTGCAGCTAAGGTTTTTCCTTTGTTAGTTCAAATCAATCCAGTTAGCACGATTACCCAGAGTTTAACTGATTTTTAAGTGCACCCTGGAGAATTAATTTGTATGGCAAAATTCTGGCAACACAAACTTCCTTGCTGTCTATGGTTATACACAGGTCAGAGAAGGAGGCAGGGGGATCTTACCTGTGGTGGAGGGAAGCGCTGTTGGGAATAGGCAGTTTGCTGGGACTGCTGAGACTGAGGCTGAGGATATGCAGCCTGCTGGGAGAGCGTCGAGGATGCTGGCTGCTGAGGTTGCTGCTGCTGGTAGGGAGACTGTGCCTGTGGCTGTGAGTAAGGGGGCTGGCTCTGGGGATGCTGCTGCGTTGTGGACTGCTGAGAAGGGTATGGAGTTGGGGATTGCTGATGTGAAGGCTGGGATGGCTGTTGGGAATATGGAGGTTGAGAAGACTGAAGCTGTGGTGGTTGAGACTGTGGCTGCTGCTGATATGAAGATTGGGCATGAGGGGTCTGGGATGGTGGTTGCTGGGAGTAAGGTGGCTGCTGCTGCTGGGGGTGGGGACTTTGCTGGTTGTAATATGGAGTCTGGCCCTGCTGACCATACCCGCTTGGGCCTTGTTGTCCATAAGGAGGAATCTGTGGAAAAGGAAAAAATTCTTTAGAACTGTCTCTCCTATCAGAAACTGTGCCTCCAGGATTTGTATAGAAAGCAGGCAATCATGCACATTGACAATTGTGAATTTTAACTTTTAATTTTCTGTTGTTAAAAGTTTCTGAACAGGGCTGAGAAGTAGCTCAGTGGTAGAGTGCTTGCCTTGCATGTATGAGGCCCTGGGTCCGATTCCTCAGCACTACATAAGCAGAAAAAAAAAAAGAATCAGAAGTGGTGCTGTGGCTCAAATGGTAGGGTACTAGCCTTGACCTGAAGAGCTGAGGGACAGTGTCCAGGCCCAGAATTCAGGCCCCACAACCAAAAAAAAAAAAAAAAGTTTCTGCAACACAAATCAATTTAATTTGAGGTTGGTATTCTGATGACTGGAGATGGTAGCATGGTTTTTAAGATGTTGATTTGTTTCATTTTTTAAAATTCTTTATTCTTTTATCATTCCATCCTATCTTAAGATTTTCTAGGAGTTTCAAAGGAAATAAATGATTCATAAGGAAAAAATTAAAAGGAGAGAAAAGCAAGCAAGCAGGCAAGCCAGTCCTCATAGTAAGAAGGTCCAGAATTCTTATACAAACTGTCTAAACTCCGCCAGAAAGAATGGACAAAATTGGTAACTAGTTAGTAGACTACAGTCATTCATTGAAAATGTATGCATTTTTTTTTTTGGGGGGGGGTTAGTCATGGGGCTTGAACTCTGGGCCTGGGCGCCGTCCCTCAGCTCTTCAGCTCAAGGCTGAAGCCACAGCGCCATTTCCAGTTTTCTGGTGGTTAATTGGAGTTAAGAGTCTCATGGACATTCCTGCCCAGGCTGGCTTTGGACAGCGATCCTCAGATCTCAGCCTCCTAAGTATCAAGGATTACAGGCATGAGCCACAGGCGTCCAGCTAAAATGTATCCTACTTAATATTTGAGCAATTGACAGAAGTTCAAAAATACCATTTTTGCCAATGAGCTTATTCTTTTTTTAATCATGGCTAATTTTTTTTAAGGGTTAAGACTTTGTATTCAAACCAAAATGGGGGGCCGGGAAGGTGGTTCAGTGGTAGAGCACTTGCCTTGCATACATGAGGCCCTGGGTTCGATTCCTCAGCACCACATAAGCAAAAAGAAAAAATCCGGAAGTGGTACTGTGGCTCAAGTGGTAGAGTGCTAGCCTTGAGCTGAAGAGCTGAGGGTCAGCGCCAAGGCCCAGAGTTTAAGCCCCACAACCGGACCCCCCCCCCAAAAAAAAAAAAAAAAAAAAAAAAGAATCAAACCAAAATGGGTCAATACCAGCCTGGCTTAACTAATAACTAATCCAGATAATGTATAAAACACTAAGTTACTTTGATTTCTTCTTTTACTGAGTCTTCATTTAAAAATATTTAAGGGGGGGCTGGGAAGGTGGCTCAGTGGTAGAGTGCTTGCCTTGCATGCATGAGGCCCTGGGTTCGATTCCCCAACACCACATAAGCAAAAAGAAAAAAGCCGGAAGTGGCGCTGTGGCTCAAGTGGTAGAGGGCTAGCCTTGAGCTGAAGAGCTAAGGGACAGTGCCCAGGCCCAGAGTTCAGGACCACGACTGGACCCCCCCCCAAAAAAAACACAAAAACAAACAAACAAACAATTATTTAAGGGGGCTGGGAAGGTGGCTCAGTGGTAGAGTGCTTGCCTTGCATGCCTGCAGCCCTGGGTTAGATTCCTCAGCACCACATAAGCAAAAAGAAAAAAAAGGCTGGAAGTGGCGCTGTGGCTCAAGTGGTAGAGCGCTAGCCTTGAGCTGAAGAGCTGAGGGACAGCGCCCAGGCCCAGAGTTTGGGCCCCACGACCGGAACCAAAAAAATAAAAAATAAAAATATTTAAGGGCAGCTAGAGGCTGGTGGCTCATGTCTGTAATCCTAGCTACTAAGGAGGCTGAGACCTGAGGATCACAGGAATGGGCAGGAATGTCCCTGAGACTCTTATCTCCAATAAACCACCAGAAAACCGGAAGTGACACTGTGGCTCAAGTGGTAGAACAATTGCCTTGAGCTGAAGAGTGAAGGAACAGCGCCAGCGCCCAGGCCCAGAGTTCAAGCCCCACGATTGACATAATAATAATAATAATAATAATAATAATAATAATAATAATAATAATAATAATAATAATAATAATAATAATAAAGAATAATAATTTAAGGGCTTGTTGGCTTACTTATACTGTCTATACACTATACTATCTCAAGCAATGAGGATTTATCTGGTAAGTAGTACCCCTTTGGGCTCCCCTATATAAAGTTCTACCCCCATCTCTTCCTAACTTTCTCCTTGAAGAAGGGAGTTAAAAGAAGAAAAGAGAAAGGGAGAATGGATAAATAGAAGAAAGGAGGTGAAAAAAAATCCACCAGATATCATTCTCTATATTTTGGGGCATCTTTGCTTTAAAGTCTTAAAGATATTTTTTTAATGCCCTCACCATTTTCAATTAACATAAAAATGACAGTTGAAAGACAGTGGTGCTAGTTGGAAATGGGTATGGCTAAAATGGCAGAGTTCTAGTCCTGTGTAAAAAAAGCCAGGCACTAGTGTCTCACACATAATCCTAGTTACTCAGGAGGCTGAAAGCCAGCCTAGGGCAGGAAAGTGAGACTTTATTTCCACTAAACTACCAAAAAAAGCCAGAAGTGGAGCTGTGGCTCAAGTGGTAGAGCACTAACCTTGAACAAAAGAAGCTCAGAGACAAAATAAGTTCAAACCCAGGACTGGAGCGCACGCACATGCACGCGCGCGCGCGCGCGCGCACACACACACACGTGTGCACACACACACACACACACACACACTCAGGAAAGAACACAACATCCTGAGTTCAAGGCCCAATACTGACAGGCGTACATATATACACATAACACATTTAAATCAGTATGGTTATGCATGCCTATAATCCTAGCACTTGGGAAGTTGAGGAAGGAGGACTAAAGAATTTGAGACTACTCAACTTTTGGGAGGGAGGGAGAGAGGGAGGGAGGGAGGGAGGGAGGGAGGGAGGGAGGGAGGGAGGGAGGGAGGGAGGGAGGGAGGGAGGGAGGGGGAGGTAATAGGGCAGACTGCCAAACAGAGATGAGAAGATACCTGAACATTTATAAAACATTAGCATTTTTATTGTTGAATATTGCACTTTCTGTTCTAAGTCCCTCTTAAACAGTTTTTGACCCTGACAGTATATGTTGAAGGGCCTAAAAAACACAAAGGACCTCTTCCATCCCCAAGGCAGATGGTATGGTTTTCACTGTAGCAGCAGTGATAGGTGCTCAGCCAGTGCCCTATTTGTCTCACTTCCTTCAGAGATCACCTCTTAGGTGGGTACTGGCAAGCAGCCAGGTCAAAAGATAGGCTAGGGTACATAGCTCAGTAGTAAATTGGATTCAATCCCAAGGGTAAGTAGCACAAAGACACATACAAGACATACAGAACACATATGGGATGGTGCTCATAATCTTGGCCAGTACTACATTCTAACTAGCTGAACCACCTAGCATGTGCTCCTATCAATTTGTTTGGAAGATAAGGAAACATTCTGATTCTATACCTGAGACCAGACCCTGGATACCAACAAGGGTCAGAGTAATCAGTAACCATCTACCTGCTGTGCATAAGAGAGGCCTCCCATGGCACTCTGCGTCCGACCTTGCATGGTCATTGGGTACCGCTGTGGTGTTTGGGACCCATATGGCTGCCCTGGGTACCCATGTCCTTGCTGTGGTCCTGACAGAGGTCCCTGTTGTTGTGAGTATGGGTTAGTCCCGCCATATGGCTGAGGTCTCATCTTGCCCATCTGATCCATTGGACTGGATGGCTACAAAATAAAGAGCATTTCATTAACCTCAAGCTTTGATGGCCTCTGGCCAACGTGAACATACAACCCAAGCACATATCTTTTGAAGTCTCTATGCAACATAGGAAACAGTTACTATGAAAAAGCAACAGACCCAATAACCCTTAAGTAAATTATTTAACTCTTCTAAGGATTTTGATTTTGTCATATATAAAAGGAAAATACCATCTGAAAGATCTTGTAAAAGCTAAAAGTTACTTTGTAAGTATGGTACTATTAAAGATTCAAGGGAAAAGTCAGGAGTAGAGCAATTAGTATATGCACTCTTTAGTACAGAACAGAACAAAGGCCTTTCACTTGGAGAGGACAGTGCTGGTATGCATTAAAAATAACCTTGTTAGCCATGCGCTAGTGGCTCATGCCTATAATCCTAGCTACTCAGGAGGCTGAGATATGAGGATCAAGGTTCAAAGCCAGCCGGGCAGAAAAGTCCATGAAACTCTTATCTCCAATAAACCACTCAGAAAACAGGAAGTGGCACTGTGGCTCAAGTGATAAAATGCTCACCTTGAGCTGAAGAGCTGAGGACAGCACCCAGGCCCAGAGTTCAAGCCCCACAACCAACAAAAACTAAATAACCTTGTTCAACAACATTAAACTGATGCTTCAATACTATGATTGAGAGTAGGACATATAAGCATCCAGGTGTTTCTATTCTTCTATTAGTGGACACTTTTCCTTTGCACATTTGTAGCCTGTTTGCACTATGGCACAAAATGTTATTAAATTTATGCTTTCTTCAAGAACAACATGGCCAAGTAATAGTGAATGAAAGAAAAGTAAATTAATTTAGATTTTTGTAAAGCTCAAGTGAAAAGGTGGTTTCTTTTGGTATTTAAGAATCTGAGCTGGATTGGGGGGGGGGGAGAGGCTGGGAAGGGAGGTGAAGGGTAAACAAAGGAGGAGGCTACAATGCTTGGTAAGAAATGTATGCATTATCTTGCCCATGTAATTGTAACCCCTCTGTACAAATAAAATAAAATTAAAAAAAAAACCAAGATCTATTTCTAACATATTTGTAAAAAAAAAAAAAAAAAAAAAAGAAAACAAGCTAGGTATGGTGATACATACCTATAATTCTAGATTTGAAGGAGACATTGATAGAAAGATGGCTGTAAATAATGCTGCAATAAACATAGTTGTGCTGGTAACTTAAAAAAAAAAAAGAATCTGAGCTGGGCACAGTGGCTCATGCCTATAATCCTAATTACTCAGGAGGCTGAGATCTGTGCATCATGGTTCAAAGCCAGCCTGAGCAAAAAGTCCCCATGAGACTCTTACCTCCTATTAACCACTCAAAAATCAGAAGTGCTGTGGCTCTAAGTGGTAGAATACTAGCCTTGAGCACAAAGAGGTTCAAGGACAGAGCCCAGGCCCTTACCTTAGTTCAAGCCCCACAACTGACCAAAAAAAGTTGGGCGACGGTGGCTCACACCTGTAATCCTAGCTACTCACAAGGCTGAGATCTGAGGATTGCGGTTCAAAGCCAGCCCGGGCAGGAGAGACCGTGAGACTCCTATCTCCAATAAACCACCAGAAAACCGGAAGTGGCACTGTAACTCAAGTGGTAGAGCACTCGCCTTGAGCTGAAGAGCTGAGGGACAGCGCCCAGGCCCAGAGTTCAAGCCCCACGGCCGACAAAAAAAAAAAAAAAAAAATTCCTCAGCACCACATAAGCAAAAAGAAAAAAGCCAGAAGTGTCGCAGTGGCTCAAGTGGTAGAGGGCTAGCCTTGAGCTGAAGAGCTGAGGGACAGTGCCCAGGCCCAGAGTTCAGGCCCCACGACCAGACCAAAAAAAAAAAAAAAAGAACAGAACTTGCCGGGCACCGATGACTCATGCCTGTAATCCTAGCTACTCAGGAGGCTGAGATCTGAGGATCATGGTGCAAAGCCAGCCCAGCCCAGGCAGGAAAGTCTGTGAGACTCTTATCTCCAATAAACCACTAGAAAACCAGAAGTGGCGCTGTGGCTCAGGCAGTAGAGTGTTCACCATGAGCTGAAGAGTGTAGGGACAGCACCCAAGCCCTGAGTTCAAGCCCCACAATCGACCCCCCCCCAAAAAAAGATAGAACTTTTGTTTCTTTAAAGAGTAAGTTACAGGAGAGCAATCAAGAAGAGGATTAGTCTGATGAAATATAGAATATACACAGGTCTGAAATGTCGAAACTCCTTGGTGCAGTAAATACATTTTTTTAAAAATGAATGACAGGAAAGCAAAAGAGGCTCTCCTGGGAAGAGAAACTGTAGGAAGGTTAAAGAAGAGGGTAAATGAAGATGAGTACATTCAAAGCAGTTTGTTGCATATATGTAAATATAGAACAAGGAAATCTTTCAAAATTATTTTAGGGAGACAAGGGATAAAGGACAGTGATAGCAATGAAGTTGGTCAGGATATATTGTATACATGTGTGAAATGTTACAATGACACACTCCTTCTAGAAACTAATGTTGAAAAGCTAGCACCAACACTAAACTCAAAAGTTCCAATTATGGGTACTTATCTACAACTATGACTTCCAGCCTTTTTTCTTTCAAACTGTAAATGTGGTGACAGCACTGGGGCTTGAACTCAGTGCCTGAGTACTGTCCCTGAGCTGTCTTGCTCAAGACTGGTGCTCTATCACTTGAGTCACACCCCCACTTCTGGTTTTCTACTGGTTAATTGGAGATAGAAGTCTCTTATACTTCTAGACCAGCTTTGCACTGTGACCCTCACATCTCAGCCTCCTGAGTAACTAGGAATATAGGTATGAGCCACCTACAGCTGGCATATCTGTCTTAAAGCTGGGCACCAGTGGCTCATGCCTAGCTACTCAGGAGGCTGAGATCTGAGGATCATGGTTCAAAGCCAGCCCAGGCAGCAGGAAAGTGTGTGAGACTCATATCACCACTAAACTAACAAAAAGGATAGAACAGGAAATGAAAGGGGAAAGGAGGGGAAAGGAGGGGAAAGGAGAGGAAAGGAGAGGAAAGGAGAGGAAAGGAGCAAGCTGTGGCTCAAGTGGTAGAGCACTAGGCTTGAGCAGCACACAAGCCGAGGTCAAGCCCTAGGATCAGCACACAAGCACACAAAAGAACACTGTTTGATAATAGAGGAAATGAAGTAGAGCGTTTACAAAGGGAAAATGAACAAGATGATCATTTATAAAGGCTGTTCTAAATATCAAGAACAAAAAGGTAGAAGCAGAGTTCTCTCACGCTAATTTGAAATTTGAAATTTCAGCTAAAAAGTGTTGATGGGAGTACTACCCTCCCAGACCGTAGAAAATCTCAATAAAGCTATGTCCCAAATCACTACTAAATGTTAAGTGTTATTAAAGGGCTGTTCTCAACAATCCTAACAATATCTATCCAAGTCCTGCATCTATGTTAGGCGATCCAATAACATTCCCAATCATAATTTGAGCTTACTTGGATTCTTTTGGGACTATTTAGGAACTTCAAATTTAACAACAACAGACTAGTGAGTAATAAATATCATGTGCTCTTCTCCAATACAGCTGGCAATGGAACTAAAATACCCCCATTCTCTCCTGTAAAGAGCCATACCATGCCACATATCACACTGAGGACCTCATCTCAGCCCAGATTGCAGCTGTCATCGCTGCTGTCCCCAAGTGAAGGGACAACATTTGCTGGACAGATATCAACCTGCTTTGGGTATTTGTCAATCTAGGTCTCTCCACAACATGAATGACAGTCATTACCATAGTTACCTTTGAGCTTCTAGAGAAGTAGCTATGTAACCAATGAAACAGACTGGAATTTTTTGTGAAGCTTAACAAATGCCTAAGTTTCTCAATACAGATTCCAAGTTAATGTGTCTGGAAAAATTCGGACTTCTCCCTGGATCATCTTTTAAGGTCATTGATACAGCAACTTTATTGAGGCAAATTCAATAAAATTTTCTGCAGTGTGTGATTATTAAGTATTTACAATACGAAGTATAACTAAGGAACTGAATTGTTTTTTCAATTTACTCTGTGTGTGCACACACACATGCTGGTCCTGAGGCCTGAACTCCAGGTTTGGGCACTATCTCTGAGCTTTATCACTCATAGTTGGTGCTACAGCCCCACTTCCAGCTTTTTGCTAGTTAAGTGGAGATAAGAATCTCATATAGACTTTCCTGCCCAGGCTGGCTTTGAACCTTAACCCTCAGATCTCAGCCTCCCAAGTAGCTAGGATTACAGGTGTCAGCCACCGGTGATAGGCTGTCTGTTTTTTTTTAAAGCACGGTTTTACTAAGTAGCCCAAGCTGCTTATCCTTTAACTCCCAACCCTCTGGCTTTAGCCTCCCTAGTACTGACCTTATGGGTATGTATCTCACCTGCTATTTTACATACACAGATAGATTAGATAGATAGATAGATAGATAGATTGATAGATGATAGATAGATGGATGGATGGATAGATAGATAGATAGATAGATAGATAGATAGATAGATAGATAGATAGATAGATAGACAGATAGACAGATAGATAGACAGACAGTCTGTACTGGGACTTAAGCTCAGAACCTTATGCTCTTGCTAGGTTTTTTCATTCAAAGCTGGTGCTCTACCACTTGAAACAACCCTAAATCTGCCATTCTACTGGTTATTTGGAGAAAATAGGTGTGACCCACCTGCCAAGTTTGCTTTTGTAATTTAAATTTACAAAATAAACTAAGGCTCTTTAACTTGTAGCTAGTCATTATCATACTGAGAGTACAGTGCTAGAGCAATATACAAATGTTTTCTCTCACTCTCAGCTCAATAACAGTTCCAAACTTTCTATCTATTAAATCTTGAAGCCAAGTGCTAGTGGTTCACGCCTGTAATCCTAGCTACTCAGGAGGCTGAGAGCTGAGGACTGCAGTTCAAACACACACACACACACACACACACACACACACACACACACACACACACACACACACACACACACACACACAAAACAACAACAATAGTGCTTCTATATTAGCTCAATGGTATGGTACAGTTCTACACATTTTTCATTCTCATCCCATAGTTGCCCAATATTGTATGTTCCCAGCTATATGTAATTAATGGCATATTCCTCTGCCCTCCTGTCCACAAGGCTTGCTCAAGTAGCTTGCCTACCTCCAACCCTCATGCTGGTGATCAAACCCAGGGGTTTTGCACACACAACAGGCAAGTATATCTATCAAATAGGCAAGTATGTACCAGAAAGTTATAGCCCTATTCGGGGGGGGGGGGGGGGGGAGTAACAACGACCAAAACCCTCAATCTTTCTGCATGAAGCTACTTCCCACACTTTATGCATACCTTGATTTCACACATTTCCAATGTCCCTCTTATAGTGAGTACGTCATAAGGTCTGATATTTACTTATACCTAAGTATTCCAATTGATCACATTTTTTTTTATTTTGCTGGTATGAGTTTGAAATCAGTCCTCAAATTTGTTCAGCTTGCTTGCTCAACTGGTATCCATTTGAGTCATGCCTCCAACCCAGCTTTCTGAGGGCAATTTTTTGTTTGGGGGGGGGATTGGTCATGGGGCTTGAACTCAGAGTCTGGACGCCATTCCTGAGTTCTTCAGCTCAAGGCAAGTGCTCTACCACTTGCACCACAGCACTACTTCCGGATTTCTGGAAAGTCTCACAGACTTTCCTGCCAGGGCTGGCTTTGAACTGTGATCCTCAGATCTCAGCCTCCTAAGTAGCTAGGATTACAGGCATGAGCCACTGGCATCCAGCCTTTCTGAGGGCAATTTTTGGAGATGGACATTCACAAACTTTTCTGCTTGGGCTGGCTTCAAAACACAATCCTCCAGATCTCTGCCTTGCTACAACTAATTACATTTCTCAAGACGAAGTTCTTTTTCTTTGTCTGTCTATCTTTCTTTTCTTTTCTTTTTATTGAGGGCAGGCAGAGGTCTACTATGTCACCCAGGTTACCGATAAACTTATAAGTTCAAGACTAAGTTCTAAGAAGCCAGAGTTCAGGTAGTTTATCTTGAGAGGTTCCTCAAATACCCATATGCAGAGCTAGGACTCAATAAAGTTGTAATGCTGCCTGCTGCAAGAAATGGATAAAGAATACTGTTGGGAGAAAGCCCAAATCAAACTAGCCATAAGCCCAAGAGACACACCCTAAACTCAACCCTAAGATAGGTTATGACTTTGAGGGGGAAAAAAAAAAGAAGAAGAAGAATTGCAGGGCTGGGAAGATGGCTCAGTGGTAGAGTGCTTGCCTTGCATGCATGAGGCCCTGGGATTGATTCCTTAGCACAACACATAAGCAGAAAAACCTAGACATGGCACTGTGGCTCAAGTGGTAGAGCGCTAGCCTTGAGCTGAAGAGCTGAGGGACGGTGCCAGACCCAGAGTTCAGGCCCCATGACTGACCAAAAAAAAAAAAAAAAAAATTGTGCTAATATATTAAAAAGACTAGAACAATAAAGGAAGAACACATATTTTGAGAATAACTATACTATACCAGACAGGACTTCAAAACTGCAGACATCCCCCAAAACACACTGTTTAAAAACAAAGGTCAAGGGGCTGGGAAGTTGGCTCAGTGGTAGAGCGCTTGCCTTGCATGCCTGAGGCCCTGGGATCGATTCCTCAGCACCACATAAGCAAAAAGAAAAAAGCCGGAAGTGGCGCTGTGGCTCAAGTGGTAGAGCACTAGCCTTGAGCTGAAGAGCTGAGGGACAGTGCTCAGGCCCAGAGTTCAGGCCCCACAACCGGACCAAAAAAAAATGAAAAAACAAACAAACAAACAAACAAACAAACAAAAAAAAACCAAAGGTCAAGGAAGTGGCGCTGTAGCTCAAGTGGTAGAGCGCTCGCCTTGAGCTGAAGAGCTGAGGGACAGCGCCCAGGCCCAGAGTTCAAGCCCCACGACCGACAAAAAAAAACAAAGGTCAGCAAGTTGGCAGGTGCCCTCTCAATACCTAGGTAGCAAAGGCAGGAGGATGGCAACAGCCTGGACTACAGAGTGAAAAGGTTTTTTTTTTGGGGGGTCCGGTCATGGGGCCTGAACTCTGTCCCTCAGCTCTTCAGCTCAAGGCTAGCACTCTACCACTTGAGCCACAGCACCACTTTCGACTTTTTTTTTCTGCTTATGTGGTGCTGAGGAATTGAACCCAAGGCCTCAGGCATGCAAGGCAAGCGCTCTACCACTGAGCCACCTTCCCAGCCCCAGTGAAAAGATTTTTTAAAGAAAGGACTAAAGAAAAATCACCTTCTTTCACATCAAGGAGCCAGAATATAGCTATCTATATGCATCTATAAAATGGCTAAGGGAATCTGCCATCTCAACTTTAGGACATCTTTGCAACTCTTATTTTGGGACAGCCAAATTCTTTTTCTAAAAATGAAATTAAGACATTTCCTTTGTCTGGTCATCAGAATTTTTACTCTTCTCACCAAAGGCTTATAATCAACAGACCAAGCAGCTTATTTGGTAAACAAAGATTCCTCTGGTTTCATGTCAGTTAATTATCTGCTCATATCAGACGAGGAGGTAGGTAGAAACCTAACTCATAGTTCTGACATTTAAAACCATTGTGAAGCCAGGCATGGTGGTGTGTGTATGCCACCCCCCCCAGGCCTATCATCTCAGGATGTTGAGATCTGAGAATAGCAGTTCAAAGCCAGTCCAGGCAGGAAAGCTTTTGAGATCTTTATCTCTGATAACTACCAAAAAAGCCAGAAGTGTAGAGCACTAGCCTTGAACAAAAATGTCCAGGGACAGTGGCCAGGGCCTGAGTTCAAGCCCCAGGACCAGTATAAAAAAGGCAAAAAACAAACAAATGAAAAAAAAAATACCACTGTGAAGGATTTGTGATTTGCAGTTATAAGATGGCATGCCCCCATTCAATCCCTTGTAATAAAGAACCTTAAATTTTTATTAATCAGTTTTATTGTAAAGTTGCAATTTAAGAACAGAAAAACCCCTACTACTTGCAAAATAGAAAAGTCAGTATCAGCAGACTGTAAAAGCACAAGGAAGAGGGTAGGAAACAGGTAGGAAGAGCCAGAGATTCTACTCTGGGAAAGATACAGAGGAAATCCTTTCAATGGAAAACCACAGGAGTAGATTACTGTGATTACACTTCAAAAGCAAAGGGTCTGCGAAAGAGACACATAATTGAGAGAAAATGCTGCCCCTTGATCAGGGAAGTCAGGGGCCCCCCTGCTATATACTCTATTGCATTCATAAAAAATAAAAAAAAAAAGTAGAGCCAGAAAAACTCTTCATCTCAATCTACCACTTATCTCCTTCCAGATCACTGACCGTGTTATAAACTGCCTGCCAAATGAAATGCATCAAAGATGCAGTTTAGGGCCATCAAAGGCAAGGATGCTAGTACACTTGTCTTCTGAATATATTCAGGAACAGCTTGCAGACTAATCATTTGCACAGTTTTCTTGCTCTAAGCAAATAGAACTATAAGTCCCTCCAGACCATTCTGGTTACTAGAATCCCTAACAACTTCTTACTGTACCAATGAAGCCACAATGGCTCTCCAAGGTTGCTGAATATAACAGATTGAACTTTAGGTGCCTCTGGGCTAAGTATCAGATAACCAAAAGTAACAATTCACAGATTAAACATAGTGACAAATTCTCAATTTAAACATCAATTATTTACAAAGAAGATGGGTCTAAGTACTCTAAGGTCTAAGAACTTAGAAACTATTCACCAAAATGCATCACATTATTTGATAATAGGCAGAGGGAAAGACCATAATTCTGAAATGGAAGTGCAACAAGAAAACTCTAGGCCCCATTCAAAGATATATAAAGGAAGTGACCAGAAAACAACCCCAAAGAACAGATTTAGCCAGGTGCTACTGGCTCACACCTGAGGATCACCTTTCCAAGCTAGTCAAGGCAGAAAAGTCCATGAGTCTTATCTCCAATTAACTACCCAAACACTAGAAGTGGGGCTGTAGTTCAAAGTGGTAAAGTACTAGCCTTGAGCAAAAAGAAGCTCCACAACAGAAGTGTAGAAGGGGGGTGGGAGGAGAAGGAAAGGAAGGAGAAAGGAAAGGAAGGAAGAAGGAAGGAAGGAAGGCAGGGAGGAGAGGGGGAGAGAGGGAGAGAGGGAGAGGGGGAGAGGGAGGGAGAGGGAGAGAGGGAAGGAGGGAGGGAAGGAGGGTAGGAGGGAGGGAGGGAGGGTAGGAGGGAGGAAGGGAGGTGGAGAGGAGGAAGGGATTTAACACCCAACAATGCTAAGGATAAAAGTAAAAGTAGAGGCCCATGCGGGTGACTCAAGCCTGTAATCCTAGCTACTCAGGAGGCTGAGATCTGATGAGGTTCAAAGCAGAAAACCGGAAGTGGCGCTGTAGCTCAAGTGATAGAGCACTCACCTTGAGCTGAAGAGCTGAGGGACAGCGTCCAGGCCCAGAGTTCAAGCCCCATGACCAACCAAAAAATAAAAAAGTAAAAGTAGAGAGGGATGAGCCAAGGACCGCCAAAAAAATGTCCCTCAGAAAAGAAATCTTGACCATCACTTACTTGTTCTGTTTCCCTAACTAAATGCCAACTAGTTAGGGCCAGTATAAACTTACAGCCAAAACCTAATATTTGGGATATTTAAATATTATTTCTTACTCATGCCTTCAATTTATTCCTGGCTAGATTTATTGTATGACTTTTAATAATAACAATAAAAAATGCATCCCTGGCTCTTTAACCGAAAGAACCCCCTAATTGATTCCCACAGTAATTAACCTGCATTTTACCTCAGAGAGCGGTAGTTAAGGAAGTCGGCACTGCTATTTATAACTCATCTCAAATTGAGGGCAGACTGCCTAAAATCTAACACATCCCAGCTGTACTCCTGTTTGAACTGGGGCCAAGGGAATTTTTTAAAGCAATCTTGGCACCGAATGAATGACACCAACAGTATGAGAGCGCTAGTGGTTGTGTTGTGGTGACGTAGCACTGGAGGTGGAATGGGAGAGGGGGGCCAGTGTACTGTGATCCCTCTCATGCATGCCTGCAGCTTGCTGAGTCCCAGTACAGTAAGCTGGGAACCGCCCACTGAGAGCCAAACACAGGAAAAGGCTTTTCCTGTGGAACGCCTTAAAGTGAGAAACACATGGCTAATCTGCATAAACTCGAAGCCACACCGCCCCTGCCAGGAAGGTTAGTGCTCGTAATCTCTGGCCATGAAGCTGGCTGCCTGGGAGGACTTGGACTGGCGCCTGATAACCCAGAAAGAGCCGAGAGAACAGATGGGTAAGGACCCCAGCAGAAAACAGCCCTGGGTCACATGACTTGCCACATGGCCCCGCCAGCACAAAAGTATTGTCTGGCTGCATAGCCCCTATACAAAGGCACCAGGCCTTGGCTTCCTGTGATTCCAGAGACTGGCAGCAGCTGTTGATCTAGTTCTTCCCCTATTAAGAGGCATTTCAGGCAGAGATAAGTATAAAAGTTAAAGATGAACCAACAAGCTTTTACATTCCAACTACATGGGCTCATTTAGATCCCAGGACTTGGGATCTAAGATCCTGGGATACACACCATTTGCAGCGCATAAGTCATTCCCATTGTTTCTTCTCTTACATAGGCATCGGTGGTATGTAACACCCTCTAATCCTACTTATTTACTTGCTTCCTTTCTTTGCTCCTTTCCTCTTTCAGCACTTTATGGCTTTGAAGACTGATCAAAGACCTCTATCCCCTAACTAAAACGAAACTGTCTAGAAACTTACTTATTTCAGTTTTTCATCCAGACCCTGCTTCCTAAAAATGCCCAAGCTAGTTTCTTACAACATGGTTCAAGTGGTCCTCCTATCTCAGACTCAAGTGCTGGGAACACAGACATGAGCTAGTTACCATGCCCAGCTATTTGCTTTTGGCAGTACAGAATTTGAACTCAGGGCCTGTGCTTGCCAGGAAGATTCTCTACCATATGAAAGTCTTTTAAAGTTATTTTTCATATAGGGTCTTTTGTTTTTGCCTGGCAGTCTTGGACTATGATCATCCTATTTACGCCTTCTAAATAGTTGAAGCCAGCATGTCCTGCTTGCACAATAGGGAAACAGGACATTGTAACCCTAAGATATTGAGACCCATAACTTTCTATTTGATCCCCCCAACTAGCCCATTTCCAAGATATCAGCTAATGCAGCAGTATGAGGAAACACCCAGAAAGGGCTGCAACCAGACCTGACTCAGAACCTTCCAAACTCATACTATTTCTAAATGGTAAGAATAAATCTACATGGCAAAACACACCTGTAATCCCAAAACAGTAAGAGAGAGGTAAAAGGATCTCCTCCTCATCATCATCCTTACTCATAGTTGCTAAGATGTGACTCAGCAATCACATATGGTCCTAATTCCAAAGAGACAAGCGTCTCACATCAGTAATCCTCACTCAGGAGGCTGAGATCTGAGGATCAAGGTTCAAAGCCAGCCTGGGCAGAAAAGTCTTTGAGATTCTATCTCCAAAATAACCAGCAAATGGCTGAACTGTAGGCATTGATCAAATGGTAGAATACCAGCCATGAACAAATAAACCACAAGAGCACAAGGACCTGAGTACCCTAGAACTGTTCAAATAAAGAGTTGAGCATCATGGCACAACTATCAGGAGGATTTCCCTTACAGGCCAGCTTGAACCGAAACAAAAAAAAGCTGGCCACCATGGAAACATGCCTGTAATCCCATCTACAGAAGTGGAGGCAGGACCGACGTCTCAGTCCCACCCAGGCAAAACAAAGGATGCTATCCAAAAGAAATAAAACAAAAAGGGCTGGGAAAGTTGCTCAAGTGGTAAATGGCCTGCCTAATAAGCACAAGGCCCTGAATTCAAACCCACATACCAAAATAAATAAATAATAAACAAGTAAGATATAGAACCACAGCAAAAAGATATAGAACAATTATTCTCTATTTCCAAACCAAAAGGTCAGCGAAAACTCACTAAAGTTAGTAGACCAAAGGGGAACAGTAATTAACTCATATGGCAAAACTCTTAACAGATTAAGAGAGCCAACTGTAATAACCACTTCACAGCTGTCTACCTAAAGGAAGCATGCCAGAAAAACCACAACCAAATGGTACCAGAAAGAGGTCTTCAAATAAAGCAGCTAACACACCAAAATAATCAATCTCCTGACAAATTTTAAGTCCTTTTCTTGGTAAAGTGATAAAGATCACTTTTTTGTAAGATCATGCATTGCCAATTTCTTCCTATTTCCAACTAAGTATCATAGCCTCTAAGAAAACCAAGCAAACATCTTTGTGACTGGAGAGGGTGGGGAGGGTGCTCTTCAGGTTTTGCTTCAAACCCAGGGTCAGGGCTGGGGGATGAATATCTGTCATAAAGCCATAGTATTCATCAAGTCCCTGAGTTCAATCCCAACACTAAGAAGAAGAAGAAGAAGAAGAAAGAAACAATAAAAACAGGGCTTCTAGGAACAATTATTAAGCCCCCCCCCAAGAAGATTAAACAAGATTAAAATGCCTAGTATCAAAATTTGAACATCCCACCCAGTACCAATGGTTTATACCTACTACTCAGGAGGCTGAGATCTGAGGATCACAGTTCAAATCGAGCCCAGGAAGGAAAGTCTTAAGAGACTCTTATCTCGAATTAACCACAAAAAGCCAGAAGTAAAGCTGTGGCTCAATTGGTAGAGGGCTAGCCTTGAGCACAAAATCTCAGAGACAGTTCTTGGACCCTGAATTTACATCCCAGGATCCCAGGACCAGCTCTCTCATCCCCCATAAAAAAAGTGAGAGGTCAGTGTGATGATATGCACCTATATTCCCAAGAGGCTGAGGCAAAAACATCTAGAGTTTAAAGATAGCCTGAACTACACGAGAGATCCTGTCTAAAAAATTGCAATAAAGTAGGACTGGAGAAATAGCTCAAGTGGTAAGAATGTCTGATTTGAAAGCATGAAGCTCTGAGTGTATCTAACCCCAGTACAGCCAAGTAGAGTTGGAGGCATAGCTCAGGTGGTAGAGTGCCAGACAATGAGCAAAAACACCAGATACCAAATTCAACTCCCAGTCTCAAGACATTAAAAGGAAAAGCAAATAAACAAAATAAAACAGATAACAACAGTGTGAGTGGTAGGAAGAGTACAAAGCTGAGATGCAGAACACTAAAGTTCCCATCCGAGTTCACAGACCCAATTTACTGGGAGAGCAGGCAAGGCATTGAAACCAGGTTGTAACTCAACCTCCTCAGCTACACAATCCAATCCTACTCTACAGATTCTGAATGAGCACCTCTAAAATGGGGCCACAAATCTTTGTTTTTCATCTCAGGAGATTCTTTGGCTAAATGTTCTCCTTCCAAAGCTCCTCCCATCTCCAGCACAAGAGTGACTCTGGAATTCAGATACACATTCAATTTCCTTGGTCAGACAATAGTCTGTGAAGAGGGCAGTGGCTGGCCAACGAAGAAAAATAAGGACACTAACTCAGATTCCCAGATTTTCAATTAGCATCATCCTCAAAGCCAAGCTGTCTCTGATTTTTATACCCAGTTTTAGATATGTTCATCTGAACATGTATCACTAACATGGTTATCTTATTTGGGGGTGGGGGGAGGTCATGGGGCCTGAACTCTGGGCCTGGGCGCTGTCCCTCAGCTCTTCAGCTCAAGGCTAGTGCTCTACCACTTGAGCCACAGCGCCACTTCCGGCTTTTTCCTTTTTGCTTATGTGGTGCTGAGGAATCGAACCTAGGGCCTCATGCATGAAAAGCAAGCGCTTTACCACTGAGCCACTTCAAAGTAGGAAAGGAAAGACCACCTCAGAAGAAAAAATGAAACTTTGCAGGCCTTACCTTACCATTCTTATCCTTATTCATGCTAAGAGGAAATGCTTTGGGGTGCTACATGGCCATTCCAGCGTAGTGAGTGGTTAAGAGATCTGTCCTTCAGTGCCTTCAACTTCTCTGACTCTGCTTCTTGCCCAAGAGAATAGACCTAATAGTATTATGTCTCTCCTCATCTGAAACTACAGATGGTACTAAACTCTCTATATATAATTCATATATGTATGTATAAACAAGACAAAGACACTTTTTCCTATACATACATATATAGTAGTATACTATATATGTATGGCCAGGCATATTTATTGTATGAAGTTAAATGGAATGAAGTAAAAAAAAAAAAAATCCTCAATCCAGGTGGACATATTCTAGATTTAGACTTTGAATTCACTGGTCCCACCACTGAGAATACCTTCTTCTCCCACATTAGAACAGTTCAATATTTTATGTCAGATACATCATCAACATACTTTTTTTTTCCTTTTTGCAAATTCTGAGGCTCCTTTTGCTCAAGGCTAGTGCTCTACCACTTGAGTCACAGAACCACTTCTTACTTTTTCTGTGCAATTGGAAATAAGAATCTCATGGGGCTGGAAATACGGCTTAGTGATAGAGTGCTTACCTAGCATGCATGAAGCCCTGGGTTTGATTCCTCAGTACCACATAAACAGAAAAAGCCAGAACTGGCACTGTGGCTCAAGTGGTAGAGTGCTAGCCTTGAGCAAAAGAAGCTCAACAGCAGTGCCCAGGCCCTGAGTTCAAGCCCCAAGATTGGCAAAAAAAGAAAAAAGAAAAAAAGAAAAAAAATTCATGGGCTTTCCTGCCCAGGCTGGCTTCAAACCTTGATCCTCAGATCTCAGCCTCCTCTGAGTAGCTAGGATTACAGGCAAAAGCTACCAGCTTCTGGCTTCAATATAGCCTTTTCTGGTAACTCAATTTAAAATTTTTTTTTGGGGGGGGGGTCCGGTTGTGGGGCCTGAACTCAGCTCTTCAGCTCAAGGCTAGCACTCTACCACTTGAGCCACAGCGCCACTTTTTTTTCTTTTTGCTTATGTGGTGCTGAGGAATTGAACCCAGGGCCTCAGGCATGCAAGGTAAGCACTCTACCACTGAGCCACCTTCCCAGCCCTCAATTTAAAATTTTAATGCTGCACACACACATACTCAGTCCCTGATTAATTTTTTTCCTGACATACAACTAGCACATATGGTTTACATATTTACTATCTGTGGCTTAACCTAGTATGTTTTTTTTTTTTGAGGGGGGGGGGTCCGGTCATGGGGCCTGAACTCTGGGCCTGGGCGCTGTCCCTCAGCTTTCAGCTCAAGGCTAGCGCTCTACCACTTGAGCCACAGCGCCACTTCCAGCTTTTTTTCTTTTTGCTTATGTGGTACTGGGGAATCGAACCCAGGGCCTCATACATGCAAGGCAAGCACTCTAC
>NW_027204270.1:11992500-12010000 GCF_024711535.1 Dipodomys merriami
GCCCCACAACCGGACCCAACCAAAAAAAAAAAAGTTCTGTTTGGGCCGGTAATGTGGCCTAGTGCTAGAGTGCTTGCCTAGCATGCAGGAAGCCCTAGGTTCGATTCCTCAGTTCCACATAATCAGAAAAGGCCAGAAGTAGCACCGTGGCTCAAGAGCTAGAGTGCTAGCTTAGAGCAAAAGAAGCTCAGGGACAGCACCCATGCCCTGAGTTCAAGCCCCACAATTGGCAAAAAAAAAAAGTTGTGTGCTGGTAGCTCACACCTGTAATCTTAGCCACTCAAAAGGCTGAGATCCAAGGATCAAATTCATCAAGTTTCAAACCCGGCTAGGGGAGAAAAGCCTGTGAGACTCTTGACTCCAATTAACTACCAAAAAGCTGGAAATAGAGCTGTGGTTCAAAGTCATAGAGTACTAGCCTTTAGAAAAAAAAAAACAAAAAAAACAAAAAACCAGCTCAGAGACAGTGCCCCAGGACTGATGCGTACCACATTCATTCATGCATGTGCGCGCTCATACACACACACACACACACACACACACACACACACACACACAAAGTATGTAAAGTATGTCGTTACCAACAATGTGTATACTAATTACTGTCTAAACAAATATATACAGGAGACCCTGACTTCACGATTTACCATAGAAATACACTGGACAAGACAAAAGTTACCAGCCATCTTTTGAGAAGTTTGCTGCCTCTCTTCTTAAGTGCACTCCGGCTGGAATAATCACATTAGGATGGATACTTAGCATACCAGGCTATAAAAATGTAGCAACATGCCGGGCGCTGGTGGCTCACGCCTGTAATCCTAGCTACTCAGGAGGCTGAGATCTGAGGATCGCGGTTCAAAGCCAGCCCGGGCAGGAGAGACTGTGAGACTCCTATCTCCAATAAACCACAAGAAAACCGGAAGTGGCGCTGTAGCTCAAGTGGTAGAGCGCTCGCCTTGAGCTGAAGAGCTGAGGGACAGCGCCCAGGCCCAGAGTTCAAGTCCCACTACCGACCAAAAAAAAAAAAATGTAGCAACATCTAACCTTCCTTTCCTTTTTCTAACTCCTTTCTCATTCTACTTTGGCTCATGCTCTCAAAAGTACTTCCTCAAAGTACAAAAAATGATCTCATTTTAATCTCAAGTCATATAATTACACCACTATTGGTCACTCGAAGTAGTGTGTAAGAGTTTTCCTTTTAGCCCAGTGCAGGTGGCTCACGCCTGTAATCCTAGCTACTCAGGAGGATGAGATCTGAGGATCAAGGTTCAAAGCCAGCCTGGGCAGGAAAGTTTGTGAGGCTCTTATCTCCAATTAACCAATAGAAAACTGAAAGTGGCACCGTGGCTTAAGTGGTAGAGCACTAATCTTGAGCTGAAGAGCTCAAGGACAGCATCCAGGCCCAGAGTTCAAGCCCCACAATTGCCAAACCAAAAAAAAAAAAAAAAAGTTTTCCTTTCTTCTTCTTCTTTTTTTTTTTTTTTTGCAGTACCAGGACTTGAACTCAGGCTTTCTTGGCTTTTTCTGCTTCCGACTGGTGCGTTACCACTTAAACCAGGCCTCCAGTTCCTGTGTTAGGGTTTTAATGAAGCCTATTCAAAGCTGCACTGGGAAAGCAAAGAATTCAAACCACAAACTGAAAAGAAAAACAAGAATGTTATAAATCTGTGCAGGCCCAACAGAACCCTAAAAATAGATTAGGGAGACTAAGAATCTGTCTCTCGACTAAAGGCAATAAAACAAGAACAGAAACCAGTCAGATACTTTGGTTTATTAGTTAATTCGACAAATGTACTTTCTGCCTCTAGTTAGGCCTTTCCAACATAAGATACTAGGACTCTTAATTGAAATAATGTTCTAAAAGTGGTTTTAAAATTTGTCTCCAGGCCAGGTGTAGGTGGCTCATATCTGTCATCCTAGCTACTCAGGAGGCTAAGATCTAAGGATCGTGGTTCAAAGCCAGCCCAGGGAGGAACATCCATGAGACTCTTATCTCCAATAAACCACTGGAAAACCGGAAGTGGCGCTGTGGCTCAAGTGTAGACTGCTCTTCTTGACCTGAAGGGCTCAGGGACAGTGCCCAGGTCCAGAGTTCAAGCTCCACGACCAACAACAACAACAAAAAAAAAACCTCCAGGTCATCTCTGTGTTGATAAAGTTACTGAGGTCTCCGTAGGTTCTGCATTCTAAACCTGTGTTAGATACCAAGTGAAAGACTGAAAAAGAAGAAAAAAAGAAAGGGAGGAGAAAAAAACCTAAAAAGCAAAAGGATGAACTTTTAAAAGGTGAGATTATTGGGCTGAGAAGGTGGCTCAGTGGTAGAATGCTTGCCTTGCATGCATGAGGCCCTGGGTTCGATTCCTCAGCACCACATAAGCAGGAAAAAAAAGCCAGAAGTGGTGCTATGGCTCAAGTGGTAGTGTGCTAGCCTTGAGCTGAAGAGCTGAGGGACAGCGCCCAGGCCCAGAGTTCAGGCCCCACGACCGGACCCCCCCCCCACAAAAAAAAAAAAAAAAAAAAAAGAAAAAAAAAAGTGAGTTTATTAGCTGGGTGCTGGTGGCTCACACCTGTAATCCTACCTATTCAGGAAGCTTTTATTTTTAGAAAGCTCCAGTGAACAGAAATACTTCCACTTGGTCTTTGGATTGTTAATATTTATTAATTGACCATTTCTACAACTTCTATTTCTATGCAAACACAAAGTTATTCAAATAAGGGATAGGTCTTGGTTCAAATGTCTTTACCTCAAGGAAGTCTTAACTACTTCAGAGATGAGATGACTTGTGAGGCTCGAACTTAGGCTTATTTGCTAGAATTTCACAAGGAATACAAAGAAAGGATTGTACAGCAAAACTCACTGGAGAGTTGGGAGTGAAGGAGATGTTAATGAAAAATTATCCATCACCAAAGACTCTGTTCTTAGATCATCTGCCCACAAGAGATATCATGGCATTTAATTAATGCTATAACATTGGTTTTAGGTAGCATTTTCAGGAAGCACATCTTAGGCAAAGCTTAATGAATTGTTTATACTCAGAAATTATCAGTCATGGCCAGGTGCTGATGGCTCATACCTGTAATCCTAGCTATTCAGGAGGTTGAGTTCTGAGAATCATAGTCAAAGCCACCTCAGGCATCAAAGTGTCCATGAGGCTCTTATCTCCAATTAATCACTTAAAGTGGCACTGTGGCAGAGCACTGTCAGCCTTGAGCAAAAGAGCTCAGGGACAGACCCAAGCCCTGAGTTCAGGCCCCATGACCAATGAGAAAGAAAGGGGTGGGGGATCATTAGTCATCATCTTAAAATATTCTTTCCCATCTTCCCCAAAGTCCATCCAAGGCCCACAGATCCAAATTATTCTCATGCCATCTCGTCAAACTAGGAGAAAGGAAAAAGGCAAGGAGCCCCTAAATTTTTATAAACATGTTTTTTTGTCACTATATCATCACTTCATAGAAGATCTATCCTAAAAGTATCATCTTTCTTCTTTATTATGGGCTGAATGTTTGGGTGTCCCTAAAATGTTATGTTGAAGCCCTAACCCCTAAAGTAATGATATTAGGAAGTGGGGTCTTGGAAAGTAATTAGGTTTAGATTAATTCACAAGGGTAGGTTCTCATAACAGAATTAGTGCCCTTATGAAGAAGGGAGCCAGTGCTGGTGGCTCATGCTTGTAATACTTAGCTACACAGGAGGCTGAGATCTGAGAATCACAGTTAGAAGACAGCCCTGGCAGGAAATTCCATGAGACTCTTATCTTCAATTAACCAGAAAACTGAAAGTAGGTCTATGGCTCAAAGTGGTAGAGCGCTAGCCTGGATCAAAAGAGCTTAGGGACAATGCCTAGGCCCTGAGTTCAAGACCCATGCTAACAAAGGGGAAGGAAGTAGGGAGAAGGGAAAAGGAAGAAGAAATCAAGAGAAAGACACAAGAGGATTGATTCTCAGGGTGAAAGATGGACATTTTAGCACATGAGAAATGTCAAGACCACTGGCTACAAACCAAGTAGAGGGCCCTCACCAGGAATTTATCTACCAATGCTTTAATCTTTCTTTCATTTCCTACCTCCAAACTGTGAAAAATAAATTTCAGTTGTTTAAGACACATAATAGTATAAGGGATTTTGTTATTGCAATCGAAGCAGACCACAAGCACTTCTAGCCTTTTCTCCATCTGAATCACTGATCTGTATATAATTGGAAGAAGCCTCTTAGGCAATTCAGATATACTCTGCAGCCTAGTTTAGTTCAAATGCATACATCTGGTAACTTTCAAACCTATGGGTGCATCAGCATGGTCTGAAGAACTTGTTAAAACATACAGCCAGAGTTCTGGATTTAGTGGGTCTGGGCCTAAGATTATTTTTGTTATTATAAAGATGATGTACAGAGAGGTTACTGTTATTTAAGTCAGGTAATGAGTACGTTTCTTTTTGGACAATATCACCCCTTTTCCTGCTGTCTCCCAGTTTTTTCCTCCCATTCCCCATCCACTGGGCGTCTAAGATTTATACTTCTGAACAGCACCCAGGTATTCTAGAACCACTGCACTAATAATCTCTCACATTAGAACAACTGGTGTTTAATAAAATTTCTTTTAATAAAATTTGCAAGCATGCTAGTAAACACATATGATCCCAGCACTGAGGATACCGCTGAGGCAGGACAAGCTTGAAGGTAGTCTGTGCCACATATGTGTAGCAAACCATACCTCAAAAAAAGCATTTCATAAGCTGCCAGGTGAGGGTAGCTAACGCTTATAATCCTAGCTGCTGAGCTCAGAGTACCACAGTTCAAAGCCAGCTTGGGCAGGAAAGATCATTTGATTCTTATTTCTGTAAAGATGCTGTACAGGTCATTTGCTTCTTACCTCCAGTTAACCAGCAAAAAAAAAAGTGGCTGGCATTGATGGCTCACACCTATTATCCTAGCTACTGAGATACTGAGGTCTGAGGAGCACAGGTTCAAAGCCAGCCAAGGCAGTCCACGAGATTCTTATCTCCAATTGACCACCAGAAACCAGAAATGGAGCTGTGGCTCAAAGTGGGAGAGCACTGCCTTGAGTGAAAAAGCTCAGGGAGAGTGCCCTGAATTCAAACCCATGACTGACAAAAAAAAAAAGGCCACAAGTGGAGGTGTGGTTCAAGTGCTAGATATGAGTGAAAAAACTAAGAGTCAACTCCCATACCCTCAATTCAAGCCACAGTATAGAAACCTTTCCTCCCACCAAAAATTATTTGGGCTGGGCACCGGTGGTTCACGCCTGTAATCCTAACTACTCAGGAGGCTGAGATCTGAGGATTAAGGTTCAAAGCCAGCCTGGGCAGAAAAGTCCATGAGACTCTTATCCTGAATAAACCACTAGAAAACTGAAGTGGTGATGTAGCTCAAGTGGTAGAACTCTCGCCTTGAGCTGAAGAGCGCAGGGACAGAGCCCAAGCCGAGTCCAAGCCCCATGACCAAAGAAAAAAAATTATTTGCTTAATACTATTTTCACATTTACTTATTATTAACTACAGCCTGTAAACTAGGTAATTCTTCCTATATGTAAGTAGGAATACAGATTCAGAGAAGTAACTGGTCTAAAGTCACATAGCCTAAGGGAAATTTAAAACTAGGTTTTAGAGCTCCCCTTCAACTTTATCTTATACTTAATCTTTTTTTTTTTTGATCCAGTAGTGGGGCCTGAACTCTGGGCCTGGGCGCTGTCCCTCAGCTCTTCAGATCAGGGCTAGCACTCTACCACTTGAGCCACAGCGCCACTTCCGGCTTTTTTCTTTTTGCTTATGTGGTGCTGAGGAATCGAACCCAGGGCCTCAGGCATGCAAGGCAAGCGCTCTACCACTGGGCCAACTTCCCAGCCCTTATACTTAATCTTTTATGTTCACTTTCTCCAGGTGACAAATTAAAACAATAATACGGTCCCCTCTCAAAAAGAACCCCAAGTTTCTGAATAGTAAAATTATTCTATGAACATTTTCAAAATACAAGACACTCAGACCAACTCTTAGAGCCTAAATCCAATCCACAATCTCAACGATCTCTCCAGAAAAGAGGAAGGTTCAAATTCTGAGAACTGCTCTTCATTGGAATCATAAAGCTAATATACCAAATGTCACCACCATTCATCAGATACCCAGAATAATAAAACCATAAATGGCAGGGGCAAATATGAACAAGATCTAGGCGTGATATCAAATTATAACTAAAAGTTTTTCAGTCTTTCACTTCATTTAAGAGCTCTAAAGAAAGCACAGCACCAGTGGCTCACACAAATAATCCTAGCTACTCAGGAGGCTAAGATCTAAGTTCAGAGCTAGCCAGAACAGAAAAGTCCATGAGACTCTTATCTCTCAAAAAATATCAAAAAGGGGCTGGGAAGGTGGCTCAGTGGTAGAGCGCTTGCCTTACATGCCTGAGGCCCTGGGTTCGATTCCCCAGCACCACATAAGCAAAAAGAAAACCCGGAAGTGGCGCTGTGGCTCAAGTAGTAGAGCGCTAGCCTTGAGCTGAAGAGCTGAGGGACAGCGCCCAGGCCCAGAGTTCAGGCCCCACGACCGGACCCAAAAAAAAAAAAAAAAAAAAAAATCAAAAAGGTAGAAGTGTATACGCAATGAAGATTAAGATAATGATAACTGCCGGGTGCTGGTGGCACACGCCTGTAATCCTAGCTACTCAGGAGGCTGAGATCTGAGGATCTCGGTTCAAAGCCAGCCCGGGCAGGAGAAACCGTGAGACTCCTATCTCCAATAAACCACCAGAAAACCGGAAGTGGCGCTGTAGCTCAAGTGGTAGAGTGCTCGCCTTGAGCTGAAGAGCTGAGGGGCAGCGCTCAGGCCCAGAGTTAAAGCCCCACAACCGACAAAAAAAAAAAAAAAAAAAAAAAGATAATGATAACTATCATTGTGAAGATTAAAAGGTGTTTGTGACTTTAAAAAAATATTTAAGCGCCGGGCGCTGGTGGCTCACGCCTGTAATCCTAGCTACTCAGGAGGCTGAGATCTGAGGATCACGGTTCAAAGCCAGCCCGGGCAGGAGAGACCATGAGACTCCTATCTCCAATAAATCACCAGAAAACCAGAAGTGGCGCTGTAGCTCAAGTGGTAGAGCGCTTGCCTTGAGCTGAAGAGCTGAGGGACCAGAGTTCAAGCCCCACGACCGACAAAAAAATAAAAAAATAAAAAAAATATTTAAAACCCAGAGTTCAAGCCCCACGACTGACAAAAAAAAAAAAAAAAATATGAGACTTAAGTGGTAAAGCACTAGTCTTGAGCAAAAACAAAAAACAAAAAAACGCCCAGGTCGTGAGTTCAAGCCCTAGGAGTGGCACAAAAAAAAAAAACTCTAGGAGTTCCTGTCTCTCTCAGGAGGCTGAGATCTGGTGTTTTGAAGCCAGCCCAGGCAGAAAAGTTCTGGTGAGACTTTTATCTCCAATTAGCCACTCAAAAACCCTGAGTGGATGGGCTGGGAAGGTGGCTCAGTGGCAAAGCGCTCGCCTTGCATGCCTGAGGCCCTGGGTTCAATTCCTCAGCACCACATAAAGAAAAAAGCCAGAAGTGGCGCTGTGGCTCAAGTGGTAGAGTGCTAGCCTTGAGCTGAAGAGCTGAGGGACAGCGCCCAGGCCCAGAGTTCAGGCTCTACAACCAGACCCCCCCCCCCCAAAAAAAAAAAACCTGAGTGGTGCTGCGGCTTAAGTGGTAGAGCACTAGCCTTGAACACGAAGAGGCTCAGGGACAGTGCCCAAAGTTCAAGCCCCACAACTGACACCAAAAAAAGGGGGGAGGGGGCCTGGGAACCGGGCTCAGTGGTATAGTGCTTGCCTTGCATGCATGAGGCCCTGGGTTCAATTCCTCAGCACCACATAAGCAGAAAAAGCCAGAAGTGGCACTGTGGCTCAAGTGGTAAAGTGCTACCCATGAGCTGAAGAGCTAAGGGACAGGCCCAGAGTTCAGGCCCCACAACTGACCAAAAAAAAAAAAAAAAAATGTCTCAATTGGTCTTGGTTCTTGAATAATTTATTTTGAAGAAGCAAAATTAGTATTTTATACTGGGGTGTAGCTCATGGGTATAGCACTTGCTTATATCAATAAGCCCTGGGTTTAAGACTCTGGAGAATCAGACAAACCATGATTCAGATTCCAACTCTACTTCAAACTACTTCCCCTAGAGCCTATTTCTTATTCTATTTTCTCAACTGTAAAGGAAGAGAAAAATAATAGAACCTAACTTTCTAAAATTTTAAAGATTAAATGAGGAAACTCAAAAGAAAACTAAATATAGTGGTTAACACAAAGTAAGCACTCAATATACCCAGCATGCTATCGTTTCAAAGTCAAAATCTTAGTGAGGATCCTTGCCCCAGGACAATGTTTTAGATAAACTACCTACAGAATTGTTCCCTAAATCCTTTATAATATAGTTTGATTGGGTAGTCTAGAATCCTAAACAAGAAGTCTGAAGACGAAAGGCAAGTTATCCAAACCTGAATTACAGAGTTTCAGAGTATTAAACTAATGCTGGACCGACCTATGAATTCCATCATGTCTGGACCAGAACAAAATGTTGTCCAAATGGCAAGAACAAAAGCCCTCTCTATTTGCAGAGAAAACATGGTAACTAATTCCCAGCAGTTCTGCCCAGGTAACCTGATCTCAAAGGACAAGAGAGAGCTGTAATGTCTATCCCAAAGATAGGGAAATCTCTGGGCAACAAGAGCCCAAAAATGACCATTTCCTTCAAAAGGATGTACCTAGAACATTGTAGTCTTTAATCCTCTACCACATGGCTCATTTTACAATTTTGTTGTTGTTGTTGGTCGTGGGGCTTGAACTCTCGGCCTAGGCACTGTCCCTAGGCTCTTCAGATCAAGGAAAGGGCTCTATACTTGAGCCACAGGGCCACTTCCGGTTTTTTTTTTCCTCCTGGTGGTTAATTGGAGATGAGACTCACAGACTTTCCTGCCCAGGCTGGCTTTGAACCATGATTCTCAAATCTCAGCCTCTTGAGTAGCTAGGATTACAGGCATGAGCCACTGTCACCCAGCTTCGACACCATTGTTATAGTTACGATATACCAGGCTTGAGTCAGTTGAGAGTTAACAGCTGTGCTCAACTGCATTCATACCCAGCAAACAAGCCGTGAACTCAAGGAAAATAGGAGGCAAAATAAAAACAACTAAGCACACAGCAAATGAGTTCTAAACTTGACTGGTATTACATGATCCTCACAATTTGCCTGCTGCCATCACATTGGTGCTCGTTTTTGAGGAGAGAAGGCTCCTTGTAAGACAAACACAAGCAAGCTGAAAGCTAACAAGTTTAAAAGCAAAAAGCATACAAAACTTGGCTGTTGGTGATGATGCACACACACACCAACACACACAAATCATAAAAGTGCCATTGACAAGAGAAAAGAAACTCCAATATCTTAACATTGCAGACTTGAACATAGAAACAACAAAACTTTACAAGGAAGCTCAAATGCAAACGAGAAGGGGTAAAAAAGCACATGACATATTTTCTCTTCATAGGGTGGCAAATCAAAGCAGTGTTCTGGGCCTACAGAGCACACAGCCCAGTCAGTACCCAAAGCTTCTCATTATCAATGCAACTTCCCACAGGGCGACAAAAATCTGTCCTGGATTACTGGGTAATTTCTAATATGTACCATAACCAACACTAAATCAACATTTTAAGGATCAAATTTCCTACTCTACAGTATGTTGGAATGCATTTTTGGCATTAGACTTCTTCCCAGTCTACCCTTAGAAAACGCAGAAGCCACCGGGAAATAAAGACTCAATCTGTCCCAAGACAATCTTTCAGCTATGCATAAGTGACTAACAAAAACAAATTCACTTAGATGTCTCTTCCTTCTCATTCAATAAAAAAAAACAACTAATTTCATTCACTTAAGTGGGGGGGGAGGGGTGATTTCAGAGACTAGTCAAAGCCATTAAATAGATGTTCATTCTAACCTGGATTCCTCTACAGTTGAGGATTGAATAAGGAGCTCATCTCAAGACCTTACACATTTATTGTCCAGGGCAATTTACTATCATGCCTGATTCTGAGTGACTGAAAACTTGCTTTTGCAAAATATCAAGTCAAAAAAGAATTTGTTTTCAATATTTCATATTTATTTTTCTTGGGGACAGGGGCAAGGGAGGATTGAGTACTAAGGCTGAAACTCAGCCTAGGTACTGTCTCTGCTTTTTTGTTCAAGGCTGGTGCTCTGCCACTTGAGCCACAGCTCTACTTTCAGCTTTTTGGTGGTTAATTGGCAATGAGAGTTTCACAGATTTTTCTGGCCCAAGCTGGCTGTGAACCTCAAATCTCAACCTCTTGAGTAGCTAGAATTACAGACATGAGCCACCAACACCCAGAAAGATTTTAAATTTCTATACTGGTGAAATATAACCCATCTTCTTCTTCCAGGAGAAAGCGCTCTGGTGACACCTCATGCACTTTCAGCTATTAAGTGTCCACTGATGGATCTTGATGAGTGCCAGGCCAAACTACACAAAGATTAGAAGGCAATGAGAAATCAAAATCACTACATTTCACAGGCTCTATAGAATTAAGCAAGTATTTACAGACTATGAGCTTCATCAAATACTAGCCAACTTTATCAAATACAGTATCTAAGGCTATTTCTGCCAGGAACCTGTAATCCTAGCTACTCGAGAGGCTGAGATCTGAGGCTCATGGTTCAAAGCTAGCTTGGGCAGGAAAGTCTATGGTTTTTTTGGGGGGAGGGAGGAGGGTGGGCAGTCCTGGGGCTTGAACTCAGGGCTTGGGCACTCTACAACTAAGCCACATTCCCAGCCCTCCTTTTAGCTCTTATCTCCAATAAAGTATCAAAATAGCCAGAATAAGCCAGAAGTTTAAACTGTGGCTCAGGTGGTAAAGAACTAGTCTGGGGGGAGGGGAGGGCAAGGGAAGGGGGAAACTCAGGACATACCTAGGCCCTGAGTTAAAGCCCCAATACATATACATACAAAAAGGCTATTTTTCTGATCTGATTAATGGGCAAACTGCATATGTGCAAGTTTATCCAACCTATCCATTCTTTATATGATGTCTAACCCAAGCAACTCAGCTTAAGCTCAACTTCCAACTCTTTAGAAACAGCAGTATAAGAGTTTCAAACAGGGGACTCGGAATGTGGCTTATGGTAGAGTACTTGCCTAAGCATGCATGAAGCCCTGGGTTCTATTCCTCAGTATCACATAAACAGAAAAGGCCTGAAGGGGCGCTGTGGCTCAAGTGATAGAATGCTAGCCTTGAGCAAAAGAAGCTCAGGTATAGTGCCCAGGCCCTGAGTTCAAGACCCAGGACTGGACAAAAAAAAAAAAAAAGAGTTGCATGACTTATTTTGTTGAAGAAAGGTCAAATAATTCTGCTAAGAAAGAAGTCCAGGCTCACCAACCAGGCTCACCAACCAAAGTTGAATGAACCACCATTACTGTAGAGTTGTCCAAAACATACAACTTTGAAACATAATCTTCTAAACTCAGAATTACTAAAAACAAGTCCATGAACTAACCAAAATCTTAGCAGGTTGTACCAACAATACTTCATAGCTATAGGAACCATAAGATCCCAGAACACTCTTTCTCAGGGAATTTTGTGGGTAGTCTATAAACTGTCAGTCACAGGAACACTGAGAACTACAGGTATGAGGATGATTGTACAGTTTGGATTCTAGTAATTAAGAGTAAGATTATGGTAAGGGTGCAAGTGGCTCTGGCCTATAATCCTATCTACTCAACAGAGTAAAACCCGAGGATTGAGTTTCAAAGCCAGCCCAGGTAGGAAAATCCATGAGACTCTTATCTCCAATTATTCACCAAAAAGCCAGAAGTGCAGCTACGGCTCAAGTGGTAGAACATTAGCCTGGTGGGATGGGACTCCTCATTGGGAGGAGGGGAGGTGTCAAGAGAGTGAGATTATGGATAAAAGCTAAATTCATATTTTTTTAACTTTCCCCTTCTTGAAGTTAGCCTCACAAACACTACATTTAAGCAGCTATCCCAGGCTAATCCTGTCCAACTCTGATTGCTCCTCAGTCTTCAATTCCTAGACCAATCCATATTTAGTTCATCCTATACCCATTTATAAAACTTGGCTTTGCAGAGAAGGTGACATTGCTCAAGATGCAATGTACTCATAACCTGACTTATAAAAATGAAATCGCAGCCGGGCACCTGTGGCTCATGCCTGTAATCCTAGCTACTCAGGAGGCTGAGATCTGAGGTTCAAAGCCAGCCCGAGCAGGAAAGTCCGTGAGACTTTTATCTCCAACAAACCACTAGAAAACCAGAAGTGGAGCTGTGGCTCAAGCAGTATAGTGCTCACCTTGAGCTGAAGAACACCGGGACAGTGCCCAAGCCTAGAGTTCAAGCCCCGCAACCAACCAAAAAAAAAAAAAAAAAAGAAAGAAAGAAATCGCTTTCTACAACTACTTAATAATTTTTTTAACTTTGCTTTGTCAATTTTCCCAGAAGTGTGCACATAAGCATGCTTTCCCAAGACTAAATTCTCTGACGCAGTACTGCCTCTACCTTTTAAATTCCTTTTCAATACCTACTCAGATAATGGTATAGGGCTATTTTTCCTACCCTACTGAAATCCCAGATCTACCTGACCTAGAAATCATGCTTTCAGTAATAAGGAATGAAATTCTAAGAGGAGCACTGGTGGCTCATGACTATAATCCTAGCCCATGTCAGCATGGGCAGGAAAGTCCATGAAACTCTCATTTAACTACCAAATTAACTACCAATTAACTACCAAAAAGCCAGGAATGGAGCTATGGCTCAAGTGGAAGAGCACTAGTCTTGAGCACAAAAGCTCAGGGACAGTCCCCAAGCCTGAGTTAAAAACCCAGGATCAACACGCACGCACGCGCGCACGCACGCATACGTTTTAGGCCAGGCGCCGGTGGCTCATATCTGTAATCCTAGCTACTCAGGAGGGTGATATCTAAGGATCATGGTTCAAAGCCAGCCTGGGGAAGAAAGTCTGCAAGACTTTTATCTCCAGTATACCACTCAGAAAACTCGAAGTAGCTCAAGTGGTAGAGCGCTAGCCTTGCGCTGAAGAGCTGAGGGGCAGTGCCTAGGCCCAGAGTTCAAGCCCCACAACCAACAACAACAACAAAGAATCAAGTTTTAATACCCTTAACATCACATGACAGGGAAAAACCTTGACAATACTGGATAACTAACATTGGCACTGACGTTTATCTATTTTGTTTTAACACAAACTGATAGCATTTGATAAAATAACTAAATAATGGTTAGGACCATATTTACATTTATATTCCCTGCTACTATCTACTGGCTAAGTCAAAAAGGCATTTCCAGAGTTTCAGCTTAAAAAAATACTTTTTGTGGGCTGGGAAGGTGGCTCAGTGGTAGAGTGCTTGCCTTGCATGCATGAGGCCCTGGGTTCGATTCCTCAGTACCACATAAACAAAAAAAAAAAAAAAAACTTTTTGTGAAGTAAACTAGTGTTATAAGAGTCAGTGAATTTATTTTAAAAAGAGACTGAGAAGCTTATTTTGGTCATCTTAGAAGGCTACCAAAGTGAAGTACCACAGGCAGACAGCTAAAATATTCAAAAAGAATGTGTAAACTGAACACTGGTGGCTGACACCTGTAATTCTCAAGAGGCTGAGATCTGAGGACTGAGGTTCAAAGCCAGCCCTAGCAGGAAAGTAAACACCAGAAAAGCAGAAGTTGTACTGTGGCACAAAGTGATAAGAGTACTAGACTTGAGCAGGGAGAAGTGGGGGGAACACGACTCAGAGACAGCACTGAGGCCTTGAGTTCAAGCCCCATGGCCAACAATAACAACAACAAAGGAATGTGTGAAAGGACCCAGAAATGTTGATCTTAAAGTATCAATTTCAAAAACAACAACTACATCTACCCATATAATCCTTCAAACAGGTTCTAGCTGAGCACTAATGGCTCCTGCCTGTAATCCTAGCTACTCAGTAGGCTAAGATCTGAAGATCCAGTGTTCAAAGCCAGCCTTGGTAGAAAAGTCCATTAGACTCTTGTCTTTAAATAATTAGCAAAAAAGCCGGGCACCAGTGGATCATGCCTGTAATCCTAGCTACTCAGGAGGCTGAGATCTGAGGATTTCGGTTCAAAGCCAGCCTGGGCAGGAAAGTCTGTGAGACTCTATCTCCAATAAACCACTAGAAAACCGGAAGTGGTGCTGTGGCTCAAGCGGTAGAGTGCTCACCTTGAGCTGAAGAGCTCAGGGACAGTGCCCAAGCCCAGAGTTCAAGCCCCACAACCAACAAAAAAAAAAAAAAAAAATATATATATATATATATATATATATATATATAGCAAAAAAGCCAGAAGTAAGCAGAGCACTGATGGCTCACACCTGTAATTCTAGCTACTCAAGAAACTGAGATCTGAGGATTATGATTAGAAGCCAGCCTGGGTAAGAAAGTCTGTGAGGGCTGGGAAGGTGGCTCAGTGTTAGAGTGCTTGCCTTGCAAGCATGAGGCCCTGGGTTCGATTCCTCAGCACCACATAAACAAAAAAAGCCGGAAGTGGCGCTGTAGCTCCAGTGGTAGAGCACTAGCCTTGAGCTGAAGAGCTGAGGGACAGTGCCCAGGCCCAGAGTTCAGGCCCCATGACTGGCAAAAAACAAAAACAAAAAAACAAGAAAGTCTATGAGACTCTTACCTTCAAATAACCAACAGAGAACCAGAAATGGTGTTATGGCTCAAAGTGGGAGAGCACTAGCCTTGAGGGAAAATGCTCAGGGACAGCACCCAGGCCCAGTTCAAGCCCTATGACAGAAAAAAAAAAAAAAAGTGGAGGTGTAACTCCAATGGAAGAATCTCAACTTTGTGCAAAAAAGTCAGGTGAGATCAAGAGACCCTAAATGTAAGTGCCAGTCCCCACATACACACACAGAAAAACCAACAACAACAACAAAAACAATCTAGTGAATCCCCAATATTTGAGCCTTGTACTGATGCAGGAAACAGAGGGTTCCTGTATGTTTGCTTAACTTTGCAGGGTTTTTGTTTTCCTATTTCAAAAATGAAAATCCAACCCCCCAAAAATCTTGCCAAACTATCAAACCTTACCTTAAAGCAAGAAATTTTAACACACTAAATCTCATAAAATAAGCTTTTGGAGCATACTTACTATAATATCGAAACTTAGGTTAACTTCTTTCCAAACTTCTGTTGATTTTCACTACATGATTACAACAGATAAAATGTTTCACACACCCTGAACTTAGTACAGACCTAAAGCCACAGAGATTTCCTTCTACTGAAGCATCTTTATTATCAATCTCCTTTAGATCACCTCTTTTAAGTTTCCTACCCCCCAGCACTATCCTCTTCCCTACCCCTTTGTCTTTTACGAGAATGTTATTTTATTCTACTACTTGAGGTGACTAGCATTATCTTTGCTTGAAAATTCTGTTTATTAATTTGCCTGTCAAACATTCTATGGAGCCGTTTACATCTCGCTACAGAAACCTCCTGGGTACATATTGACAGCTCAGCAAGTATTTACACAAAGCTCTGAAACATTTGGTTCCTTCAGAGAGGAAGAAGCTGCTGTGTCAAGCAGAGAATTACCAAATACCTTTCCTTCTATCTTTTCCCTCTTTTATGGAAGGAAGCTTCCCTCCATATGTCTAAATTACACTTCTAAACTACTAAGCCAGAAGGTGAAAGAAGGGAAATTCAGGTGTGCTGGAGAGAAGAATGAACAGCATTTCCAAGGCCACATGCAAACCACACTACATGGCTCCTTAAACCAAAAGTACGAGAAAAGACAAATATGCCTATAGAATTGATCTTGGAGCAGTTAGCTTTTCCTGTTCCAGGCTCAGGAACTTTGCTCTTCTCTTAACAAAACATAGAGGGCAAGTCCAGGCACTCAGATTACAACCAACTGCCCAAACCAGACCCAGACCTCCCCTAAATAATAAGAGTCTCAAGAACTAAATATTACCTCTCTCCATACACTAACTAGAGAGTTAATGTTCAATTCTGACTATCTACTCCCTATTCCACCCCCAAAGGTAAAGCCTCCCGGGTATCTCTCTTGCTTTAATGAAGTCTACTAAATTTTTCAACTACTGTTCAACCATCAGCCAAGCCTGGTGCTGTTGGCTCATGACTGTAATCCTAGCTACTCAAGAAAGCTGAGATAGGAGGATCATGGTTCAAAGCCAGCCCAAGCATCAAAGTCCATGAGACTCTTATCTCCAATTAACCACCAGAAAACCAGAAGTAGTACTGAGGCTGAAAGTGGTAGAGCATCATGCTTGAATAAAAAGAGCTTAGCGACAGTGCCCAGGCGCCAAGTTCAAGCCTCATAACCAATAAATAAAATGAAATAAAACCACTAGGCAGGTGGAATGATTAATGACAAACAGATTAACAATTCTGAGACAACAGTCTGGGGGGCTTTTTCTGTACAGGTGCACAGACTACTATAGCACCCAACTGTTAAGCACCTGGTTTCTGAAAATACTTGAGGAATAATGGCTTGAGGAAACAAATGGCCTTGAGTTCTTTAAGGCCAGGGGAAGTTATGACCCAACATGGTGTAGATGAAGAAGCTTCTTCAAGAACAGATAACAAAGTGGCGCTGTAGCTCAAGTGGTAGAGCGCTCACCTTGAGCTGAAGAGCCAGGGACAGCGCCCAGGCCCAGAGTTCAAGCCCCACAACCCACAAAAAAATAAATAAATTAAAAAGAACAGATAATAGTATCACAGAATAAAAAGGTCACAGAGCCAGGCACTGGTGGCTCAGGAAGCTGAGATGTGAGGATCACAGTTCAAAGCCAGCCCTGGCAAGAAAAGATAAACCACTCAGAAAACTGGAAGGGCCCTATGACTCAAGTGGTAGAGTGCTAGCCTTGAGCTGAAGAGCTGAGGGACAGCGGCCAGGCCCAGAGTTCAGGCCCCACAACTGGACCCAAAAAAAATAAAATAAAATAAAATAAATAAAAAAACATTTAAAAAAGCAACAAGGGGAATCCAGACTGCTTCAGAGCCCCAGGTATCACAGTTCATTGTCAGGAACGAACTACTCAAATGACAATTTATTTTCATTATCATATTTTAACCGTATCTGTAGGCTTCCATTTCTTCTAGAATTTTGAGATTTGAAGCCAATCAATAAAACTCTTTTTTGTTTTTTTGTTTTTTGGGTCCAATTGTGGGGCCTGAACTCTAGGCCTGGGCGCTGTCCCTCAGCTCTTCAGCTCAAGGGTAGCACTCTACCACTTGAGCCACAGCGCCACTTCCGGCTTTTTTCTTTTTGCTTATGTGGTGCTGAGGAATCAAACCCAGGGCCTCATGCATTGCAAGGCAAGCGCTCTACCACTGAGCCACCTTCCCAGTCCCTATTCCCACATTTTTAAAAAGCTTACAAAAGTTGGGCTCACACCTATAATCCTAGCTACTCAGGAGGTTGAGATCTGAGGATTGTAGT